>NW_017280289.1:2589074-2645871 GCF_001594065.2 Cyphomyrmex costatus
TGTGTGTGTGTGTGTGTGTGTGTGTAATAGATATCAATATAATAACTCATGTAAACAAACATTCTGTGTAACTTTCATTCATCTATCACAATTTTTTCATGGTGTTGGGATTTCAATTTCCGGCAGTGTGTATTTTCAAAATAATATTTTTTATTTTACAATTAGTCGAAAAATATGAAAGTTCCAAGCATATCTCTTACTTTAAAAATAACTTTTGAAGTAAGAGAGCGATATTACAAAATTATTCTCTGATTATTACTTTTTCCTAACAAACATGCAAGATTTAGAAATTGAAAATTTTCTTTTTTATACAATTAGGATTTCGAGAAAACCCTTCTACGCTTTTAAGTGATATGTAAGTTATGAATAAAGATGTAGAGAAGAGCAAGATAAAATCTAGGTCAGCTTTAGGGAGAAAGATCGAAGCGGTGGTTATAACTGGACTGTCGATAGAGATATTAAGACCCATTGACCTGGTGTCCCTTTTGGAACCCCTTTTAATGTTTCTCAATTAACGTCGACAAAAGAGTGTGCATTCCTGTGCATATCTTTGCTATTTTATCACTCCGCTACCGGAATTCTTGCAATTGTGCAAAATAACAAAAATTAAGTACGAACACAGAGCGAGCAAGATTTACATTGCAGTACCTTTTTTCGTCGCATTTAAAATGCATTCGTTCCTACGCAAACGTAACAGCAATATCTTTTTTTACCTGTTTCAACATTTTTTGCATCTCCCGTAAATGCGTGACGTAAGTAATAAAACTTAAAATAAAATAAATTTTAAAAAGTTAACATATTCGAAGAATATGTTTTATAAAAAGAAAAGAAGACAAAAACTACTATTCAAAAATATATCGAAAATGGATTTGAGTTCCATCATCTAAATATGTACTATAATATTTTCAAACATTCGGTATAGAAACGTAAAATTTACTGGTCACTAATAAGGCGCTGTTATTCAGATACCTGTTGGACACGGTATTTTGCTTACAAATATATCTCATTGCGCTAATTAGATGCAGTTGAGGGTAAAACATGATAGTACACATTTCAACGCGATGGAAACGCAACCAATTTATTTGAGAATACAATCCTTCGCTACATCATGAAGATGAGAAGGAATGTTATTCTAAAATAATTAAGAGCCTAAAAAACCGCTCTTTGCATATTTCTTTCAGCTACAAATTCTGAATAATACCGTCGAGCCTTTGCGTATAAAGTCTGAAAAACGGAAAAACATTTTAAAAATTATGTAAAAATTAAGCAAAAAGTCATCAAGTTCCTGCATAATTATTATTTAAAAAAATATATATTATTTTTATATATATTTTAAGCGTCTATAACAACTTATATTTTCCATTACAAGTTTTTCCAACAAATAAAATTCAAAGCTGATTAAAATATTAATTTGAAAGTACAATAAAACAATGTTTTGAACAATCTCGCTATGATAGTATATTACTATTGGTATATTTATTTGGCAATAAAACAATATCTCCTCTCTTCAAATATTTAATATTTTTCCTTCTCGCATAAAAGTATGCAACAATATTATTCCTAATAGCTCATGGTTCTGATATTGGATACCTTCCATTTAGTGTCAGAAATCGACATAAGTATTTTATTAAAAATACAGCTATTTAATATTTTGTTCTTATTTCAATGTTGATCATTAAATATCATTTACCAAAGGAATATTTGATGTGATATTGAAAATATACACAGTCCAAAGCACATTTTATATACGTATCTATCGCACGTGTATCATTCCTGTGAGTTCCAAACGCAGGATCTCGTAAAGCATGAACAGCTAATTTCGCAGAATTTCGTAATTACACTTTTTCTTCCTCTCCGTGAGAACCGACCCTCTTTCATCTCGTGCGAAACTGCTTAAATTACGCCGATTTCACACTTCAGCTGCCGCAGTTACACGCGCCCGTACATACGTCCCGTTAAAGCCGACCTTTGACTCTTTCCCCGAACGACTAACGACCAATTGGCAATCCGGTCGAACTAGTTGGAAACTAGTTCCTACCGAGCTGACGTCGTTATTTCGGCTTCCACAGGATTCTGCCTCGGCTTTTTCATCCTTTTACCTCGTATGCGCTACAGACATCGATCTTACCCCCGCTTGCACCGTATCGAAAGTCAATTTGCCATTTCTCACAAGGATTAAAAATTATCCCATGTTTAATCAACAAATAAAGATTAATCGAGAACGGATACACCCTTTTAAAACTGTTATTCACAAACGAAGATAAATATCAGAAACAGAGAAGCATATGTAACTTGTTATAATCAAGAAGCCATCAACGGAAGATAGGAAACAATTTTTAGATTGTAAACATTTTTATATATTAGTATGTTCAGATATTTATAACAAACGCAAATTGGTGTTTCAAGTTTTTATAATCGCTTCGATTAACTTCGTGCTTTTATTCCTGTTTCTAATAATTTCAGTTCACGAACGATAATAACTATAAAAAGAATGTGCCCGTTCTCGATTTTGTTCTCTTTTTGTAATTAAAATAAGATGATTTTTAAACAGTGCAATGCCTATTTTCAGACACGTATACACTTACAACTTTTAATTTCACTATACGTTTAATTTCATCATTGGTTACTGTTTGTTCATAAAGAAATACTGAAAGTTTCATCTCTAATTTCATCGCTGTATCGCTTTGTACAAGACTCACTACGAAATTGGCCTTCTGTAAAATACGCTTCAGTACTTCCGTGCTAGTTCGCGCTTTTTAAATCCGACGGAGCTTTTCTATACATTACTCTGCGGTAGTAGGAAGAGGAATATACCGATCAATTTGATACCTTTATTTCCTACCGTGAAAGTTGATTGAGTTGCTGCGGGTTGATTGAATTTTTTTCACGTGATCGAATGGAATCAACGATTGTCCGGGGGATTTAGTTTTCAGCATCAAGTACTTTAAATCTGCAACCCAGGCGAGTAATAAGTCTTAATATATAATGCCAATATAATAATAAGTGTAGTAATGTGTGTGATTTTGATTCAATCAACAGAACAAAACAGATATTATTGAATACACTGAGAAAAATGTATAATATTTTAATAAATATTTGTTGAAATAGTACTAAAAACTTAACACATTTACTTACTGTAAATAAATATTTACTAGATAAAAAAAATTATAGTTAAATCAAATTAATGATTTTTTTACTAAATAAATACATATATAAAACAACAATATATAGTGTATAAATAAGACTGAAATAAATATATGTTTCATAAATATTCAGTTAGTATCATTCAAACAAATGTTTATTAAAATTAAATACATTTTCTCATAGGGTAGAAACCAACTTTTATGCATATTTTAAAAAGTTCAAATATTTTTTATACTTTACTATTATCCTATATTAATTAAATAATTATTATTTACTTGATTAATTATACTTATTACAATAACGAAAAAAAGGACACTTTACGAAGAAAAGATTTCAGAAGAAGGAAAAGAAGCAACACCCTTCAAGTTATGATCGATGAACTAAGTTACAAGTCTTCGTTTTTGCCTTCATATTCGGTATTCCAAAGAATTCAAGTTTTTGCGACGGACGCGTTCGTGAGATTGGGAGAATAAAAATTTTATTCCATCGTAAGACATTCTTGCATTGCGCCAAATTAGGTAGGACGGTGAAAGGATTTCTCGAGTGTTGCCGACAGCCAACTGCATCTCTCGCAAGGTGGAATTCACTATCGCGTGACGAACTATCGAACTTACGGACAGACGCTTATCGCCAGAATAGAGAAAGTCAAAATTGACTTCCGAGATATCACGGATGCCAATGAAAAGTCGGCGACGGGTACGAAGGGATGATATCATCGGTTAACGCCCGGTCGCTGCTAATTCGTCGATATTACTTCGGCACTTCGCCGAGAAGTTCGCCGAGGAGGAAAAAGGGGGTGAAGGAGCGAGTAAACGCGCCCCGGTACCTATGCGAGTTCGAGTCACGGCTGAGTACGAGGACTTGCCGCTTTCTTCAAGTTATCGGGCTCCGCTTTGAAAAGAAAAAAACGCAACAAAGAAGTAGGATTACAGTGCACCCATTTCCGGTGAAGACTTCACGATCCACGTGATAGAACAATACTAGTTAAGAAAGTTGACAATTTTCAAAATTTAATCACTTTTCTAAATAGAAAAATTTATCAGAGAAAAAGGTTATCGAAAACACATACCTATATTAATATTGTACACATAAACCTTTTCCATTTAAATTACTAAAGCAGTTTTTAAAAGAATTGATTTATTAAATTATCTATATATTTTAATAAAATTTTTCTGAAAAGACAAAAACGCAACGAATTAAATTTTCAAACGTACTTTTACAAAAAAAAAATCAGCAATCGCGTTTCTTATGTTTTCGGAGACAAATGTTTATACATACGTTTTTTTTTCTATATAAAACATTTATATTTATATTTTAATTTGTTACGTATACAGTATTATATTGATACAGCCGAGAAGTTACTCATGACAGGTCTGAGATACGGCAAACGCGCGAAAAGAAGGAAGAAATTGGTGAAAAATAGTAGAAAGAAAAACGAGAATGAACTAATAAAAACGTCGACGTTCTCCGCAAGCTCAATTTCTACGGAATGCGAGCGAAGCACGATCCACTTTTCTACTTTATCCTTCGACGTTCGGTCGTTTAACCCCTTAGCGCTACGATGTAAGAAGATTCCACCGTGTGCTTCCAAGGATTGTATCATACTTGAATTCACACGCCGTCATAATACACCTTAATAAATAGCGAATATCCGGTAATGGATTTTAAATTTGCAAGCATGAACGTCAGTATGCCGAACGTACGATAAAAACGAACTTGCTTTATTAGTTTTTGATATTTTATCGTCACTTCGTATTGTAAATTTAAACAAATAAGTTTTGCACTTTATGAAAACTTTTAAAAAGGTAAAAATATATGGTTTTAATAGCATACTATTAATGTATCATTATTATTGTATGAAAAAATGTTGTAAAAATATAAATTCTTAGAACTAATACAACGTATATATTTTTAGTTCCTACAAATTGCATTCATGTGTAATAGTTTATTTATAAGTTCATAAAAGAGAGTAAGAAGGGGAAAAAAAGGAGAGAAAGTAAATTTTATATGAATAAAAACAAGAACATTTCAGACATCTCCCACTTTTGACGAATTTACCTTTGACAAGATACTTCAGATTAACTTTACTCAATGCCTTTCGCGTACGGTCGTAAATCGTTAAATTAAACTTTAATAAATTTTGAAGATGCAGCAGTAAAGGTATATTTCCTACTCATCAAACGAGTAATGATAATTAGAAGGATTCCGTATAGCTAAGTAAAGTACATGTCATGCATTTATGTGTCGTACACCTCCTGAAAAATTTAATATAAAATAACATCACTCGCCTATTTTGTATCATGCTTATTATTTTCACGGATATAAAGAATTATTTCAATCAAAAATTTAATAATGTTAGTAAAGTAAAGAAATAATAAAGAAAAGAAATAGAAATTAACGGAAAAATCCACTTTTCTTTGTTTAGCATAACTTTTCGCAAAATGCAAGATAGAAATATGTTTACTTTTGATTTTAACATTTTAGTAACATCGTTTATTATTCTCGGTACTTGAATTTCCCTATGTACTTCAAAAATAATTCCGACTTAGCCAAAAAAGATTACGTTCTTAGCATAAAACAAATTTTCTCGAAAATATAGAAAAATATCTTTTGCAATAAATCGGATTTTAAAAGCGTATTTCCATCTGGATCTTCCTTTAAAAGACAAAGGTATATCTATTGAACTATATATATAAGGGTGTGCAAACGAATTCATAATGCATAATGCTTAGAATCTATGTACGGTAGCAACAGTTAAATTGTTTAAAAAATGTTTTCGAACCGAAACAGCTTTAAATAATGATTGTTCCACATAGATTCTAAACAGAACAAGTCAGAACTATCGCAAAAGCTACACAAGATTGTCAGCACGACAAATTTCCGCCGAGTGACGTGCTTGTAGCAATAGTTAAATTGTTTAAAAAATGTTTGCAAGTCGGAACGACTTTAGATCATGATTATTCCTAAGCAGAACAAATCAGAAGTATCGTCAAAGACGCTGGAAATTTCCGTGACACATTTCCTTGGATTAAGATTATTCAAAGCTGTTTAAAAGTTATTAATTATTTGAATTTTGACCTGAAACTTTATATAATAACATATTTTGTCTAAAATTAACCGGAACACTTAACAAGTGTCGCAATGGCTTCGGATACTTTAGAAGAAGATGTGCCGTGCTGGAACGTGAAGTTAACACGGCATAATTTTCGATTTTTTGTTATTAAAAATGCGGAATAATATAGAATTCTGCATTTTAAATCTCCTTCAAAAGCATTATTTGCGATAAAGTAATTCATTTCTAATTATAATTTTTATTAATTTTTAATCAATTAATTCTCGTCAAATCACTGAAATTAATACCATAAAAATAACGTATAATAACTTTTTTAATAATTAAAAACGTTAATACCGCGTAATTTAAAAAAAATGAAACTATTAACAATCAGAAATATCACACCATACTCCCATAAAATCTCCACGAATCGTCAAGGCGAATTCTAATTCGATGAACATTTCCAGGAATGGATTATCTACAGTTAACGTCTCGTCTAATCCAAGGGGAAAATGTCTACCTCCGTAAATGGCCATCCACTCCCGTTCTAACGGGATTTCACATCTTCGCGACAAATACCGGCGCAGCGTCATGCATACGGACTTCCTGTATTGTCTCTCGCTCTACCAACCCCTTCGAAATTGCTCTCATACACCCCCAGTTATTACTTAACCATGTCGTGACGGCTGGAATGGAACATGAACGATGTACGTTGCAACCTAAACCAGAATTCCGCCTCCGATCTGACACATATTTAATTTAATCGATATCGCATTGAAATTGTGTCTGTAGAATTTGTAATTACATCAAAAGCGATCGATGTGGAACACTAGTAAAATCTAATTTCCTCAACGCATTGCTTAACATTGGTATCAATCGCTTTTATTGTATAGTCCTGTGTGACTCTTTTTCAACTAAAGAAAGAGTTGGCAAAAAAAAAATTTTTGTATAATATCTTTATAATATAATATATAATTTTCTTTATAATCGTAAGAGTATGCAAATTATTTCAATTAATTAACGAATATTAATATATTAATATATATAAAGTACGATTCTCTTACCTACATACATTTTCTTAGAGCGCGATAATAGATGGATCATTTCTCCATATATTAAAGTAAATTAATTTATTTCAGAACTAGACACTCTCTCTCTCTCTCTCTCCCCCCCCCTCTCCCTCTCTCTCTCTCTCTCTCTCGAAAGCGAAAGAAATTGAAACGTTCGCATTATAGACCGTGCAATATTCCGAAACGATAAATGCGGAGAAGTGAGAGAACAATATTAGAACTTTCTTTCACATTTGTTTTGATAAAAAAAAAACATGAAAAGATCCAGAAGAGAAAGAGAGGCACGTTGTCCTATCATTATCTGAAAATATGATAATACCGATGTCACAAGGGAAATCGTAGAAACTAGTATCGCGATCGTACGGCGAATGAATAAAAGAAAACGTGAAATTCTTTTCCTCATGCATAAGTGCATTGATGGCGATTCATACAAATGTAATTGCAAGAGAGGTTTTCCTAACTCCTTTCATAGGTCTTTTTATTTATCAGCTGCATAGCACGTTCTATTAAAATATTTATTTACAATATAATTTATAATATACTATACAAATATATGTGTAACAAATTATGTACTGTTAATATGTAATCAGAATTTTTACTTTACTTGGTGTAATTTTGTTTCTTTAGTCTGCATCATTCCTTTATTTTCTAATTAAAAAAGAACTCCAAACACAAAATAATAGAGTAAAAATAAAATAAAGAAAGCATTTAAAGGAGAAAGAAGTTTGATAATAAAAAAGATTTATTTCACGGCTTCGATTAAATCTTCTAGCCAATGCGCATAAAATGCCCCGATATCTTCTTGTGTGTGTGAGATAATTTGATAAGTTTCAAAAATTATACTGCGGTTATAATTCTATTTTAATTCCATTTTATTAACACAATTAACACACTCAAATATTTGCACGGTTACTTCCTTATTATACAATTATCTCCATCTAAAAAATGCAATCGTTCTTTTATCAATCCTATCAAGAAAGGTATATAAATTGTATTAAATTTAGTTTTATTTATTATTTAGCTATTCATTCGGTATACTTCTCTAATTATATTATCTACACATAACTAAAACTATTATTGCTTTATTATTTAAATGAAAACTATTTTATTCTTAATATGCAAGAAATATTAAGTTAATGTGATCATGACTGCTACTGCACAATTTGTCTTGAATTTTATTTGTTCAAAGGCTTTTATAAAGTTAATCGTGTTATGAGATTTGCTCCGGAAACTCGTGGTGGAAGTACGAAAATAAAGTAAAAGTGCATCTAAACGGACGCCATTCAACATGCTATGTGTTCATCCGCAATTGAATTCGTCTTATTCTCTGAATTGTCATTCCTAATGCACAATTTTCAAATTATCTACTGACATCATAAAATATATGAAATTGATATCATGAAGCTAAATCTTAACAATATTATTGCAGTTCAATGAAAAGGGAAATTTTCATTTAAAAAATTATAACATAATATTAAGACACACAAAGGAAGAAGGAGACCATTCGGTCAAAACGGATCTTATAGTGACTGATACTATTTTTGTTATGAATTTTACAGTTCAAGTAAATTGCGCGCCGATTATTTGTCTTGATATATAGTCTTACAAGACAAGTGCCCAAAGTGATAATTGCGAATTGATACAAAATATATATCGTTGGAAAGGTCTCGCCGAGTAGAGTTCAACTGTGCAATATTCGCTTGAATGGCACCTTTCGAGGGCGTTATGTGCAATAGAATTTATACAAAGTCTACCTATAATGATAATAAGAATTTGACTTTGAGTTGAGTTTCTAGGGTCATACGTGGAGTTGAAAGGGTTAAAAGATATAAACTTTTATTAATTATTAATAGTAGATAAAATATTTCGTTTGTGCCATCCGATGTTCCAGCAAAACAATCTAATTGATGCCATTAACATATTTTTAAATAATGAATTAAATGCTGCACGACAGTAGAGCATTTGGACTATGCACGGAGCGGTGAGGTGAGGGGAACAGCGGAAGGCGGAGGCGATTCAAAAATCGGCCAAAAGTTGCATACACTTTATGTATGTTCACTTTGAACTCTGGCACCTTTAATTAATAATATATCTTTAATTAATAATATATACTTTTCATGGTAATGTATTATTATTAGATAAAAAGGTTTAAATTTTTGAGTATCTCCTTTTTTGATACGTATTTTTTATCTATTTATGGATTATTAACAGATACAAATGACAAGATACACTATATGTTTTTATATATTGTTAGTTTTTAGTAATTTTTTATTGCTCGTTTATTTTTAAAGTACCAAATTTTATACAATCTGACTTTGAATTTCAGCTTTTTGACTCAAAGTACAAAGAACACGAACGAAATAATTTTAGA
This sequence comes from Cyphomyrmex costatus, assembly GCF_001594065.2. NCBI lineage: Eukaryota > Metazoa > Arthropoda > Insecta > Hymenoptera > Formicidae > Cyphomyrmex > Cyphomyrmex costatus. The sequence goes on from NW_017280289.1 coordinate 2,598,712, forward strand.
ATGATAACGAATGTTGTAATATAACGAATTTATTTGTATTTATTGTAACATATTGAGAATAACCCAATCGGAATCGAAACGTTTGAAACTATATATTATTATTTAAATTAAAGTTTCTGTTTGGTATATTGTTGGCTCTTTGCCTCTTTTTTTTTTATATTGAATAAACTTTTCTTTTGGAAAACCCATTTGCCAGATTTGTAATTAAAATGCTACATGCATCAAATGTTCGTATGATTTCTGCAGCAGATCTCTTTGTTACGATTGTTTTTTATTACCATTTTTATAATATACGTTATTATTACCCTTAAACCCATTCTACATAAGACGCAGAATACGGGTTTGCAGGTCGCAAGACTAGACGTAGCGTGACGTATTTCCGATCGTTATAAGTCGCAGGCCGCAATACGCAGGACGCACAAAAGTTGACCGAACTTTAACTTTTCGCGTCGAGCGTTGAGCCAATCAGAACTTATGCTCATCTGGCGGCAACTGTCAGTTCGTCGTACATCCCCTGGCGAAAATATAGCGTTAATCAAACGTAATCGAAGCGCAGATCGGAGCGTAGATAAAACGTAAGGACAGCGTTATGAAAGCGTCATCAAACTTTTTAAATAGCGTAGATTGGAACACCAGAATGCTAGGGAAGTGTTTAACTAAATGTAATCAAAATGTTAATAGAGAGTTACTTCACTCCTCTGAAAGAGTACACCGAAAGTAACAAAGCGTGAACTATAAGCGTTAAGGATATAGAATTCTGACGCTTCATTAACCCTTCATCACTCTCCATGTACTCTTATCAGATTTTCGTACAATTCATGTCGAGCAACATCGAATATAGGTTAATAAAATGGAAATATACACAATTAGATTACAAAAACTTGCAACAGAATGAAATATTTAAACGACACCTGACTTTGAGACGATGTGCCTAAATATTATGATAATCTGTTCTGATTGGTTCACGCAGTACTCGCTACGTATATCGATGTAGATTAGACGCAAAAATCTTGCGACCAGCTAATTGCAACTTGCGACCTGCGACTTACAACCCGTGTCTGCGTCTTATGTAGAATGGACTTATGTAGAATGGGCTTTAGTCTTTTTGCTGTTCTCTTCACTCTTATTTTGGTTTCTGAAATAAAATGAAATTTATGTTTTACTAATCAGTTCACTGAAATTTTTTTTTCCAAAACTGGTAGGATTTTACATTTTATTTTTTTCTATTTTTTAATTTTTTAATTTATTTTTACTTTATATTTTTTTGTTCTAAATTTTTTATTTTCTATATATTTTTTAAGTGCTATGTTGGATCCGCTATTTTAAACTTAAAACCTTCGACTTTGGATTCATTACTAGGGATAAAAAGACCCTTATAGATAAAGTTCCATGTAAAATATAAAATTATTCGCTCTCACCAGTTTTGGAAAAAAAAATTTCAGTGAATTGATTAATAAAATATAAATTTCATTTCATTTCAGAAACCAAAATAAGAGCAAAGAGAAAAAAAGGAAAAGCAAAAAGACTAATGATAAAATGATAACGTTCGAAAAAACAATCGTAACAAAGAGATCTACCGCAGAAATCATATGAATATTTGATGCATATAGCATTTTGATTACAAATCTGGCAAATGGGTTCTTCAAAAGTAAAGTTTATATCTTTTAACCCTTTAAACTCCACGTATGACCCTAGAAACTCAACCCAAAGTCAATTTCTTATTATCATTAGATAGACTTTGTATAAGTTCTATTGCACATAACGCCCTCTAAAGGTGCCATTCAAGCGAAATATTGCACAGTTGAACTCTACTCGGCGAGACTTTTCCAACGATATATATTTTGTATCAATTCGTAATTAATATATATCACTTTGGGCACTTCCCTTGTTAGAACGAAGTAAATTAAAGTATGTAATATCACAGGTTAAATTATAAAACGATTTAATATTACTCATGCTAAATATCTTTAAAGTACTGTAAATAACTTATGTTACGAAAAATAATATTTAGAAAAAAATTATTTTATAACGTACTAAATACATATTAATGAAACGTTTCTGTTAATCTGCTTTAATATATTTTCATTTTATTTTTCATATACTACAATAAAAAAACATCTTGTTAATAAAAACACACTATTTTTTCGGTTTCAATTTCTTTTAAATTTTTTAGTACTGTCACACACTACTGACGAGAATTCGGATATCCGGGTATTCTTTTAAAATAATGTTTTCTCTTTAACTGGACAAGCTTTGCGCAACTGGCAAAGCCAATTGACCGGGAAATGTCAACTCGCGCTAATTAGGGTCCGAGATTTGATCCCTTCTAACGTACACGATAATTATTGCATGAAATCCCGTTTACCGGTGGATTTCACACACGTAGAATCCGATACATGAGCATACAGACAACTTTTATTAATCGAGAAATGAGTAGCACAGAGATATCACCGAATGTTATTAACAAACGCGATCTGTAATATCAAACAACCTTGGGTGTAATAACAATGCATATATGCTTGTTACATTTCAGCATCTTCAATATTTTCACTCGTGGATTCCAGTAACAACGTTACTATGTAAAAGATATTAATGTAAATAATAATTAATTCAATTGATGATTAGGCAATCAAGAAATATTCAACCTCATTTTTTAGCTTCATTTTAAAAATAATAAAAGGAATTACTTTCTTATAAACTTTTTTAAAATTATATTCTATTTTTTATTAATATTTAAAAAATCATTAAAAGGTATAATTCTTGACTCACGTAAATAAAAATTTTTTCCTTTTTTTGTATTGTTATTTTAACATTCTTTAACAACACAATTACGTATAATATAAAAACTTGAATTAAAGTCTTAAAATAAAAGGTACGGGAAAAAAATACTTACAATTAGTAAAAACTTTCCATATAGTAATTAAGTTTCAAAACATATGGTCAAATGACTAAAGAAACCTCTTTTATAAGCAAGAAATCTGTAGCAACGTTAATTAACATTATCAAACATCCAGATGTACATATATAGAATAACTGCACAGTGTTTCACGTTTAATACAAACATCAAAATACTGTAGATATTATAGTACAGTCAATGTAAAATGTATTTGTATAGAGAAGTTTTTTTATTTAAAAAGCCTTCTTTGTAGAACATTAGCATTTTATTAATAACAAATATGTTCTGTCGTAATATAAACCAAAAAGAATTACAAAAATAATCACTTCCATGATCTTACAATTAAAGGCTTTTCTCGATTGTACAAATAATTTTTGTGCGTCTAAAAATAATACGGTTTTTTTATTTTTGTTTATTTTACTTTTATATTGAATTGTTTGTTTATTTTATTAAAATAATATATGGTATTTTAATTATTATATCTTTTTAAGTAAAATAATTTTGAGAAATATACAATCTTTTTCTTCTTTGTATTAATAAATTGATAATTAATGTATACTTTCTAAAAGTAAAGTTTTTTTAAAAGGATATCTTCCCTTTATACAAATAGTTTGCACTTCCTGTATATAAGTTGAATGTTGAGAATACGGTTAAACATTTGTGAAAGATGATTAAGCAACTAAAAATATTTATATTATAAAATTCAAAATAAGCGAATTAATTCAAAATAAGCGAATTGATCCTTGAAACTGTAACGAAATTTTAACGTAAAAGTATAATAATATTCGTATTTATAAGAGCGCCATAAGAATAAAAACGCGTGTCTCATTTTTTTATGTGTATCTACATATATGAGTACTTTCAAAAAAATTGAAAATATGTTGATTTTTTTGGTGCCCGATTTGACGTAGAATCACCGATATATTTATTTAAATAATAAATTTATATATGTTATATCACATATTTAAATGTAGCGAAACAACAAACTTATGACAAACTACAAAATTTATGTCATTAAATCAACTTGAAACTATTGAAGAATTTCTCTAAATGTTACAATAACGTTTATTTATCTAACTTGTTTCATTGCATTTTTTTGCAAGGTAACCTGTTGTTTATTGTGAGTTCAAACCGGTTGGACAATAAATCATTACAATACAAAGCAAAGATCAAAGCATGAAATTAGATCAGACGGATGGGCTGCGTGAAACTAGCTGAAATATTGCACGTGAACTGAAATCGAATGTGAGAAGTGACATTTATGTTAGGTATTTCTTTTCACAAAAAGAGATCAAACGTTGTATATACGATATTATCTCAAATAAAAAAACAGTAAATGTAAAACGTTAGCGTCGAATTTATCCGTACACTGAAAAAAATTGTTCGTTGAACTAAATTAATTTAGTCAAACAGACTTTTCTCAGTGTAGAGGTTTACAGTAATCATCATAGCTTATTTGTACAATTTATTTGACAATAAAACAAAAACCCAACAGATAATCTAAATATATATTAGTAAATGTAATTTTTGCTATATTTCTTGTTAGAGTCATAATTTTTCTTTTTATAATTAAAAAAAAAACAATTTTTTGACCAAAAAATTGCATCTTTAAATGTTTAATTCAGAAATACGCTATTTTGTTAAAATTAAGACTGTCTAAAATCAACTGACAAAGAGTAGATTTATTAATATCTTTCAAGAATTTGTTAAGTTTTTTTTAGATAATTTGTATAAAAGCTATAATACTTACCATAAACTACTATTGATACGAACAAATTTGGCACCAACAGTTATACCGGCACTATTTTTTAATACTTTTAATTAAAAATTTTATACAGCATTTACTAATATACATGTAAAATATTAGTTAAACCCTGTTTAAATAAAGTCAATATTATAATAATTTTGTCAAAAAATTTGTAAAAATAAACATTATTTTATTCTTTTGAGTAATATGCCTTCTTAACAAAAAAAAATTAATACTGTACTGTCCTATTATAAACAAAGAAACTTTATATACAAAAATAATTATATTCGTGACCTTAGAAGCTAAATTTCTCAATTGTATGAATACTGTTTCTGCATCCAAATAATATTATCTTTTATTTTCGCTTATTGTTAATAATGTATTTTAATTATTGCACATTTTTTAGATAAAATAATGTCGAGAAACATATAATCTATTTTATTCTTTATCAATAAATTTTTAATTAATGTTTACTTTCTAAAAATAAGACTTTCTTCAAAGATGTCTTCTTACACAAATACTTTTCACAATACTAATAAGTAAATATACAGTTTTTGCATACATTACTTTTTGCACTGTTATTTTTTGCAGAATATCTATAATTAGTAAAAATGAAAATCTAGTTAATAAGAAAATTTAATGTAGTAATATTCAATTAGATTTAATTTTTATACAAACACATATAATTTCTTTTTTTTTTTTTTTTTTAAAAAAAATACAATTAATTTCACAGTTCGATAGTTTATCTTTATATAAAACAGAAATGAATTGTTTTTAAATTGATAAAAGCAAATTCGATTAATGTACATTTTATTTAAAAAAAAAATTTTAGAATATAATCTTTATCTTCGCTCGTGATAATTCACGAAAATATAACGATTGTACAGTAAATATGTACTTCGTACTATATGTACAGTAATTATAAATTATTTTGTATTTTCTATAAAATTAAAAAATTCTTCTTTCACATTTAAAAATATACACATTTTAAAATATATTATGTATACGCGCAAGATTCCCAGTTTAATTGAGTTATGCCGATAAAGTTCGCAACTTCACTTACATTTAAATACGCAGATCCACGTCGAAAAGCGACTCGCGCCACAACGAGAAAGGGGTCACGACGTATACGTAAGCCCGACGGCATCGTTTTTCCGCGCGATTCACGACGTCCCCGGGGAGGTCTGTACGACGCGCCGTTCACATGCACACGCACATGCACTTTGCAGCAGACGCGCGAGAATGGAATGACAGGAAGTGGAAGGATATTAGCCTGGATGTCACTCCGCGTAATAGGAGGAGATGGGTCACCCCTTCCCGCTACTTGCACCCTGTATACGTCCCCAGGGGTACGAGACACCCCGATACACCTCGGTAGGATAGGGTATAGTATTCATCCCTCAGTCCGGCGATAGAACTTCACCACGATATTGACTGCTCCTGACACACAGCGGGGGTCTGTTTTCCTCTACACGGTGAGATAATGGGGATTCAAACATCAAAGAGGATGTAGAAGCATGCGAAGGCTGACGATAGAACTTTTCATGGAAAGAGAGAAAAAGAGAAAAGGAATTGTATTCTGGAACAGCTGTACTTTGTATTTAAAATTATTTTGATGTAATTTAAATAAAATATACACTATAAAATTATATTCTACCGACAGCATTATTTTCAATTAAAATAATACTGTTAATATAACACTTCTTCAATGTATTAATTATTTTCACAATTATTCCTCTTTATCTCTTGATAAATAATTAAAATTACGTTAATGCGAGCGCAACAGATAATCCCAGAACTAAAATCTAACAGTTTAATATAAGTGGAAAACAATTAAGAAATAATTGAAAATAATGTAAAATATCTTATATTTCATATTATATGTTTTATAAAAATTAATGTATTTGACGTTTATAAAAATTTTTAAGACTTATTTTTATCATTAATATTATATATAATTCTGTTATTATTTCTGAATGATGTATGTATAGCTCTAACCTTCAACTATCATAATTTTTCGAAATTAAAGAACGAAATTGGTTTAAGAGAAAGAACGGTAGAGTCGTGGTGTGCCACTGAAGTTTGATTGAATGCTTATCTCAACATTCCTATGTAGTTGGAACGTCGTCAGATGATACCGAGGTAGAAATAAGAAAGTCAAGTTTCCCCACGCGAAAGAAACTTCTTTAGTGGAAAAACACTTTCGCAGCAAAAAGAGAGTCAAGATCATGAGTATCGAGTTTTCGCGTCTGCTTTATTGCCGTTTAGACTTCTTTTCACCTCGCTTTGTTTGACTTTGCTGCTGCGTTATTTCTCGTAAAGTAGAATAATCTCCCACACCATTCCTCAATGCCGTTCAACGTTGTTCCGTTAAAGAATTCGTTACGCATCGCTTAGGTAAACGAGAAAAATGAGGAAAGTTCTTGGGATGCGACACAGGTCTTTATCTTCCCGAATAAAAGTCAATGCTTTTTGGCACACGGCTTAATGGTTTTACGGAATACGAGCATTGCTGAATATTCGCGAGAGAAGTAAACTACAGGATTTTGCAATGAGTATAATGTCATTTTGTTAATGGATTTCGCAAAACTAGGAGACTGCTCTGTACAGAATATAAACGCTGTAAACTTTACCGTATAAGATTAATTAAAAACGTTGAATAAAACATTGTACAAAATAATATGTCAGTATGGAAATGAATAAGTATCTATCATAAATAGGAAGTTGTATGTGTGTTGTCAAAATTAATAATTATCATAAATAATTTCAAAGTAAAACGCTTATTATTCTTGACAGACTACTTTATATTGGTTCTATCACTGATTCACGAATAAACGTTCTTTCGACGTCGAAAAAAACAACCGACATGATTTAAATTAAATTTTCAACTTGGAGCTTTCGCAGAAATCATTTCGTTTATATATAGGGATGTGCTAATCGACGCGATTCTTGATTTTCATTTTGCGAGGTTCTCGATAAAATCCAACCGCGAATTTGCAAAGGTAATACAAAGCCTGCGTCAAGTTGCAACGAACTGCAGTTTCGCAGGACGATGCGGTGAAACAAGTACTGAGTTATCAATGAGAAACACCGTGCAAGTGCGACAAGTGCCGGCGGCGTGTCCCGACTATATTACAACGTATGCATATGCATGCATAAATAACGTTGAACCGGATCGGCGTCCGGTCAAATTACGTGCTTACATTGGTCGCGAATCGCCGGCCGATTGCTTCGCCGAGCGTGAAAATCGGCTTTGGCTACTCGAGGGACCATAGCAAAACGGTTTCCCCGTGACCATTTCCTGTTCGATGAAGGCAGTGCGAATGCTCCTAGACATTCAAAAGTTACCCGAGCGAATATCGTCGAATTACGCCTTGGGGGCCGCGGCGATATAAGCAGAAATTTGCGCGCTGTCGCACACTCCAAGTTTTTATATCTTTCTAAAAAAAAAAAAAAAAAAAAATATAGATAGGCGGATGGCGTGTTACTTTCACAATTTGCGTTTGATGGTTTTCGATATATTTCAAATATGAAGCGTGCATAGCGCACAAAGTACTACTCAATCGATGTTACTTCTCTGCAATTGGAAATCCGTTGAGAGAGAGAGAGAGCAGTTTTTTATTTAAAAAATTTTATATAACTGAAAATATTTTTATATTAAATGGTGTTTCTCCTAAGTTCAATTATTTCCAATTATGAAAGTTGCTTCTTGCTTTATTAATCCGTTTAAAAAATCTATCAAATTTTATTAATTAAGTATACTGTTAAATTTATAATGTCAAAAATTATATCAATTTGAGTTATTTTTAATTATGTTTATAGATCGCCATAGCTTCTACTCAATATGTTGTTAATTTAACTAAACAATGGAATTAATCAATTTAATTCTAGAAAGTGTATTAAATTTGACTCAAATTTAATTGATTATTTATTAAGTACATTATATATTGTTTACGTTGAAGTTAATCAAAATTGGGTTATATTTTAATTATATACATGGAAGTTAAAAATATAATAATAAAATATTATTTAACTCAAGGGGTTGGGTTCTATGGAATAAGACACATAATATGTCACATTTTATCTTTAACATTCGATGAATAACAGGAATAAAATAATATTATACATCATGCATTTTACGATACGCGTATCCTGCACTTTACGATATGCAGCCATAAACAGAGCTATGGCAATCTAATCCCTTGAGTTAAAAATAACATTTTATTATTTTCAACTTCCATATATCAAAACGTAAATCAATCTGTTTTTATAGTTAGTTTCAAAGTAAACAACGTTTATATTCACGTATATTCATGCAGGAAATAATAAACTAAATTTAATACAATATTCTCTTGAGTTAAATTATTAACTCTATTGTTTTAATTAAATTAACGACACATTGAATAAGAATAGTGGCAACTTATAGAAATAATTAAAAATAACTCAAGTTGGATATAATATAATATAATTTAACATTATAAACTATGAATATTGAGCGTTTGTTCAAGAAGTTTCTTTTTTCAAATATAACAATAATAATAACTTTATTAACGTGTGTTTATTAATAAAGAAAATAGAACAATCTGTAAAGCAAGATGCAATAGAAACACAGTCAAAAGGTAATTAAGTATCAGCAATAGTGCTGTCTTATAGAAAAGCAATATTATAACGTTCGTCGCGAGACATTGATAATTTCGACTCAAAGGGAAGCAGCCAAGTCGCGACAAAATCATCCTCCTAAGATGCGCGATGTTATCGCATATCAGTGTTTACTTACATTCCGTGCGACTTATAGTCAGTTATCATGAACGGTCGTTTAAAAAAAAACGCGGCACCCGACTCACACGATAAGCCCCACAGTGGATTTCACGGGACGATATTCGATGGTAGATCGATAGCTCAAGGACTATACACGTACACAAAGCGAGCGCGATTCAGCGTCGGCTTGTTAACGCTGGTTTAACGCCAAGCGACCGCGTATGCGTGCACGCACGCACGCACGCACGCGTGTCTCCGCACTTGTATGCACCGCACGATACGCGTCCATGTTTACTCGTGTCTCCCGTGTGCGCGCGATATTTGCCATAGGAAACCACACAATGGTCCGTCACATCATGGCTCGCCTATAGCCCACCTATGTCATATATACGTACACTCTTCCTCTCACGTCCCCTGCATGCATCGTGCACCGTGCATCGATGAAACCGATGCACCAATCCACGCGGCTTCAAGTGTCGATACGTTCGACACAAAAGCCTTCCTCCTCCTGCCCGTCGCTCGTCACCGGCTCGGTGGGATATCAGGAAATTAATCGGCGCTTTGTTCACATTTTAGATATTACATTGCCGAACGAAACGGAATATACCGTCCTGCATTTCGCACTTTGTATACCGCTGCAGCCACGGTCGGATTTTCTGTGTACATATCTTATTGCGTATCTCGTTTGCATTTTACGTAAAGCTTATACTCGAAGTGTGATTTAGAATGTTTGAATGATTGGTTAAAATTTCTGATTGATGTTGAATTGAATAAATTTTCTTCATATAATTGTCTATATTATAATGAAAAATAAAACAAGCAAAAACTATGGAGTTTACTTTTGTAACTGAATTACAGCGGCGACAACGCGGAAGTCATCCCTCCCGCATTTTCGTCCACAAAGCTCACGAAAGTTCACAAGTGTCTTCTCGCCGGCTAAGTGAAACGGAAGGAAACACGAATGGGAAACGCGATAAGCTGTAAAAACCGTTATAGATAATAGAGTAATATTCTCTCCGCCTCTCCCGCGGTTTAAAGAGAGGAAAATAAAGCGAACGTCAATCCGTTTTTATCCTAAAATCCGCGAACTACAGAATAGTAGAGAACAGCTTCGTACGAATGTAGAGTTCTGGCCGAGTATTTGCAGTTCTACGCGGATTTAGAAGTAGTATATACATATATTATCTATGCCGCGCGGTATTGTTAAGCCGTCACGCGGATAATGGCGCTTGATTCTGAATTATGCGAGACGAAATGACTCATCATTGGTGGCGCGGATTCGCTTGCGAATGTAAAGGTGAAACATTAGACGACGTTATCATTGTCGACAAAGGAGAAATTATTATTTCAAATAATGCTTTAATTGACTATTAAATGGTGCGCATTTGCGTCTCGCACAGCGAGACTTTAAGTCTTCTTGTCTTTATTCTATGGGGGAACGAAGATTAATTACGAGCTCATTGTCGTTTTATACTGCAGCCATTGACATTTATCTGTGCCCGCGATCTTTTAATATTCTGCATATGTTTAATAATTATGAGTCTAATATAAACCGCAATATTCTTTTACGAACGTATAATTTACGAATAAAAAAGAAATTAATACGTTTCGTAATATCTTTGCAAAGAATAGTTAAAAAAAACCAAATCATTTCTTATTATGTATTATAAATTACTATAATATACAGAAATAATATATAGAAATTCTGTCCCTATTTTTCTCATTTTAAAATATTAAATATAATCACAACATAATATTGCTTTTATACTATAATAAATATCTTATATGTAAATAAATAAGTGTAAAAAATAAATATACAAAGATAAAAATGAAGTAAAGGAACTAGCATATCTCTAAAGGACTTTTTTTTTCTTGATTTATCAATCCCTTATACCTTCCAAAATTTAAAGTAAAAAATATCTTAATTTCAAATAAATTTTTATTGATCCAAAGAAATAAATTTTTTTTAACACGATCGAGCAAAGAAATATTTCTTTGAAATTAACATTTTTATTCAGTGTACGTAATAAAATATCCCAATGTGAAGTTGGCCCCCCAATATTAAAAAATCGATTTTTTTCTTCATGCGTTTGCTCTTCGTTGGCTCGCGAATGCTCAGTTAGAATTTTTGTTTGCTCACCCTTAGTTCAAAAGATTTGTGAGCAAAAGATGAGCAAACGGATGCAAAAAAAAAAGATTTTTTAATTCGATATCAAAACTTAATTTTCTTGTATGTTTTAAACTTATAATAAATAAATTTATAATAAATTTTATATAGACATATATTACAAATATATATATTACAAACATTCGAAATTATAATATATTAAGAAAAAATAATGCTTATGTCAAGGGCTAAATGATCAGACATTATTTAAATATTGTATGTTTAAATATAACGTGTTATAACAAAAACTAAAATTAATTTTTATTAAAATTAAAGGAATTATTCTGGAAAGTTTCAAGCGAACAAAATCAAAGGATATAGAGCTCGATATGGTGCGGTCATTTTTACAATTTATGTCCCGTGTACTCAAACTTGTAATTTCGTATTCTATTACGGGCAGTGTATTTTTTATTGTATTGTACATACAATTCTCTCACACGAAAATGTAAAGTAATCAAAATTTGGTACACTAAAAATATTGGGGTAAATTGGAAGCATTTAGATTTCCAAGCTCAGTAATTAGGCAGAATATTTTGTAATTTGTGCTAATACTGTACTATTATTAATTAACTATTTCAGAAAAAAAATAATGCAAAATGTCATATTTTTTACCGCACCATTTAATTTCACAATTTTGTTTATTTTAATAAAAAAAAATGTAGTAAATTATATTTGTAAATATGTATAACTTTTACGATATAATTATTATCCTGTAAACTGGATAATATTCGCACATTAATGGTTACTGCAATGGCTGACTACGTAGTTGAAATTCGATACAGTAATTCGATGCATTGACCTGATGAAGACCTGAGTAACTAGGAACACCGCTAGTAAGCAAACAGTGTCCTATGCTCAAAGTCGGGAGATCAATCAATTCATATCCTCTTGCACTGTTTAGATTACGACAAGCAATACGTTTGATCATAGTTAGATCGATTTTGACATTAACTTAGTGAGTATATTCTGTACTTTTGTTCGACTTCCTAAATAAATGAAAAATGAACATAACGCTTGATAATATATATAAAGCAGTATTTTTGATGTAAGAAGTAATATTTTAACTGTAATATTTGTTGTTACATTATATAAAAAAGTTATATTATAAATATTAAATACAAATTTATAAAATCAAGTATGAAGATTATTTTTACTATCTAATAGAAGTTTCCTTATGTACGATACCGTTATTTAATAATACAACGAGCAGTTTTAGAAGAGTTTCGTTTATTATTGTCTTTGACACAGCGTGATGCTGTACAAGCAATTTTGTTAATTGGAATAAAAAAATATAGTAGTTTATAATACATATATATAGATTAGGTAACTTTGCAATGTTTTCAGTTTCTTCACAGAAAGTGTCCTATATATTTCTTCTTTTTTTTTCGCGATATTTCCTTCATTATTATATTTCTTTACGTAAAACGCGAAACTAGATTTATACTCTTTCCTTCCAATAATGATGCTCCTCGCACAAGTTAATAAGGCATAAAGTTTTTAACGATTCTCGAAGCAATATTCGCCACCCGCACATCGAAGACAGTACACCTCAGAATACTGCATGCAGCGCTACCGATGCAACTGCACCTGCTGTTATCCGAGACTTAGGTCACGTCCCATACCTTCCTCGTCTATACCCTACGAATGCTTCCTTGCTCTTAATCCTTAATTAACCTTATTTCCAACCAATTCCGAACAAGTACTTTCTGTTCAATACGAACTTCAATCTCTCAACTTGCGTCCGGATAACTTTACAAGAGCGGCGATCAGGATTTCACTTTGAAAGGAAATTAAGCAAAGTCTTTAAGAGCAAAACAATAATACAGACTCTGTAAGTTACCTCGGAAGGAAACAAGAAGTGTGCATTCTCGCTGCGGTTATTCCATAATAATCTCACGATTTTGTCGTGACAATGACAGATTTATGCGCCGCTTCACGAACAACGAGAAGTATTTTTGCCGAAATAGATGCGAATAACAATCGCATATGTGGCGAGTGGAAAAATATTTTTATAGCCGCTTCTGTATTCTTTTCAAAATTTATTTTGCTCGTTCGCGAGAGTAGTATTCAAATAATAAAGGCAGATACGTGAAGTGCAGCGGAAGAGTATGACTTTTAAAACCTGCCGCGTTGGCAAACATTGGGATGTAAATAACAGCATATAACGTGTCTCATATTATTTTAATAGACTCGCACGGTTAAAAAGGCTGTGAAATATTATGCCTTGTTTATTGGACTATTTATTAAAAAGTACCCGTTTTTCATTACGTTATTTAGTAATTTTTACAATTTTTATATTTGTATAGGGATTACAAATACAAGCTTTTTTTGCAAAAAAAATTTGAATATTGAGCTGTATAACAATATCAATTTAACACAGCAAACTAGACAAACCATATATTAAAATATTTATAAGGAAAATTTGAATTTTAATTGAGTCGAATACAAAGGCGTTTTATTCACGATCCAGGATAACACATTTTAAATGCCCGCTTTAAATACTTCAATGTTATTTCTTCTCTTAAAAAATAACATTTCGTATAAAACTTTTTAATTTTAATGGAATATATAATACACAAATAACCAAAAAATTTTTACATCATGCAATTTTTATAAAACGCCTTTATTTATATTGTTTTGAAAGAACGAAATTATATTTTTCATACATTTAATTTTATTCTCCTATAATTATTTAATATTTAAAAAAACATTAAAATAAAGTAATTAAAATATCAATAATTTACAAAAATGTTTAATAGCTTTTAAAGAAAAGTATGCAATTGTATTATACAAATTTTATATTCAAATTTTTTTTCAATAATAGAAACAACTAAAATATCAAAAATAAACGTGCACTGTTAAAAATATCTACATTAAATTTCATGTAAAGTAACGGAAGCAAATTTCAAGCATCAGGTACATACATTAAAATCGTTCAACGTTGTCAATGAACATAAAATTACAAGTAACTTAGATTTAATAATTTCAATGTTAAAACTTGCTTGAAATTTGCTTCCGTTACATTTACATGAAATTTTATGTCTTTTTTAACAGTGTACATTTAGAATGTATTTGAATATTCATTGAAATAAAAAATCTTACTACTAAAAAATATTTACAAAATATTTAATGTAAGTAAAAATTTATCGCCTTATAAATTCCCATTACTTATAAAAGTATAATTATTTCTATTATATATAAATATTTCTCTATTTGTATCTTTAAAATAATTAATAACAGCATATAGTATAAAGCTTTCAATGACTTGTGAAATCATAAAAGCCCTTTACTTTCTTCGAGTCCTTTTGACTCGAAGCCCTATAAAGCTCCTTCAACAATATTGAATATACATGTAACGTGAGCTTGCAATTTATTTCAAACGCAAAATTCCTTTTCGTCTAAAATTGACACAATATTGTATTAAGAATAACCGATTATTCTAATTAGAGTTGCAAAATATCTTTAGATACTTATTCAATCTGCCAGTGCCAGAAATACATCTTAATAGATTCATAAAAAATGTCCTTTAAAAGTATATCAATATTTATAATAAAAATAACTTGATGAAATAAAGCAGTATTTGTAAATTTCCAAATTTACAATTTGTTATACTACTAACAATTAGTGATTAATTATTAATTTTTTGACTCGTAGTGTATTAATATTTTTCCTTTTTATACCTTAAGGAAATATTCTAAAAAAAATATCCCAAAATCAAATCTAAATATATGTGTAACACTTTTTTTTAGAATATATATTATTTCACCGCAGTTGTTCAATAAAATTTCGTATATACAATTATCTCATTTTAATCCCGTAAACAATAATAACACCGTTCAATACCAACCGCTAGATCACATGTAGCTAAACTTGGCCGGGACGTAAACACGATAAATAGCCGCTGGAAAATTTTCAGCGATGTCGGGGAGAAAGGGTCAAAAAGCACCCTGGCTGGAGGGTTGCATCGCGCACGTGTACACGTTCCCATGCTAACCACACGCTCAAGCCCCAGTCTCGTCGTGACGAACACATATACACGCGGGGGGCGGTGTGCGTGTCAGAGAGCACTAGAAGGGATTTGGGAAAGTCCGGCCGTAAACAGTAAATTACGATGCCAGTCGCGCTTCGCAGTTTTACACCGCGTTGCAGCAGCCTCCGTCGTCCGTCGGTGCGTTCAGCCATTGCATCGCGCAACACCTATCAATGTATTCGCGCAAAAGGTACCGATCATCGGTCGAATGAGCCGAGTGTACGCGTCGCGTGCCATACACGCGCGTTCGTGCGCTATAAATATATTATCTGGAAACGAAGCCGTCGGGGAAAGCGCAAAACTTCGATCATTAATTCGAATATATACGCGCTGAATTCGCGAACACAATTATATCATTATGTTTAATTGCTACTTGACAAACATCGCGCAAAATTTTGAATATCCAAATGCGAAGCTCATAAAATACCGCTGAGTGAACAAAATGTTCGTAGAATTGATTAAACGTGTAATATTTTATTCCCACATATACATTTATATAAATAGTAGAAGTAGCTCACAGAAGATATTAATTTAGTTGGCATGATTTTTTTTCCGTTTGATTCAATAATCAAAAAAGTAATGACATATCTCTCTCATTCCATTTTATTTTATGCCACGTATATTCTCGCGATAAAAGACAACCTACGAAATAAAATTAATGAAACAAGAAGGTAAAGCTTTTTATGTACAAATCGGATTGACCATTAATTTTCTCATTACGTGCAACATTTTTTTTTTTATAAAAGTAACTTTTTTTTATAAAAGTGACTTATTTTATGAAAATGTCATTCCATATAATAATTTTTCTAACTTCTTTCATTATAAGTATTTACCGTAGAATAGATAGAGCGCTACAATTTAATTAGGAATTACTTTTATATATGAATATAAGATCAAATTGAGTTCATGTTAAAACTATTTTAAATTTCTATTTTATGTGATATATTCTCTGTTAATTAAATATTATTCCTAAAATTGAGTAATATATTCATTGTTTTTATGCAACACTGATACATGTGATATTTTTCTCTTTAAACGATATGGAAGCATAAACAATATTACATTTTTAACGATACTATGTTGCGCTTTGGCAGCTCTGCTATTTGAACCGCTTATTTTTTTAAAGTAGGATAAATTGAATCTCGATAAAAATCGATAAAATATATTAGAAATATATAAAAATATGATAAAATAGATGATATAAAAAGTAGATTTTTATTACTGCTTAAATAAAAGCTCATTTATTCAAACAAGTCGATAAAATACGTTTCAACTTCTATGGTAAAATATTTAAAAAATGTGCTATTAATACACCGCAAAAAGCACGCGACATTTTTATACGTGACATTTACTCACCTACTGTGATTAACGGTATAGACTGCGATGACGAGCAGAAGTTGGACCAGAAGTGCAGGCTTAAAATTCAAAGATTGCCATCCAACATCTGCTTTATTCCGGCTCCGTGTCTTTTTCCCTTCTAAAATGCTTCTCGGATGGATCATTGAGGATCTTCTCCTGATAGTCGAAGCTTCGCAAAACGCTCTCAACATGAGACGAACTGCAAATTTAGAAAAAACGGAACGGTTATTTTAGAATGGTTTTTATTTTGAAAGAGTGCATTATATAAAAGAAGTTTAGATTATACACATCTATGTTTGCTGAAATGGAACTTTTCCTCCATTTATTTAAAATTAACACACATATATTCTTTTAAAATAATAATTTTTTAACAATTATATATTTACTAAATATATGTAAAATTAAGAGTTATCGTAATATCATCAAAAATTATTGCTTCCGAATGTATAACAACTACTTTATCTTAAATTAATTGCTGCATTTACTTTGTCTGGTAAGTTGTAAAAAATCTATCTTTATTTCAATTAATGAAATTATTGTGTTAAGCCGCGATATTTCTCGACTAAACGAAATGGAACTCTTGCTCCATTTACATATGTACCTCGTTATCCCGTTAATCACAATATTACGGGACATTTTCATAAAGTATTCTAAAATGCGAGCAGAAAAGTTAAGCTTTACACGTTATCCGGAAATAAAAGCATGCGATATATGCTAAAAAGTGCAGACGGTACACTGTAGCATCACTAAAAAGTAAAAAAAATTAGGCGAAATGTGATAATAGCTACGTGGATTTGCTCGATGTTGGTAAAATACATTTTTCCTGACTAAAGCATTATTCGCAATCGTCCATATTATAAAAAAAAAAAATACAATAGATATGTGTATACTCTTAAAACTATCGAAAATTCAACTAACAATAAAGCAAATTTTCATGTTTGTAATTAATTCCTTTGAGTACCATATATGTCAAATTTTTGACAAACATTTGCACGTCGTTTACAGAAAATATTCCTAATAATTTTATACGTTTTTAATGGTGTGTTGTAGTTACATGAACATGATAAATATGACTCATGTCATGCTTTGCTATTCCAACTCAGGGGATTAACAAATAATCGATCGTTTTGTTCTCTTCAAGCGATAAAAATAAAAACGTTACTCCGCTCGACACTATATGAAATAATACTTTAATAAAATGTAAAAACAAACTAAAGAATACTACACACACACACACACAATTCATCACCAACTTTTTTATTCGACGAACTTGATATAAAAATTGCACTTGAAGTATTTTAAACCAATAAATTTTTCTTTTCAACAGCAAATTTGTCCAATTTCCTAACACAACTTTTTTTAGCAGTATTATATTTCGATAACAGTTCTTCATGTTAAATTTTTCTCTTATCTAAATTATTATATATTAAGGTTTTATTTAGGAATGTTTAAAAAATAAAATGTATTACTCATAAGCAATTCTGAATCTTCGAAAAAGCTTTCCATTTCAAATCTTCAGAAAAATAATTATTTTGTAAGAAATTAAATTAAATACAAAGTAAATGAAAAATATTCCACTTTATAATACTTGTGTATTTGAATACATACAATACACTGCACTTCGCAGGAACGTTCCTGGTTTCGCATTTTATTCAGAAGTTTCGGAAGTTCCTAATAAAGCACCCGTGTCGTCGTAAATTGCAACACTTTCCCAGTATTAGATCGAGAGATTGGACACGGTTGTATACGTTAAATACGTGTTGATTGAGATTTACTGGCAGGACGGGTATGTGTCGTTTTCTGCAACAGGGTAACAATCTGTCTCGGATAAAACGGAGAGTCTGTTGATTGAAAATTTCATGGCTGCGAATTGTGTGTTACATTAAACTTTTATCATGGCCGCGTGTTAAAAGCGCCGTTCAGCGTGCGCAAAATCGACGTATTGCCAACAGTCTTTTCGCAAATTTCCTGGTATACACGACAAAATTAAAGGATATAATACGATGACAGGTTATAATCGAGAGTACACACCATACGTAACACATTGACGACGGGTTCATTTATCCGTGAAAATCGATCAAATCAAACTTTTCTGTCGGCATCTATCGTGAGTTGATAAGCTTGTAATGAGATAAAACGATCATCGTTCGCGCGAAACTATTTAAATAACTCGTTAAGCTCCCTCTAGCTCGTGATATTATCGCTCTGGTGAGATGACAAAATTGTCGTTCGATTTAAATTACGAAGATATCGACATTGGATTAATATAGATCTATTTCTAGCAATTTCTTTTTTATTTCGCGCGAAATTGGGAAATATATCAATATTGAAAACCGTCGGATAAAATGAATTTTTGATATATCATATAGAAATAGTTTTTAAATTTGCCGTTGACAATAAACGATTGTTAAACGTAATTTTACTATTCAAAAATGGATTTTTTTTTGTTTTAAGTGTCGTGCCACATAAATACATGCATATGCGCAAATTAGCCATTTTTCACATCATATAAATAAATTCATGTTTATGACGCGATTTAAATAACTAATCTTTTACTATATATATGTATTATACTTATTATTACTCTTACGACTTCTCAAAAATACGATAGTAATATAGAAAATAGGCATATACAAATTTTAAATGCTGAAGATTAATTTTACAGTCCATCTCTCGCTTATGTTTGCTACGACATGAAAAATATCATCTTGTAGTTATTTGAGGAAAAAGAAAGAAAATACGAGAAAAAAAAGAGCATATTTTAAAAGAAGATACTGTTCTTTTACAATTATAATTATTATACCAAAATTGTATTTCAAAATGTTTACCAAGATTTTAATATATTTTCAAATTTTAACGATTTAAAATATTCAAACTCGTTTTCTGAAAAATTTTATTTTTTTAATTGTGTTGTTATTGTAGCAAATAATAGTGGTATTTTCTTGTTCAGTACGACTTCAATTTACTGACTTTAGAATGCAAAAATATTGAATATCTAAGCCTTATTCTCAAAATATACTGCATACAAAAATATATTATAGTATACATATATATATATAATTACATTATATATTTAAAATGTTCTCAGTATTTTTGATGGAAGATCCCTGTGACGCCTTCAAATTCTACAGCCACCATCGATCAGGGTATTCGTACCACTTAAGGAAAGGTCGTCGAGAACTTGTCGCGGAAGTCTCGCGATAGCACACGGAGGTCATTAAATTTGAAATTACCAGGTAATTAATATTCAAGCTGGCCTCGTGCGGTCGTCCACCGTCGTCACTCGCTTAACCCTGCACCTCTAGGGGCTGAGTCAATACGTAACGCAATTACTTGACAAGCGGATGGCGGTTTGCTGCAGAGCACTTTCCGCTTTCCTGCCGCATCATATACCGACGTTAGCGCATCCTCCTCGCCCTGTGACGCGCGTTTCTGCGAGGAAAACGCGCGCGGCCCGTGTGCGTTGGCTTTATCCGTGTTTGTTCCTATCGCGGTACCCATGTATGCGTGCGCGGGGATGTTGTTATGCAAGGAACGTGTTTAACTTTAGTGAACCGCGTAACCATATTGCCCGAATGCATGTGCAGCCGTGCGCCCCGCCAGGAGGGCGATATCGCGGGGAATATAACGGATATAATGGCTGTTGCGAGCACTTTACGCTTTAGTGCGTGCGAAACGTCGTCGTTGAGTACCTTAAAGAGCCCTCGGGATGAGCGAACAAATGCGATAGGATATCGAGGATAATCAATAAATGGAATACAATATTTCATTATTGAAACATAATCGACGATTAATACGAATATATTTAATAATTTTCGGATAATCACACGCATTTAGTTATATAACAGATTATTTGATAACATTACGCGTGATTATATGCAACATTATACAGACTAACGGAAAGGACCAGTCAAAAATGATTAGTCGATTCGACATCGAATACCGTTTTGATATGTTTGCAATCTTCAATCTCCATCATAATTATTTTTATATCCTAATTGATTTATTATGAATATTTGTATGAGATTCCTATTGCCTTCCGATCAATATTCTATGTAAAATGTATGATATGTGCTTTTGAACTTTGCGTCAATTCTTTGTAAAATTGGCTGGAAGACAATAGAACTTTTATAGAAAAATTCGTAATGTTTGAATTGACAATTATAACGTCAAAGATGACAAAAATATTAACTAATACTTGATCATTTAGCAATATCGATTTAATTCATCGTTTCTCTGACTGGGAAACATACTTTTTATATCTTTAAGATAGAATCTCACTAAAAATTGAAATTAAAAATTGAAAATATTCTATCACATTTTTTTTTCAAGAGTGGTAATTTTTATGTTTTAGAGTATGGAGATTTCGCTGCAAAGAATTGAAAGAATATATAGATGATAACAGTCGTTCGTGAAAGATTTCTCTGTCAAATATTTCGTGGAACGTCGTATGTGATTTCCGCTTTTCCTCCATTCGAAGGAGCGGCGCAAACAGATCGGTGACTGATATCATTAGCTTAAGTGAAGCTCGTACACCGTTGTTGGTGCACATCCACGAAACCACGTCGGTGCTGATATCGCGTACAATGTGCGGTATGATAAATATGGGTGTACAAACAAGGGCAAGGATACACGGGAAAATGTACGATGTGAAATAAGATACCGTCTTATAGACGATGCATCAGCCCATATGATCGCCTGACAACGGAAATTAAGTCGCTCGCGGCGTGTGTCAAGTCGTTCGTATCGGGCCAGATAAATTCGAACGTGGAACGATAACTCCGGCCGCTTGGAGAAACACATTGCGAACGACATTCGGTTATAACTCTAAAATATTGTATCCGAAAGTGTCATTACATTAGCGTCGTGTAACGTCGAAAGCGTTTCGAGATTAAACTATGCAGACAATGTCGTTCGCACCTTCCATTCTTTTTTACATGTTCCATGCTGAAAATTTCGAAGAATCAGAAAAAATGCAATCGATACTTGAGCGGCGCGGGCGGTTCAAATATAATGATCGTGTAAGGAACGTAACCAGAATAATTAGTTGAATCGGCGCGGCGTTGGTATATCGATATAAGAAATTAATACTAGTCGACACATTTTTATCTCTGACCTCATCATAATTCTGATTTCATCAGAAATTTGTGTTAATTTAATAACTACAAATATTATATATCTTTATAAAATTTATATTTTTTTTTTTATCTCAAGTCTCTAGATATAGAAATTATGCAAAATCCGAAAACAGTTTGTACCACACTGAGAGAAAAGTATATCGGTATTTGTGACTATAATTGCATGGTAAAATAATTATGATTAGGAGCATCATTTTTATAGT
This sequence comes from Cyphomyrmex costatus, assembly GCF_001594065.2. Taxonomy (NCBI): domain Eukaryota; kingdom Metazoa; phylum Arthropoda; class Insecta; order Hymenoptera; family Formicidae; genus Cyphomyrmex; species Cyphomyrmex costatus. The sequence goes on from NW_017280289.1 coordinate 2,621,010, forward strand.
TATTATTGCTATAATGTTAGTAACAATGACCTTATATGTATAGTTCTACCAAACGGTACAAAAATTGTACTATAAATTATGATAATTTCAAATATTAGTACAGTAAAATATGGATGATAAATAGAATAACCATTTTTATGTAGTAATTGCAATCATAATTACAATGAATGTAACCATTTTTCGAATTTTCGCTTACCCTTTATATTGGTAACAATAACTAAAAAATATATTATGGTTATTATGATCATTTAATGTTCGGGTTACTATATTTCATATAGTCAAAACAATTATTAATTTATAGTTGTCCCATAAAATAACTATAAGTTATAGTTAAATTATGGTTGTTCCAACCATTTTTTTCTCTGTGCATGTATTTGATGTAGAACTAAGTGAAAAACAATAATTTTATTAATAAATATTTGCAATTGGTTAACATAAAAACAATCATATGATCGAAGATGACAAAAATATATCAAGCAACATTCGACATAACAAAAAAACAAAGTTTTCCAGAAATTTTGCCCTTTTCTTTGTGTTTTTATTCTTTTTCTGCAAGCAACTAAAAAAATGACAATTTTTTATTTATGTCGTTACAGCAAATTAGCAATGTGAACAACAATTCAATCGGTAGCATTTAAAATTCGTATATTTCTTTATTATTATATTATTAATGCCGATTTCGACTAATTATTTTTGACTGAGATGTACATCGATTAAGGATTAACAAACCAGCAGCGCGCAATTGTGCATAAGCATTATTCCCGAAAGAGTAAGAGATGTACTTAGCTCATTCAAGCCGTGTAACCACAACGGATCAAACGCACGTGCAAGGCATTAATGTAGATTCAATGTGGGAATTTGATTCACTCGTACAAATATCTTGGATAATCGGCGCAAATTGATCGCGAGAAAGATTTCCTGCGCACAGAATAAGTGCGGAGCGCGAAAATATATCGATCGGTGGCACCATCGGTGAAAATTTAATTAAATCACACACGTAATTTAACGGATCCAGCTGTCGCTAATAAACTCGGCGCAACAGAAGTGCCGGCCAAAAGTTATAATTACGCGAGATATGGCGAATTTAAATGAATATCGCGAGGAGGGATGTACTGATAAACGGATCCCAGCGCGTAGATGCGCATTTTGTTACACACTTTTCATTTACATTTTACATTCGAGACACGATCGTGTCACTACTCCTCTCTCTCTCTCTCTCTTCCACTCCCTGAATACCTGTGTGTGTTCTCTGTATTAAAATTTGACGTCGGTGAGATTAAAGCTAAACCGCAAGCCGGAAAATCACTGGCCCTCTTGGACGAAATCTGACGCACGATACAGCGCGACAGTATCATGACAGCTAGAAGAGCGTCATGACGCTGCGCCAGAAAGGAGGAAACTATAGATACGTGCATTGTTGCATAGCGGTCATGTGTCGTCCTGGACACTATTACCGGTCCAGTATACACATGGATGCACCGCAACGCACGCTACCACGCGTTCATTCGGGGGTTACACGATATTCCTATCCGCGGGTAAAACTACAGTGCTTTACTCTATCAACGCGACTGAAAATAATTTTGTTTTTTCCCTTTTTTTTTAATTTGCTTTTCGTAGGAAAAAAATATTGCAAATATTAGTAGTTATTAAATCTAAATGAAAGTATCTAACTAAGAAATAATAAGTTTATAAGAATTAAATTTAGAAAACAGAATTGTCATTTAACTGCTATTAAAAAATAATGTGTTATGTAAACATCATGTTTTGATTTGATAAAGCAATTAATTGTTTTTTAACACTAATGAGAGAGCTACATTTAATCTGACTAATTGACAGTAATATATTCGTTAATTTTACATTTACTTACACACGTATATTTTCATTTATTTGTACAAAGTGGAGGATAATTCACAATAAAAAATTTATTAATCTGCAAAAATGTTATTTAAACGATAACATTGTCAATGCTTATAAACAGACAGAAACAATCAATACCGAAATAATATGGCAGTCAAGTTATATTCAGTTATACGTGTATCTAACTTCAAAATTAATTTGAAAACGAAGCACCGTATGTATCACATTCTTTTGTTTTTTTTTTTATATGAACGATTATTCCCTTTTCGATTGTACCATGAATTACACTGCATCCTGTATATCATGGAATGTATTTTTTGTATTTATTTTTGTATATATCGTATATATTTTTTCATTTATATCTACAATTTGATCGAAGAGGATGCATTGGTGCAAATATAGTTCTATTCAAAGTAACGTCAGTATCAATTAATAAATATTTATACACGTATTCTCGGCAACAATTAGCGTATTTAGAAATAAATAGAATCTCACGACGGCCGAAAGGATCACGAGTTTTCGTCAAAGGATAGAGGAAGCGCAGAATGGCCGACAGTAAAGCAGGTCGTGCAGTAAGGTTGAAGATCTCTGTTACAGGATCAGCGTTCACCTGTCGTACGCCATGGATACTCACTCTAAGGAACGGAAATACGTGTGACACGGAGTGCGTGCGCACGTGTAAGAGACTCATATAGAGGATGGTTGTACGATGAAGAGAGTCAAACTCTTATTGTGCATAATGCTTGACGAACATTAAGTTCGCAATTGAGCGTTTCTATTGTCATCGTATATTGAATTCGACAATAAACAAATACATCGACCACCATTCAACTGTAGGAAGATGATGATCTACAAAGCGAACTCGCGCAGCAATTTCCTGTATGCTCGGTATGTATGTGAGCGTGTAATGCATGACAAACGTAAGAGGAGCAAGAGAAATTTATGAGGAAAAATTAAATAATTTAATATCGTGATATGTACATTGAGATGTAGACGTTACTATTTATATGTACACACTACACTGAGCAAACAAGCAGACGTTGAAAACATTTTGACGTCAAATTAACGATAAATAATGTCGGCTTGTTTACTGTCGGATACATATTACATATTTCTCGTATTTGATAAAGTCAGTTGAAGTTGTTAAAATATTAAGAAATAATAATGAATATTAATAAGTAATAATTAATTAATAATTTTGACTATTTGTAGTCTCGTGTTTTGATTTATCTTAAAGTGCTAATTTATCGTCCCGAAATTTCCGATTTCGCTGTTTGCTCAGGTGTCCTAACAGAAACCTGCATGTACATAATATGTATATAGCTAGGTTATCAAATCCGTATCGCTCTCAGGTCCGTTAAAGCAACAAATAAAGCTCTTTCGGAAATCAATATCGCCATACCATTAGTATAATGCCATTGTGCGGTATTAAATTAAATATCATTTTCCGTGCATGTTTAACAAGTCAACATGGAATAATTGCTAATTACAGAAAGCATAGTACCCAAATAATCGAGCAGGCGTTTCGTGATAACAAGAGGAGATAATAAAGTAGCTTTGTATGAAGGAAACGAGAACCAAATAAGCAAACCTTTAATTTAATTTGATTACTTTTCTGTAATAATATCAAAATATCAGAATTCGGAAAATTGCCATTTCACAATGGTGATCTAGCATGAATATAATTTACACGATAAAAATAAGAGAAAAAAATTGTCTACATTTAATCGCTCTCTTCAATATTTTCTATTCTTGACGAATCGACACTCAATATCGTCACAATTTCAAATATCATTAAAAAGAAAAAAAAGGAAGATAATATTATGAAGTCCTCGACGTGTTCGTTTAACGAGAGCTTCCCCTGCCGATATCCCGCTCTTGTCCAGACAGGCAGATTGAAATTGGACGCAGTGACGCGAATTATTATAATCCCAACCTATACAGCGTTGACGGCAGCAGTAGGGCCCGGGGGCGTTTTTCGTAGCTCCTGTATCGCGAAGTATGTAATATATCGGGTTCCGTCGTTTCCATCTACGAAGCCGGATTTCTCTCCCGAGCTATCGTCCCGGCTGCACGTACGGACGTACACGTCGGGACGTATATATCGGCGCTTGCCCGACGTCCAGACGAGCCTTTAGGCGATGAGAAAAGGAGTCGAATCGCCCGCGGAAATGCTCGTACGAAAATCCTATTCGTCCAAATGACACGGAAGGAAGAACGATATCGTCGACCGTTGCGCGACCAACCGAAAAAATCAGGATGTCTGACGCGTGCGACAAAAATCTGAAAGGATTATTATTAAAATATAGATATTATTACATATTTTGAAAAAAAGAGTTGTGGTAATAATTATACCAATATTCAGCAAAATAATACCAATTGAATGTTCGGCTAATTTGTAATCAGAATTTTACTTTCCTAAATATTTAATAACAAATTTAACAGAATGTACAAATATGATTGCTCTTGTGAGAGTAAATCTAACAGTAAATGAATTGCGCCAGATGCAACATTGTTGTTAATAGCAAATTGTCATACAATAAATTTAAATTACGCATTAATATATCCATGTTGGCTCTGTTTTTCGATTTATTCACTATTATATTTAGTAAATATTATCACAAACACAATAATACAACTAACTGATTGGTAATACTTATTAAATATGTAAGACAGTAAAATGATTTGGTTATATTAATCGAACATTTAATTGGTAGATAGATATATTATTTCATCCATTTGATAGATATTACCAGACTCTTTTTTTCAATATCCTAAATACTTATTCTCATGCGTTAATTTTTTAAGTAATGCAACTGCATCAGCTACGCATCCTCAGCATACGCATATTCTCTCTTCCCCTCTCTCTCTCTCTCTCTCTCCCTCCCTCCGCAATCTTAGACTGTCGAATCGTATATCGCGTACGGAAACATAAATCTGACAGTCGTAGGAATCTATGAACAAAAGTGGAGCCACTTACATGCGCGTAAAGCAGAATTTATGAGAGACGCGGGAATATAAATGCGCGACGTAATAAATTCCCGTCTTGGATGCCGGGATATGTATGAGTAAAAGGTGGAGGGGAAAGAGGGAGATGGAGAGAAAAGAGAGCGGTGTAAGGGTGGTTGCGTATAGGAGCGTGTAGAGACATGCAGGAAAATCTTTCTCTCCCGATATGTGGGTCCCGAAGGATACTAACGATACCGTTCAGAGCTTTCATAGACTCCAGGGACACTTTAAGTATACGAACTAAAAGCAACCCCATTACTTTTCCGTTAGCTGTCGCACAAACACTAAATAATAATATTCCCTTTTCCACAATGAGATGGTACGTTTTTACTAATCTATAATTAGTTAATAATGTTAATATAACAATTTTAATACAAGTACCAAATTATATCCTGCTGAGAGAATACAAAGTACATTACATTAATATTATAAAGATTATAATATTTCTTTTAACAATATAAATGTAGTATAAGACATATTGTACGTAAAAATTATATTGTTAAAGGATATTGCAATATTGAAGTATAGTATTATATTATTATTACTTCACTAGGATGTTTTTATACATATTATATACAAGTATATCTATAATAAAATACCATATACATTTTTCCCTCTGCATTTATTCGTATATTTCTTTAAACCAAGTCTTTGTAGGTATTTTATAGAGATTGAATGAAATTCAAGATCAATTATAAATTTTCTCGGCGTGCCGTCACGTGACACAATTTTATTCTTACGGCTTTTTCCATGAACTTTAACCGTATAGAAAATCGAAAGCGCATGCCCGCGAAGGGTGAGGGAATACTCGAACTTAATCGTGGCGGCAGGCCCACCCTCATCTTCGATCCTGTTCGATATCTTAACTACTTTGCCCGACGCGACTTGGCCCCGATTTAACCGACCGCGTGCGACAACCCCTTCCATCGTCCCGGTTCCGTCTGTCTAACTTACGAGCCCTATCCTATCATCCCGGACGCCATTTGGAGCGGGAACTTCGCGATGAGATGCATGGAAATCGAGTCGCTTTAATAACACCGATAGCTGATAGCAATCGCAGCATCCTCGATCGAAAAAATCATCAACTCTGCGACGTCTGAAAAACGGTGACTTCCCTCCTTACCCTACCACACGACTTCGTCGTATCGGCTCTCTCATCTCACTTGCTGCGAGGTAAACAATCGACGCCACAACGAATCTTCGAAAGTTGGTCAGCTGTCGGCGTTGTAACACAAGATGTCACTCGCGAACTTTCCTCTATTAGATTTTTTTTATAGATCATATATATACATTTTTTCAATTAAATGTTGTTTACACCGTTAGAAAATTGGTATTAAATTTGACACATTTCACATGTCCCAAATGGTTCACTCAAATTTATGTTTAAATTTAATACAATATGAATATGTTATAAGGTTACAAACACAGTTTGTAAACAAACCATGGAAGCATATTTTTGTTCAATAAAATTAACATTTATTTATGGACATAGTAAATTAACACATATTTTATTTATATATTCGTCTTAGAAATTATGTTTTAAAACACACTCTCTTTATGTTACTTATTCACTAACTTTTATTTTGACACTAATAAGGAATGTTGAACATCAATTTATAGTAAACTATTTAAATAACATAATTATATATTGTTTTAAATTAACACTCGAACAAACTCAATACAAAATTTTAACGAAAACTTGAGTGGACCGTCTTCAATATAAATCTGAAATGTTTTTTGCTGTATATTTGACAATCTTATAGGAATTGGATCTCGATTGCATTCGCAATTGTAATTTGCAATTTACTTTTATATTTTAGATGAAAGTTATGTTTTTATTAAAAATGAGGTACAAAGTAAATATAAATCAGAATAAATATGTATATATTATTGAAGTTTTCCGAACTGAGAGAGAGAGAGAGAGAGAGATGGGCTTCGATTAATGTTAGTCAAATTAATGCTATCGGCATAACGGTAGTTGCTCCTTTAAAGTGAGAGTATGTAATAACGAGTTGCAGAACCACAATAATCACGATGCGAATCAGAATTCTCATTTCGCAGTCGCTTTGCCGCGCATTCGATTTAATTGTTCGATATATGCGAGGAACGATTAAAACACCGTAAAACCGCCAAGCTGAAATACCGAATTCACGGAATACACGCACACAGACGTGCGCGTCTGCTCGATTTTCCATAAGGTCGCTGGATCGGCCGAGAACGGAATTGCATCACGTAACCGCTCCCTTGATATTGCACCGCACACCCACGGATTCGATTAATTTTTTACGATCGTCCAATCAGTGGGACGGATGAAACCGCTTGAATTAACCGTTCTATTAGAAGCTTTTTGGTCCGGATCGATCGTAGAACGTGATAACGTCTTACGATAAGTCATTCTATCCAAACTACCCGCTTATTACACGATTAAAATACTTCATTCCTATGAGAAATGTTGTGGTGTAAAATTAAATTAAAATGAAAAATAATTTATTTAATAAATAATAATATATTATTATTACTATTACAGTGACAGAATTTCTCGCAAGAGATTCCCCCCTATGACAATAATATTAAAAAGTCTACCTATTATTGCTTATCGCAGACAGCACATTTGTTTAAAATTAATTTTCGATATAAAAATATTATTATAAGAGATATGATGTCTATTAAAATATTCTAATATTACTGATTTTGACATGTGTCTAGTTTGGATAATTTTTAAAATTGCAATGAAAAAAATTTTTTAAATTCAAAAATAAAATACCCTAAAGGACTATACACAAATAGCTATATCTATAAAATAAAACTATGTGATCATAAAACAACTCTAATACTATTACTACAATTCTTTTTATAGGATAAATATAAAAAAATCAATAAAAAAGATAAAACCTATTTGACTAGGACTGCATAATGATATATACAGTTTTGTACAAAAGTATTAGGCACCTTTATAACTATACCAAGCTATTTTTAATTGTGGTATAGGCAGATAAAAATAAAACTACAATACTTTTAATTAATCAATATTTATTGCTTTTATTAATATTTAGGAGGTCCACATTTACAACTTTAATCCATGCACGCGACATTTAATTCTTTGGATTATTTCAAACTGAGATTTGCTCTGTTTATGTAAAAGTTGAATCAGCAAACGCTGTTGTGCATTTTTTACTTTTTTGGGCATTATTTACAGAAAAGAACTCAACTTTCAAAAATATAAGCAGTAGAATATGAAACTGACGCATATATTTTCACTACGAGTACCGACAATGGAATAATATAATCTTCATTGAAAAAAATACAAATATATGATATTCTCAATTGATGCCCTCTATCATTTTATTACTTCAATAAAACCATATCTGTGTTTAGGTACATTTTAGAGTAAACATATCATCCAACGAATCATTGATAAAAGAATAAATTTTAAGAATGTATGTCGGATATAACTATAATATTATAATTTATAATATTATAGTTATATCCAGGGAATGGAAGTAACTCGTTACTTGTAACGAAGTTACAGTTACAAGTTACTTTTTTGGTAACTTTACTGGTAACTGCGTTACTTTCTTTTTTTGGTAACTGTAACGGTAACGAGTTACATTTTTTGGGTAACGGTAACGAAATTTACAGTTACTTTTGTCGTTACTTTGCACACGATTGAACACGGTTCGATTGGATACATGCTATTTACAGCGCTTATCAATAAGACTTGAAAGCCCTTAGATATTCGGCCGTATGATTCAGTAATTATTTTACACTTCTATCTTCTATGTAATACATAGGACATACAAATATTTCAGTTTGCTGCATATTTTACAGGTTTTAGAATTACAAAATTGTGTTTAAAAAAAATTAAAAAATAAATTAAATAATAGTAAAATGAGAAGGGCTACGAACCCAAAAGCGAAACAGTTTAAAAGACGATGACAATAAGTGTCGAAACGTCGTTTGTTTTTATCTTGTTTTATCCATGTTGTTGTTCTAATATATATTTATACATTTAATTACATTGTCATCGTCGTTCTTATCGGAAATAAACTGTTTCATTTTTGGCTCGTAACCCTTCTCATTTTACTTTTATTTAATTTATTATTTGAGCCCCATTCTACAATGTTTTTTTTTTTTTAATAAAAATATATATATTTGTCAGTATTACATATAAAAAAAAATGCAAAAGTACATTTTTAAATTGATTTTAAAAAAGTAACGGAAAAGTAACGAAAAGTTATTTTTCAAGTAACGGTAACTGTAACGAGTTACTTTTAAAAAGCGATAACTGTAACTGTAACTAGTTACATTTTTTACTCGGTAACGAGTAACTGTAACTAGTTACTTTTAAAAAGTAACTTTCCATTCCCTGATTATAATAATAAAAGTGCCTAATACTTTTGCACAAGAGAAGCTGTATTGAGCTGTATAGTTCTACTAGTGCCATCTAACGCAGACTCATGAAAAAGTAGCAGCAAGAATTCTAGAATAACCGATAATGTAGCGCTCTTGTGCCTCATTCCTAGTTATTTTTTTATATTCATAGATGTATGATCTATTCTCTCTCTCTCTCTTTGTAACCAAACTAGTATACGTTATACGCTACTAGTGTACTTAAAATATGAAACAGATGTATATTTGAAGCTTGGTGAAAGTGAAAAAGAAAATTTCAGTCCAGTGAAACCAGTGCAACAACAAAGAACAAATTTGCGACTGATTGCCGGCACGTGGCATCATATTATGCGGCATGTGCCCTAATTCTGTTATTACTTTACAGAGTTTTGTGTTATTGAGAGATCTGAAGGAAGGAAAGTAAAATATATTCATCATTCTTAAAATATGTACTTGAAATAAGACTATAAACGATTTGCAATTATGGTGATACCTAGTAAGTCTGCACATACAATGTATTATTACCTGTTACAATATACTGGCAGAATTAATATAACGTAACATTATAATATGTCTGTTTAGAATTTAAAAATCAAAGCAAGGAGGAACGTATGGTAATAACAATTGGAGAGATAATACAGGAGTTATTAAAGGCACACAATGAAAATCGAAACATTGATCTAAATAAATTAAAGACACGAATTTCTTCAAAATATGGCTTGGATTCTTCCCCAAGATTGGTTGATATTATTGCAGCAGTGCCTAGTTATGCTAGAAATATACTTGTACCAAAATTGAAGGCTAAACCTATCAGGACTGCTAGTGGGGTTAGTTTTACTTGTATCATAAAATCTGTTCTTTGTAACTGAACAAACATATCTTTGTACTTAAAATTAAGTAAATGATTTAAAGTTTGGTAAAAGAAAAACAGAAAGTTTTAATATAATTCAGCGCTGAGACGAAAAACAGATTTATTGTATAACAATCTTTGCAAACAAAAAATAATTGAGATATTACAGATTGCAGTTGTAGCAGTAATGTGCAAACCACATCGATGTCCGCACATTAATATGACAGGAAATATTTGTGTTTATTGCCCTGGTGGTCCAGATTCTGATTTTGAATATTCAACTCAATCTTACACAGGATATGAACCTACATCAATGAGAGCTATACGAGCAAGATATAATCCTTTCTTACAAACTAGACATCGTGTTGAACAGGTAAAGCAAGTAGTCTCATTGTATCTCACATAATTTATAATCTTTCAGTATTTTGTAAACATATAATCATATAAGTATGAATGTATAAATGTATATTACGCTTTTAGTTGAAGCAGTTGGGTCATAATGTTGACAAGATCGAATTTATTGTTATGGGTGGTACTTTCATGTCTTTGCCAGATGACTATAGAGATTATTTTATACGAAGTTTACATGATGCGCTCTCAGGTCATGTAAGCAATAATGTTGACGAAGCAGTGAGTTATTCGGAACGTAGTACTACAAAATGTATCGGCATCACTATTGAAACTCGACCAGATTATTGTCTCAAAAAGCATCTCTCGGATATGTTACGTTATGGGTATATCTTCTTTTAACATAATTTGAAATTATAATAAAATTTATGCAGCTATTTATGATAAAATTAAAATAAAATTCGATAGATGCACACGTTTAGAAATTGGTGTACAATCGATATATGAAGATGTAGCACGTGATACTAATAGAGGGCATACAGTACGCGCTGTATGTGAAAGTTTTCAACTAGCAAAAGATGCTGGATTCAAGGTGATAGCTCACATGATGCCAGATTTACCAAATGTCGATTTGGAACGAGATATCGCTCAGTTTAAAGTAACGTTTTACTACATGTGTATAGAACAATATTAACTTATTCAATTATTCCTTTTTTTTTTTTATTGATACAACTTTATATCAATTTTTAGGAATTCTTCAAAGATCCTGCATTTCGAGCGGATGGATTAAAAATTTATCCAACATTGGTTATACGTGGCACCGGCTTGTATGAATTATGGAAAACTGGCAGATATAAAAGCTATGCTCCAAGTGTATTAATCGATCTTATAGCTCGTATTCTAGCATTGATACCTCCTTGGACTCGCGTTTATCGCGTACAACGTGATATACCTATGCCATTAGTAACGTAAATATAATATTAAATTACACATACAAATAATGCACTTATAATAAATAATGCTATACATCATTTTTTTTATATGAAATATAGTTCTGGTGTAGAACATGGGAATCTACGTGAATTAGCTCTAGAGAGAATGAAGGATATGGGCACAGACTGCCGTGATGTTAGAACGCGTGAAGTAGGGATTCAAGAAATACATCATAAAGTGCAACCTTACGAAGTAGAGCTTATACGACGTGATTACGTAGCAAACGGCGGATGGGAGACATTTCTGTCATACGAAGATCCCTTACAAGATATTCTAATTGGCCTACTCAGATTAAGGAAATGTTCGACCAACACATTCAGGTATAATTTTTATACCGTATCTACTACCATTTTTTTCAGTAATACTTTACATTATGTAAGTAATATTTATTTTTAATCGAATACAGTTAATATTAATAACATACTTCTTTACACAACTAGTTTTTATTTTATATTTTATTTTTATTTTATTTTATTTTGAATTTTATTTTGTTTTACTATTTTATTGAAGCAGTATTATCTAAAATATTTAATTGTGTGTGTGCTAGCTACATTTAAAAATAATAAACTAAATTGTTGTTAATTAAATTCAATTATATATGGTAATACAAAATATTCTATCTCTAAAAGCTCTTTAATGTATTTCATTATTAATAAAATATATTTTTAAGATATATTTTAATATATATAATTTTAGTTTTTATTTTCAAGAGATATGATTTTCATATCTTAAAATTTGATGATATTTATATGTCTAAAGAGATGAATATAACTTAAATATAAATATAAATTAAATAGGTTTTTAAAATGGGTTATTTGCAACTTTAATTTTATATACAATTTTTTATAAAAGACATATGAAATGAAGGAATTGAATGTAAGATATTTTCAAGTTAAAAGTATTCATATAAAGCTATGCATTATTCTGACATCTTTATATAAGAAGGTGTATATTTTAATATTGTTTATTCTTTTTGTAGATCGGAATTAAAAGAAAAAACTTCTATAGTTAGAGAGCTTCACGTTTATGGCAGTGTAGTACCTGTTAGTGCTCGCGATCCTACAAAGTTTCAACACCAAGGCTTCGGCATTTTGTTAATGGAAGAAGCTGAACGAATCGCAAAAGAGGAACATCAATCTCATAAAATTTCTGTAATTTCAGGTATGTTATATAATATAATGCTTTTATGTAAACAAAATTCTCTCACATTAATTATTAAATTACCATCATAAACTAAACAAAGATTTAAAAATTAATATTTTTGCAGGCGTTGGTACACGGAATTATTATAGAAAATTAGGTTACGAACTTGATGGTCCATACATGTCTAAAATGCTTATATAAGTAATGAAAATAAATTTGTAGAAAAAGATATAAAATATAAGAAAATAAATAATTGAGAAAATAACTTTTCAAAGATTGAAAGAAAGACAGAGACGTAGAATAAATATGTAAATATTACATATAAATTACAGAAAATTGTAAAGTAACGCCCACAAAAAGCTAAATCACAAGACACAGTAGTATCTTGTGCTAAGCAAGTAAATAAAAGTGAAAAAAGAAAACTGTATAAAAAATAAACTGTATAAAAATAATAGAATCCTGTATTTTTTAGAATAAAAATTAAAATAAACCCAAGTTCAAAATATAATAGTTTTATTCAGTGTAATATAATATTTATATATTTTCTGAATTAAAATTGATAAGATATTTTTTTAATTAATAATAAAATACATATTAAAAAAAAAGTTTAGAGAGACACAGAATATTTTATATTATCTACTATATGATAAATAATTAAATTTAATTAACACACACATTAAAGTAATTATTTTTAAAAGTAGCTAGTAATTATAAAAATTTTGATCATGCTAGTGCTTTAATAAAATAGTATAAAACACATTATATTTTAAAATAATATAAAAGCGTGACTTGCATAAAGAAATGCGTTATTAATATTAATTATATTCAAAATTGCAATTTAAGTATTACTTTATTTAAATATTGATGCTATTATTTCTGATTTTACTTAAATATAGATACACTATTATTCCAAAAAAAAAAAATATATATATTTGGAATTCATATATGAAAAAAATTGTAATCCTAATACGCATATATATGCGAATATAGATGTATATAATTTTAAACTTTCAACATGCGTAAGATATACAAAATTAAGAAACGTTATATGTTTCCATCTATCGCTCTTCAAATATTAGAGAAAAGTACATATAATTGTTTTATTTAGCGTAGCAATGACTCGCATATGTATACAATAGTAATATAAAAAAATCATTAATGTAAAAGAATTAATATACTGACCGTAAAACGGCATATTCGATGATCGCGACATTGGCGGGAATAGACGTGAAGATCAATGCCAAGCGCACAAAATCGGACTCAATGCTAACCGATGTTGAAATTATGCCGTTAAACGATTACTCGTGACACTCGATGTTCTACGATGAATGATTATCTCCGCCGGAGATACTCACGATAATTTTTCACACGTCGGATTATTTCAGATAAGAGGCCGCGCAGAAAAAAAAAGAACAGAACTAAGAATAAGAATTTCAATTCATCAGAAATCATGTACTATGGAATACACCCTGTTTATTTCACGATATATGATTTCTAATAGGTTGAAATTCTTATTCTCCATTCTCTGTTCCCTGTTTCTTTTACTCTGCGCAGCCCCCTAATAATTGCAGAAAATGCGAAGCGATTTGATTTGAATATGACTACGCGACGCGTTCAACATGGCCATGGTGTTCTTAAGAGAAGGTGAATCAACGCGCATAATGGCTGCCAAGCAATAAGACAGCCAATCAGATTTCTGTTCAAAATGCGGCACGAAATTCAAACACTGAATTGATACGTCATGAATATGGCTACGTTCCGGTAGACTACACTAGTCTGTTGCGGGACTCTCTAAACGTTTTTCCGATAATTGTTGTAATCGTTAACTAGCGACAGCCAATGAGAGCCGCGCTTTCTTTTAGGATTGCCCTGCCATTGGCTGTCGCTAGTTAACGATAGCGACAATCATCGATAAAACGTTTAGAGAATCCCGCAACTGTTCTTTTTAGCGAAAGTTCTCGCACGATTCGTTTTTTCCTATTCTCTCCATATTAGAGAGAAAAAAAGAGAAAATAAATCTTGCAAGTTCAACTAAAAAGAACGAGCCTTTGTCTGAAAATCTCTAGCGCGCGGTACAAATTATTCGATTTTCAGCACTGACAGTGAATATCGAAACACAGGGCGCGTTCGACAGTTGATAGTGATAGCCCGCTGTTATTGGTCTATTTTTTTTTAGATCATTCAATCAGAATTTTAAATCTAGAAGAATGCACCAATAACGGCGAGCGCTTGTACGACCATACACGTTTGTAGTGGTAAGCTTGTATTAATATTACGTATCGCATTTATATCCAAGGTATCGATCATGAAACATTTTCCCTAGGATGAAAAGTGAAAAGTGAAAAATTTCTCCATTAACTTCGATGGTGAAAATTTGCACTTTTCACTTTTCATCCTAGGAAAGGAGTTTCATGATCGATATCCTGATTGGGTGATTGAAAAGTGATCCTCAATCGTCAATCACAATGGTTACGTTCAGCAGAAAAGGCAGCTTTGCAACTGTTGTAAAATTCTTGAATATGATTGGCTTATACATTTAGCCATGTAATAAGGAAATAAAGGCAAGACCAATCATATTAAAGAATTTTACAACAGTTGCAAAGCTGCTTTCTCTGCTGAACGCAGCCAATCGCTCAATCGCTAGTGTGATTACGGCTTTAAGCAAATCGACCAATCACAATCAAGTTTACGATCTCACATTTTAATACGCTGGACTGTGATTGGCCGATTTGCTTACGGCCTTATGACTAAATTTTTCATACGTGTTATGGCCTTAAGATGTATTATTTCCTTTTTTAAGTACGTCGCGAGCTCTTAATCGTTCTTGTCGTTAGACAATAATCTTGTCGTTAATTTCCAAGTTCCTGTGTGTCATAGCCAATTTTGCCGATACCATTATTATTGTTGTCATACGCACGCGATTACGTCTACACGAGTTCCTCGTAAGCACATTCATTTGAGTTTGTAACAAATTGTCTTTAAACTTGAGTCAGATTCAGTGATTAACCTTTCACTGCCGACTATAAGCATTTTTCCCGCGCCGCCTTTCCATTTCGCCTTCAGCGAATCATCGTTGGCGTTATAGAGACACGCACGGCGCAATGTTGTTGAGCAACACGAGACACGTTAGCCCCCACAAAAGATCGATTAATTTTATTTCTTATCTACTCTTACGTGTGTTTAATAATGTTAACAATTTTACTAATTTTAAACTATGTTTTAAAACTTTATAAATACGAAATGTGTATGTAAAAGTGACTCTTTTATGATCCTAGTTATTTATAAATTACTCACTCATGTCAATAATGTCCAATATTATTTTTTATATTTTAGTGGCTAATTACAATAATTAATTTTTAATTATGAATGATAAAATCGAGTGTAAATCAAGTGATTGTCAAGAAACTTCTCAAAAACGACGGTCATTATTATCGCTCTTATTTCGAATGGGATCATTCAATACCTTTTCAGAACTTTCTTGAATTCTAAACTTTCAATGATGTTTTAAAGGGCAGTATGGTATACTTTTTTTATTTTCAAACCCTTCTCGATTATGCAAAAATAATAAATTACATTACGGAACGATATCAATCACATATATTTGAATAAACATACATAATAATTCGAATTCTAAATTATGCGTATCAGAGATTTTCGAGGGACACACAGCAGCGGTCTTCAATTTCCATAATCTGTGGCGCGCGAGATTAAGGTGGTTTTACAATCTCGAAAGATCACCTCGCTCCTGGCGAAGATCAAACCAGATCAAACCACCGTAACTCCGTCGCTGACTCGAAACCACGGAGGCGGTCAAAAGCCATCCTCTTCTACCTGTTGTGTACCTTTTCTCTCGCCTCCCGAAAGACATTCCCTTTCCCCCCCCCCAGACTGTTACGGTAAACAAAAGCGAGTCTTGTCGTCGTAGAACAGTGTCGTGGACGCAGGTCGGCAGGTGGTGTAAACGCCAGTGTAACGCGTTGTATGTATATACTGTACGTCTACAGGCTCGGTCGTTTTGTGCGTTTACGTCGCGGATCTCCCGGATTTTGACTGATCGAGAGAGAGAGAGAGAAGGTGGCAACCGCGTGACTCGACCGATGAGATGTGGTGGACGGACACGTAGCCTGACGGGACCGTCGACGCCGAATGGACAACTTAAGTAAAGAGAAATAAGGAGGACGGAGGTGGCCGACGACCCGCGCTTAGGCGCCCAACGGACTCCCGCGGGAGTCTCTCGCGTCCTCAGTCGCGTCCTTGTCAAAACTCAGTCGAGAGGCGAGCCAATCCGGGGGAAAGGAGGAGTCGCGAGGAAGGTAAGGGACACCTGACTCGTGACGGGTTTCCCAGCCGACCGTAAGCGAGAGGACGAGGACACGTAATAAACTCCCGACTCGGCGAATCCGGAATAAGGTTATGTTTTTACGCGAGCGTCTTTTTTTCTTTTTTTTTCTTTCTACTCGAGACAGAACCGCGCGTATCGCTGTTCGATAATTGCGACTGTATTCCACGTAGCGCGCAATCAGGAAGGATTTTCACAACTTTTTGCGATCGCTATCATTGTGATTGCGCTGCAATTGTATTTGATGAGGCGCATTTAAAAGGCGACTAGCAGCATTCACTTATTATGCCGTGTCTTGCGTGAGACTTCGGAGGAATGCGTGTGAGAAAATCTCATGAGAGCAAGTCTTTCACATATGTATACGTAACAAAAACACATAAGAAACGATAGAGGGACTTGGGCATTTCAACATTTGGCATCAAAAAGTATTCAAGAATGTGTTACGCACATTTTTCGTGCAACGTGTTAATATTTTAATAAATAAAAGTTGCATAACATATTTGTATTTAACAATCTATTTTTTTTTTCATTTATTATTTACTTTGTTCTCATTATTTTTATTGCTATAATTTATAAAGGTAATGCCGAAAAATCTCATTGTTTTACTTTAAGCGTTTAAAATGATTTATGCAAAGTTATCGCGAGACAGCTGTTTGCAAATAATTACAATAGAATAAATTAATATAATTTATTTGCAGAATAATTAATCATTGTAGTAAAATTTTTTACACAAATCGTACTGTATAATTAAAACATTGATATAATTTGTTTTGAGATTTATATATTATTATTTCTTAATTACACTTTATTTATATTATCTTAATTATTTCCATTGAAGCACATACAAAAACACACTTCTACTTTTTTTTTTTCTTGAAATAATTGTCGATGCAGCTTCTAAATCGTTATTAAATTTTTGTGTTACTTTCAATTGCGATCTAGGATAAAATTTGTTTCGTAAAAAAATTTCGAGGAAACTCGCATGTTAATATTCTTATTAAAGCTGAATTGTTTTTTAGATTGTTATATACACCGTACCTGCACAATGCATAATGATATCTTAAGCGATAGCTTATCTTTACGGTTGCTAATGCGCAAATTCTTTTGCAAATACAGTCTTTTTTTTTTAGTTTATTCTTGTAAAGTTTATTGTAATGTATGAATTTTTTGCCGATTTTAAGACAGCGCGTTGTTACAAAATGATATTTATCGTTTCTCTAAGCTTCTATTTCAAAATTATTGTCATTTTCTTTGAATGTATTCTATCCTCGTTTTTCAATTTAATGCTTGAATGCGTACCTGTCGCTTCTAATGGCTTGTCAATTTTAAATTTTAAAATATACGTTTCCAAACGAGTTCAATTTCTAAATTTACACTTTCACACACCAAATGTTAATCGAATTGTGTAATTTTACCATCCTATTTGTCAGTACATTCGTTCTTGCTCTCATATTTGCGTTTAAAAGTTTAACTTCAATTTCAGTTTTCAATCATTGCTGATGATCTCCGCTATATTTCAAAAATTCCAATTGTTCAACGCAAATGTAAAAAAATCTCTAAACATGATTCTATAGGAAAAGTTAATTGAATCATGCCATATCTTGTCTTCTTATTTGTCATATCATACTCGTTCTCGCATTTAAATTCAGAATTCTAATCGCTTCTGCACGCGTTTCCTACGTGCGACTCTGATTGTCGTCGATATGTGTATAAAATAGCCAATCGCTGCTCGCTAGACAGCCAATCGTGCTCCACGGGCGCCATATATCGTCAGTTCACCGCGACTATTATTAAGTTTGTCCTTAACAATCGTCAGGACTATCCGCTCTCGCGGATTGCCAGCTCGTGTCGCGGACTTAATTCGCGTCGCGTCTTTCGTGCGGTATCGCGCATAACACGGGCGACGAGGCATTTAAATCGAACATCCCGCTCCGTCTCGCTCCGTCTCGCGAAATAGCGCGGTGAAAGTCGACCGCGGGAGCGACTTTGAAGTGACGACGATTTTCGAATGGACGGGTAAAGAGGGAGCGAAAAAGCACACCTTTGGTAAGTGGCCGTCTCTCGTGACCGCCACACATTATACACACACATTCACACACACACACACACCCCCGAAAGAGGTGAACCACCGGCAAAATTTCATGCGTTCGCGTGTAAAACTGAAACCCAGCCGAGTCTGGATTCCGAGATTCACACGCGCGCGTGATTTCTACGCCTACAGATTAAATTAAAGTGAAACGCATTTTAGCACGTGTCAGATTTAGCGTTATTATTACTTACGAAAACAACTTGTTATTATTTTAGCCAAATAACCGTCACAGCTTGAAATATATTAGATTTCTTTAGGAGCCCCTGTTAACGCCAAACTCCAAAATATCGCTTTTTTCAAATAAATATCAAAATATCTCAATTGAATTGCATACTATAGTCGTTAATATTTTATCGTTATTATATGTAGTTTTACAGTTTGTATATTCGCGAGTACGTATTGTATTTATATCCTTTTGTTTATCGCGTCGAGTTTGATCTATTGTGAGGGTATGCAGTTATTTACAACTTTATTAGTCACGTTGTTTAGCCGTGATAAATTTTTAGCTGGGCGTTATGTAATATAGTTGTTGTTTTACCTTTTGGCGCTGTTGTTGCTTTACTAGATCAGCCGAAACGCAAAGATGAACGCATGCTAAATTAGTATTAAGCTTTTACGTGTAAACAACGTAGTTTATATTGTACGTTAATATCTGAGCGACGCGACGCGACGGTTTATAAACGATTCAAATAAGCGAGTAATTACAAAACAGCCGCTGATTCTTCCCAGTTTTTTTTTTATTATCACCGATAAAATATAGCTCGCACATTATATTGCGACCATCACAGACACTCAAGTCTGTGTTTCATCGTGCGGTTATAAAAGACATTTGATATACACTCTTCGAATGCAATATTTTTAAATACTTTAAAACGATATTCTTTTGCAAAATCCGTATTACACCATTTACGAATCTCGAACACTGTACACTATTGCGAAAAAGAAAAAAGTAATAATTGTAATAAATGCTGTGTAAAAAGAAAGCGCATTTAAACATTCAATTAATTGCAGTATTTCAATGGAGAGAAGTAACATCGTTACGTTTGTACTATTTCTGACAGGAAATAATTTATGCTTATCTTTTTGAAAGTTTTAAAGAAGCAATTTGGATTGATATCGGTCTAATTCGTAGATTATTATTATCACAAAGAAAATGATAAATATCACAAATACGCCTGTCAATGCTTCATTATGAGTAAGCTTCGATAAGATAACCGAGAATATCTCGATTATAATTGCACATATTATTTTCTTGCACGCAAAATTTGATATATTGCATCCGCACAAAAAGCTCGTATTTATAAACTTAATATAGTAGATCTATTCTTTTCAGTTGAACTTCTGTACAGTTCATTTTTCTTCTTTTTCTCTGTACAGAGAACAAAAAAGATGGACAGTGGAAGAAGTTTAACTGAAAAGAACAAACCTGTCGTCCGTCCGTCCAACGAGTTTTACGTGTCTTATTGTCGCTGTGATGAAATTTTCTTATCATAAGCATAATGGATAAATATTATGGTATGATTAATAAGTACGAAAAAGATGGTTTTCATCGAAGTATCTAAAAATTTAGCTAGATACAAATCTGAAAATAACTTTCTAGAACCATGAAAATAATCATGAAAATAATTAATTATGTAATAAATAATATAATAAATAATATAAAATAAGGCCCAATAAGTATAAAACAATATGAGTAATAATGAGCCAAATACTGAACGCAAGAAAAATTTTTCAAATTAAGTATAATATCAAATTTAAAACAAGAAATTCTTTAAAAGAGGCAAAAACCAACAATTGAAAACAGTCTAAGAGGTAGAGAAGGACTGTGAATTAATTATGTATATGATATTCTCAAACTGGTTGTTAGAATGTTAAAATTTTCTATAATCTTATTCATAATGTTTGAGATTCTTACATAATTTTCAATTTATTTGTTTTATACTTGTTGAGCCTTCTATTAATTTATTTTATCTTACATAATTATTTTGATGCTCCAAACAAAATTATCTATATTTAACTAAATTTTCAACACAATATTTCAGCAAAATCGTTTTTTCTGTGTACGAACATATCTCCATGAGTACTGTGTTGAATAGCGCACTTTTTACTTTACATTGTTATTTGGCTATTTATATCAATAAGTCTGTTCTTTTCAACTAAATTTCTCGGATCGCTTATTTTAACTCCTTTTTTCCAACACGAAGAACGGAAGAAGAAAGATGAACCGTACAGAAATTTCACTGAAAATGATAGACTCATTAGAAATTTCATATATTATAAATACATAAATGATATTTGTTTTTTGCAAGTACCTTAAAAAAATTTGATAACACCGATCACTATGGTGATCGTCAACGTACCATTAAGAAACAAGCACGATTACCATGCGGTAATCAATATATTAATGGTGATCAATTTATTTTGTTTTTCTGCTTCTTCATTTAGATCAATTTATTAACGTTTTCGTAAGAACCTCCATTTTTTCAAGTTTTATTTTTGTTAATGTCAGTAAGACAGTATTTGAAACGTTATGAAACTACTTCTTTAATATTGTAGCATTTCGGGATCAATAACATAGTGTTATCGTTACAGCATTTACATAGTTCTACATTTTTACATATAATACCACTAGTCAATGAGGATAATATTGATCGATTACTGGTCGATGTACTAATTCGGTATACTGATGTTACACACATGATAGATAGATAGATATCCTTTCTCATGTATTATTATCGATGTTTATTACATTGGTTTTTGCGGATGACGTGTGTGATCAAGCGCGGGACAGCACTGTTGCGCTGGGATTTTCCAGCAGCATTGCTATTCAATTTATATTCACTTTTTCTATTAAACAATTAACGTTAATCCTTCGATGATCCTGTCGTTTTTATCTCGTGACCAGCAGCGTCCTACACAGAAAACGCATCAAGGAATATAATTTTAATTATTTATAATATTATTACTGAAATGCGTTTCAAATTATGCGAAATGCATTTTGTGACACAAGGACGTCAAGTAATTTCTGACATTTATTATTCTCAATGTCATTTATTATTTTAAATGCTCAAATAACAAAGTAAAACAGAATTAACAATTACGATATAATTAGTCGAACTGATTAGAAATATGATTACGTATTTGAAACTATGCAGAAAAAGCCATAAAATTTTTTTTTTTTTTAATTTTTCAGCCGTTATTTACAATCTCGAAAATGTTTTGTGTATCATTTTTTCCATTTGTCCATTACACTTTTCAACGTCGGCTGCATAAACGATTAAAAATGACGCTCAATACGTCCTTCACGAGTGCACAACAGTAACGTACCACATAGGAGTGCTTACGCAATTACAAGAATAAGAAAAAGAAACGAAAGGACCTTTCATGGTTCACTGGCACACACGCATTGGTATTCTTATATCGTTCCTAACAGAAATCGCTCCATTCCGTATATAATCGTAGTCGCTTGGTGAAACAAACTGATTATGCACGCTGGCACCAAACGCGCGCTATCGTCTCGCTGCTTCATCTCTGTTTACGAAAGACACATCGTGAATACTCGTAGTAATACGAATATGTAAATTACGACGAGTGCTATTGCTGCATAAATGCGAGAACGTATGATAATACATAGAGATCTACCGTGTTAAAACGGACACGTTATGTGTAAATGCAAGAAATTAATATCATCCGCAAGAAGACCGAAATTATATTCTTTCATTTTGTATTTTATAATCTGTATATTTATAATTTTATTCAAATTATACAACTTCTTAATTTAAAATTTAAGTATTTATTCCGAATCGCAGCATCAACCTTTTCATTCAAATTTATTGTTTTTGGAATAATACTTTGCAAATTAACGCTCTTTCAAACATTCTCTCTCACGCGAAGCAGTGCATCATTGAGAGAAGTATTTAACTAAGTTAACTGGAATTTCGATTGAAAATGAACGAATCAGAATTTGATGATCAACAAACTGTATTTTTGAACTCTCTGAAAAGATTAAATCTGTTCAAATAATAACAATTTTTTTAATTCATGTTAAACTCTTCAGATGTAATTGAGGGCAAAATACTTGAACCTCACTCAAGAGATAACTAGGACTCCCTCTGCGAAGGTTAAAGTAGAATCAGTCGTGCGGAAATATATCTCGCCTAGAAGGCGAGTAATCCGCTCCGAAAATCATGATTACCAATCCCTTCTAACGTCGAGTAGTAACTGCGCCACTGTTTTCACATTTGAGGAATGTCGGACGTGCTAAACAGGGACCGTGCATTACCTGACAGCGCGTAACCACCAGTCGAGTGGTTCACTCGTCCCCGTGGCATCGCCGTGCTCCAATACGTCAGTCTATGTTTGCTCGGCCGTCAGCGAAGACGCCGAGCGACGCAACGCGAACTGCAAAAACACGTTTTGCAAGTGCCGCGGAAAAAGCAAGATCACGAATAAACTCAGAGAATTTAACGCGGTGTCGTTGGAAAAATGTAACAGCGATGTAGTTCAGATTTTATCGTAAGTTTAATTTAAGTAAATTTTAATGATAATAGTCTTGTTATCGAGATTGGCATTATTACTTGCGTTTATATTAAACGAGTTAAAAGCAATTGCGACAACAAGGTCTCATTACTTTGCGTTCAAATTGCCTTTCAGTCAATTCTGTCACGATTGTACACGTAAAAATGTTGAAAGTACACACAAATATCGATAACTTGGTAAAATTAGAAAGTTTTCGACTGTAGTTCTATTGATTATTTTCATGACTATAAATTTATATTATTTTCACAGATCGATTATGTTTAAGAGCGTTTTCACTCAGTATTCTTTACGATATTTTTTGGCATCACTATTCTGTGTTTTTAAAAATACTTTTCAATTATTAAAAACAATTAACATTTGAGCCTGCTAAAAAAATTTCAATGAAAATATATATTTGACGTAATTGTATTCAATAAATCACAATTGTAATCAATAACCTAAAACTTGAGAATTGCGAATTGAAAAAAAAAAAAAAAAAAAAGATTGTTTCTGATCTCGGTCAATGACGTTTCGACGACGAGCTGAAGATCGTGTTGTTTTGAACAAACAGGGTACCAGGTAACCGAGTGTAATAAGGTGTGCAAATTTATTCCGCGCATGAGACCGGTAGAATAACGTTAGAAATTTATTGCGCGAAGGATCAGAAGTCAAGATGATAACGGTACCGATATCAGCCTCCAGTCCCTACAGATCTTACAGCGACGCCAGTAAGGTCGCTAAGGAGCCCTTGGTCAGGGCAGCGGAAGATCATCCTTTGCCGAATGCACAAGTACGTGTACTTTGTTTATCGAGTGACACAATCGCGATCACGTTTCTTTTTTTTTTTTCTTTCTTTTTTTTGTCGACGCTAGCATTGAAATCACATTTTATACTATCCTCGGTATATTTCTGAGTTACGTAAATTTCGTAATTACATAAACACACCTGCGATTGGTAATGATGTAGCGTGTTTGTTCACTTCGCATTGATAGTTTTAGTGAAACTGCATGCTTCGGCAAATCATTCGGTTGTTCATGACCGCTAAAGTCATTTACGTAATTTTCTACTGTCGCATCTCTGAATCTGCTCATAGACGAAGTAAACAGCTTCCACATTTTTTTCTTCTTTGTCTTTTTATCATAATATCGGATGTTTTCGAGCTATATGAGTTAATATTTTTGATGATACCAATTAACAAAGTTAAATTTTGTTTGTTGGAATTTTCTCTACCAGAATATCTTCTGTGGATTATCGTAATTTAAATGCGTATTAAGTAATCTTGAAATGATCTCTTTTACACTCTTATCGGGGGGAGGGGGGGGGGGGG
>NW_017280289.1:2646416-2666977 GCF_001594065.2 Cyphomyrmex costatus
GGGGGGGGGGGAATTTTTATAATTTAAAAAAAATGATTAAACATTGCGTAAATATAGATGAACTATTATGTGGAAAATTTTGTTTACTCGTATCCTTCATTCAGGATGTCAAGGAATTTCACCATAATTGCTGACGACACGCGTAACAAAGGGTTAATTAGAGCTAATCCGATGCGACCGAGTGAAACGTGTTGCTTCGATATGTCGTGGCAAATGACGGCGTTACTAATTTTCTTTCATTACGTGTTCCCTAGATTTCTTATCAGGGAATCTGCCAGTGATCATTATCGCGCGCTTCATTGCTCTATCTTTGCCAAAATCGATAATCATTATTTTCAAGTGCTACTCACGAAAACTTATCCGTTTCTCTCAATTTACTTTATTATATTATTTACTGCATCTGTTCCTTGCTTGTCAAACGCAGGAAATTAAAAGTTAAATTCCGCAAATAATATTTTACTAATTCAAACATACTATATTTCTTTTCTTTATTTTAACGGCTGTAAACTGTAAAAGTTTAATCTATATATATTCGCAAAAAAAAAAAATTTAAGTTTTAGCTTTTTTTTCAACCAGAATGAAAAAGTTCCGGAACTTTCCAAATTGTAAATATCATAAAGAATTACTTAAATAGAATCGAATTGCTTATCTTAAGGAAATATTGAAAATATGAGAGAAATTGTGACATAAAAGTCAATAAATCTAATGCTATCACAACACTTATAACTTAGAGGAGATTTTCGAGCGACGAAGATTGATACAAAATAATCGTTTAGTTTTGAATTCTATCTTCGAATAACGAATTTATCAAATTATATCTCAATTATATCTAAATCACTATGCTCTTTTTGTCCCTTTTTCCCTTCCTTCCGTTAGCGGAAAGGCGTATTTTCGCGAAACCGAGCGTAGAACGATCTAAATTTACTTCGCCGGACAAGCAAAATCTCTCAAGTCGGCAGCTGCTAGCCAACCGTTGACTGACCGTGTTCCGATTCTCTCGTAAGAAACACGAATGCTTCTATCGTCGACATTCTTGTCCGAATCACCGATTCTCCGATGTGTTTGCATATACTCGTGCGTCTCGTACATTACGGGATTTAGCACAGGAAATGTGCATTGAAAAATTCAAGTCTTCCGTTTCAATTTTCATTTTATTTATATTCTATGAAGACGGAATTCCCGGAAGGTCTGACCAAAGTCTGGGTCGAAGTCCCACTAATTCTAGCCAAAGTTCCAGTAACACTGAAAGATAATTTTACGTAGACACGTAATCACGAAAATACGAAAATTGGCAACGAATTCACGTAAGTGTGTCACATATGGATCACACTTGTACATGAGTTTTGCAAAAGCTGCTGTAACTTGGCAATGAATCTACTTGACGCGATTCATGTAACTTAATTCTAATGTAAAGCGTTTATCGTGCTTTCATGATGTTCAATATGCTTGTATAATGAGCGGATACTCATATCAATGACCGCTACATTCGATGATTATTACTTCTCTAGTCCAAGAACCCACATTAACTTTGCATGTATCAATCATTGAAAGCATGTGAAGCTGCACGATCTTTACGTGTAATCGTATTCGTGATGAGAATTTTAAGTGGCGATCTTCGCATGCCACTCGGGAACACAGTAATAACTGCGAATGAACGGTCTGACGGTAAAATAATTCGATAATTGATTGGTCGAAGTATTTATTTATCGAGAATAGTTCTCTATGCGACCTTCCTAGAAATGCATTTCTATTAACACTTTTAAAAAATATAGCGAGGCCCCTGATCACTTAATGCATCCATTTTGGATTGTGACGTCAAAGGAAAAATGCATAAAGAAAATTCTTGCAAAAAAGCGCTACATTGCAATCAATAGAATAGATTTGTAAAATATATCGAAAACTCTCCTGTAATAATAAATAAACTGTATATTTATATGTATATATATTCGTATATTTATTTTTATTTTATTAATGAAAAAACGAAACAACTATATGATGTCGAATTGAGAGAGAGAGAGAGAGAGATAAGTAAATTTAATTTTATTCTATTCCGAAATAAAGAAGAGTTTTTATATTTTACAAATGAACTTTATCAATTGCGAATATTGTTGCATAAAAAAAAGGTTTTTAATAGAAGTATTTTGCAAGAATTTTCATTATGCGTCTCCTCCTTTCTGACGCTATCAATCTAAATATCCGATCAGGCATCTTAAATGAAACACACAAAATTTCTAATAAAATCATCAATCTTTCACCAACCATAATGGATATTGACTTCTTTTTACTTTCGTAAAAAGAAGGTAAGGATGAGAAAGATGATGAAGGAAAATAGAAAACGGAGGAAAGATAGAATATTAGAGTGAAAGATGTGATTACAAATCTAAAAAAATGTTGAGAAACACTGCACTATAAGCTAATATCTTTTTTTTTCTTCTCGTTTCGTCAACCTCGTGTTTACTGCGTATGCAGATGACGGTGGGCGATGGTAACCAGCAGGTTTTTCTGAGGTCGCTTATACTCCGCTGCCATCACACTGCCAGTTATATGAGATATAAGTTGTTGCCGTAAATTAAACGG
This sequence comes from Cyphomyrmex costatus, assembly GCF_001594065.2. NCBI lineage: Eukaryota > Metazoa > Arthropoda > Insecta > Hymenoptera > Formicidae > Cyphomyrmex > Cyphomyrmex costatus. Next base: position 2,648,994 of record NW_017280289.1, read on the forward strand.
AAAAATATACAGGAAATTTAATTATTTATATCTGTAAATCAAGAAAAATATTGCTAGAATTTTTTTCTCAGTATATTTATATATATCACACCGTCTCGCATATCTCAATAAACTAACGTTTCAATAAAATTAATTTTCTAAGTCTATTCGAATATTTATTGCTTCACTTCTTGTTGCAGAAATTAGCTTTATATAACATTAATACTCTTTGATTTATGCAAAATTAATTTGAAAACAAAATTTTTAATCCAGTTATATTAGGTCCAATTATAATTATATACAAATTATGCTGTTAATGAAACTAAAATTTTATAGATGAATAGTTGTAGGTATATTTTGTTAATTACAACAGTTTATAAATTATACAATTATAAAATACGTATAAATTAATTACTTTATTTTATACAATTGTGTGTACATAACAAACTTTTTAGAAAAATTTTGCTAATTTATTACATAAAAGTTCCTATCAAATATAAATAATTTACATCAAATTTGTCAAATATTAAGTACGGTTAGATTTTATTGCGTAAAGCTATTTATATTATATCATTACGCTTAAATAAACTTTATCAAATATAGTAGAAATCTTTGAAAATTTTTTTGAGAGTACCGAGTAGTTCTGAGTAGCGTTTCTTATAGTTCTCGACGAGTTCTATCGAAAACTGTAAGGTGGAAAAGCGATTGGACCAACGATTTGCAAGATACAGCAACATTTGTCAGAAGATCAACAATTTTTATAGTGAGTATATCTCGGAAACCGTTGATTCAATTGCTTTGACCCCTGATACTTTTCGACAGAACTCGCCGAGATCTGTCCATAACTTCGATCAGAACTACTCGGTACTCCCAAAAAATTTTTGATCAAACATTTTTTTCGAAATCCCACGTCGGAAAATTTTTTGAGAGTACCGAGTAGTTCTGTTCGGTGTTCTGGACAGTTCTCGACGAGTTCTGTCGAAAAGTATCAGGGCTCAAAGCGATTGGACCAACGGTTTCCGAGATATACTCACTTTAAGAATTATTGATGTTCTGACAAATGTCGCTGTATCTTGCAAACCGTTGGTCCAATCGCTTCTTCACCTTACAGTTTTCGATAGAACTCGTCGAGATCTATAAGAAACGCTACTCAGAACTACTCGGTACTCTCAAAAAATTTTCTGACGTGGGACTTAGAAAAAAATTTGAAGTCAAAATTTTTTGGGAGTACCGAGTAGTTCTGATCGGAGTTCTGGACAGTTCTCGGCGAGTTCTGTCGAAAAGTATCAGGGCTCAAAGCGATTAGACCAACGGTTTCCGATATATACTCACTCTAAAAATTGTTGATCTTCCGACAAATGTCACTGTATCTTGCAAACCGTTGGTCCAATCGCTTCTTCACCTTACAGTTTTCGATAGAACTCGTCGAGATCTATAAGAAACGCTATTCAGAACTACTCGGTACTCTCAAAAAAATTTTCAAAGATTTCCACTATTTTTTTAAAACTTTGTTCAAAAATGTTTTTTATGTATCAAGAACTCTAGGTATTCACAAAATAGTTTTGTTAAGCTGATCAGAACTATGCGACCTTGAATTTCGTTAAAAAGTTAGCACCTCATTTTTAAAAAATGTAAAAAAAATGTTTATTGAGCGGAACTCTTGTTATTAACTATAGGGAACTCTTCGTCTCGTCAAAAGGAAGTGGGAACTCTAATCAGAACTCCTGAGTACTATAGTTGGGGTGCTAACTTAACATATCCCAAATTATCTGTATAATTATACATGATGAATTATTTACTCTAAAACTCAAGATGTTTTGTTTAATATTACCAATACTCGAATATATACTCAACATTTCAAATACCATCTAGTTAATTTGTATCTTTACTAATTTCCAAGAAAAGTTAAAAGAATGAAGTTGTAACTTTAACACTTGAAACTTCACACACAATAAGCTGTTCTCGATGTATTTCATTCTACCAGCACCAATATTACGATCTATAGACGAAACATGAAATTTGTATATGTTATTTTTTTATTTAAAAAACTTTTTTGCTTATTGTATGATTTAATGTTCATATCATGTATATCAATGTTTCTCATTTTATTGTGTCATTAAATACTTAACGTAAAAGAAAACCTAGACTTTATCTGGACAAATTCTTCAAATGATATATGTATATTATTAAAATTTAAGCTAAAATTGTATTATATAAATATATTAATAATTATAAAATGTCTAATATATTCTTTACTTATTTCTCTAGAAACAAGTATCTAAAATTTGTATTACAGAATCTTGTTGTTTTTATTTGGAGCTGGTAGAACAAAATATTAAAGTCGTGAAATGCAAAGGATTAATAAAATCATCAAAGCCTTTTTACCAAGACGATGAGTTGTAACGTTCCTGATAATTACTAATTGTTGCTCAATCAACACAGAATAAAGTTCTATTTTCGGAGATCCTATTTTAATAATTGCTTGATGAGTTCCGATTAAAAGTGACACAAGTGACACAGTTGTCCTATTATCGCTAATTATTAGTAATTAATACGTTGTTATTCTTCTCATACGTGCATTTACAATTTACATAATCATCGTGCTTTCAGCGCGACTGTTAATGAAGCATTATACAGCCCCCGAGGTCGTTTCTGGGAGAAAGAAAGACAATAATGATTCTTTCTTTGGTCCCGACGTATGCCGCGGGAGATTCGCATGAGGAATAAATTAGCTCCGTGCATTTCGACCCTTTTCTGCTACACATAATTACTGTCAATGTAGAACTCTTCAGATGCAGAGGCACCGCTAGTCGTAGTTAACAATAAGTAGTAGTTCGCAACGATAAAATACGGATCGCATAATGTTTTTAAGGCACATTAATGTTTTTAAGGCACAGTGAAATTACATGTTTTGACAGATACTTTTTTCCTGTACTTGCTCTATGTAATTTTGTATGTGGAGTCACGCTTGCGTAATATACTCGGAAAAGTATGTTAAATCGAAATCTAGTAAAAAGCGAGATCAATACAGATTCGACCTCAACAGTTTACATAATCGTTTTTACTGTGCGTCTGTATTTAAACACGTATACATACATGTTAATGATGTCTACAAATGTGATGCAGTAGGAACGTACACATACTGTTCCAAGTTACCTTCTTTATATTGGCTTAATATCGTCTAATTTATTGCATTCGTATCTTTTCTAGCTGCTTTTTATACTCAACCTTGGCACACCTTATAATTTTTCATGTGTTATAAAACGCAAATAAGACTAATCTGCTTTCCGTTATGTGTGAAAATGTTATATTAATTATTCTAACAAAAACACGAAAAAAAGTCTTTTTTATTACCAGCAACTTTATTAATATTAAGATTTATATGAATGTTTAACAAATATTTCGACTTTTATTGTTAGAGAATTATGCTATCATTATCAAATTATTTCTCAAAACATGTAAGTAAAGTCTATTCTTTTTAGCTGAACTCTTTGCACCGCGTTAATTTTTTTTCTCTTTTTTTCAACATAAAAAAACAGATGAATAAATCCACATTGAGTTTGTAACACAATTTGTAAAAATTGTAACACAATTACTAACAATAAGATAGAACAAATTTATTCGATCTCAGCTAATCTAAAAGCTTAAATTGTAATGTAACTTGATATTTTTAAAATACTTTAAGTTAAGTTTTTAGTTCTTGGACCCAAATTATATTAGTTAAATTGTCTTCAAGTTTAAAAATTTTAAGAATTTGCATTAATGGTCGATGCAGAATAGTTGAAATAACATTAATAAGAGAGCTTGTAATATTTAATTTTACCTTAATAATGCCGAGTTACTACAACTGTAAATAACAATGAATTAAACATTAGTTCGATAATCTTAAAAAAATTAAACAGGCTCAAAGAACATGGTTCTTTTTTACAATTTCGCGCAATTTACAACATGCTCTCCTTGAGTAGAAATATATTCATCAACGAACGCGATTGATTATATATTTTCACTGTCGTCTCAATTGAAACGAAGCTTAGCTTCACGCACGCATTAAGTTTACTCTCGCACGTGAATCTAATCGCATGTTCATGACATCGATTCGTGCATCATCTGATGACGTACACCAACAAAATTAATTTGATCAATTGAGCACGAGAGACAAAGTCGAATGTATGAGCCTCCACGCGCACGCAAAGTGCCAAGTGTCAGAATAAAATAGCATCGATACGATAGTTCGAATGTCTATTTTCATTGCCCGGCGAATTGCTCTTATTAAGAAAAATATGTACACGGTTTATTTTTGATAAGGAAATCTAAAAACCTTTATCCTTCTATATATATAAAATTAAAATTAAAATTTTAGTTTTATAAAGTATATCTACTGTAGGTTGTAAAACATTATTCCAGTAAACAATGTGCAGTATAATATATAATAGAATATCCGAATATTACTAAAATGTCTAGAGATTATATTATAAAACTACATTTTTGTATCTGTTTTTATTTTTGCTTTTTTTTTTTTTTAATAGATTAATTATTTCACGTTAACGGAAAATTCCTAATGATGTACTTGTGATGTCAAGTATATAATGAGAAATTAATAAATAATACGGAGGACCGTGATACGCTTCTATCGAATGTCAATAATGCTGCACAACTTTGCGAGAACACAGGAAGGGACGTAATAAAGCTCATGCCTTAATTGGATACTGGAAGCCCCTCTATTAACTAAGAATCTTCTTTCTATGTTGCTAAACAGGCAAGCTTTCCCAGTATTTGGTCAAATACTCGTGATCAAGATATTTTTGAACAATCATTTTTGTGAAAGGATCATCGTTATACGAACACTTCACGTTCTCGGAGATTGCAATTATCATTATTATATAAAGCGTTTTCGTTATTGTCATAATAAAATATAATATCCTCGCTATTGTCCTGTTCTCTATAATTTTCATCTGCGTGCCTATTGTCCGTAAAGAACTCATTAGGAAAATTATGTTGCTCTCAATCCCACGTTGTAAGTTACGAACACTAACATCAAATACAAAATAAAATCTAACAGACCTTCCGAAATTAAGTGATATATATTGGGGAACAATTTCAAGATTTCTAAAATAGTAATTATAAAAACAATGCAAAAACTGCAAAATAAAAAGAAGTAAAATACATTTAACTATTATATATATATATACACACTAAACATTAAAAGAATTCTTTTAATTCTGCGACATTAATTTTCTTCATTATATTGTAATACTTACGCTTTCAATTAATTGTTGTTCTCTAAACAATTCGCACTTTAATCATAAATTGTTTACATCGGTAATATCTGAATTAGATCTTCCGAAATCTTAGTTTACTTTAATTTTTATTACTCTCTTTTCTTCTTTTTCTTTTTTATAATTCATTATAATTTTCTTTCAATGCGCTGATCTTTGTTATTATTATGCGTGCTGCATACACATATGTGCATATACATATATATATGTATATAAAGCTAAATTAAAGCATCTTTTCGGACGAAGTCCGAAGTCACGAAAGACGATGAGCAGCAGATGTGGAACGTGGGAAGAAATTAGAAGGAGAGAGAGATGGAAAGGGAATTTTTCCGAAACAAAGACAGAGGATGAGAGCCATGCAGTCCACGAGTGCTGCTGAAATAAGTTATTTCTGTCCACGGCCATCGGCCACGTTTAATGCACGTTTCCTTGCGAAATCCGTTTAGTATATCAATGGTCAGTCCCGTCGTAATGTTTTGTATCTTGGATTATTTTTAAATCAGATATTTTTTCACGGAGAAAATTATAAATAATTAATTTTTTACGAATTTATGAGCATTTTATCATAGCAAGATATAATTTTTAAAAAAAATGTAATAAAAATATTAATTAAACCAATTCGGATTCCTTGTAATTAAAATAAAACACTAAATAACGAATTTGTTATTACTCGAAGTTATACTTCTATAAATAAAGTAACGAAGAAAGTGAATAAATTTAAAAGGATTTTTAATTACAAACTTAGCAGCAATTAATATTCAAATATCTTCAATATTGTACGCATTATTTAAAAAATTAACAATTATATTACTATAATTAGTCTCATTTGAAACAAAGTCAGTCTTTTATTTTCTTTCTCGTTTTATAAGTATTTTTTCTTATTTGACAATATATGTTCTGATAATAGTCTGTCAGGTCAATACGATTAGTTATATAATTGTAATGCCGTAATGCTTTATTTACAGATTTGTAAAGAGTCCTTGAAAGACATGAAGGAACATTCGGCAGCACAACGAATGGAGAGAGATAAGGACTTGCCACAGCGGTCGCAGAGCAGCGCGGCTAGCTTAATTTCTATAGGTGCCGATATATCCCCAAGTTCTTCCCAATTCTTTGAAGTAATTATCCTTTTTTATCTATATTTTCTTTATAATAGTATAATTATCCGAGAAGAGTTTATTTCATTATATGGAACATCTGTACATAAAACAATGAATAATAAATTAAAATGAAGACTTTGCTATTATTGATCTTTACTTTTTTTTTAATCGCGCGTCTAAAATTTGAGAATTAATAGTACCTCCACATTTTTTGTATTTGAATTTTAGGTATTCTATATTGGCAAAATTAAAGTATCGAATCCTAAAGTACCAGAATCATTTATTGATGACGCCTTGATAAAATTTCGCGTTCATGGACTTGAAAAATCCAGATCTTCAACAAGTAATCTTCTGTCAGATTGCCAGCGATTGAAACGTCAAGCTTTGATGTCTTCCATTAATAGGAGAAACAGTACGGTAAGAACTAAACTTTATCAGCTATCAAATACTCTTGTTTTAGACATTTGTGATATACTGAATTAAGAATTTTCTATGTTATAACAATAAAAAAAATTTGACTATATTACTGATCTCTCTTTTTAGTAAAAAATATTTCTTCTACTTGTCTTGATGATCATATAGTTACTATGAACAGATAAATGATTTTCACACTTATAATTAGTTAGTAGAAGAGGATATTTACAGTTATATTTTCAGGAATCTACCGCTAGTGAATCAGGCAGTATTGAGAACGTGTCGGGAAATAGTATAATTCCAAGCGTGAATCCGCTTGGAATACCGCCAGTTTTAAGCAGCTCCGTGGAGACTTTTCCAAGAACAATTACCAACCCCGTAGAAAATGATGGAAATCGAATGTCTGAATCTTCCGCTACTTCTAATATCATTGTACCTGAAATTATGCGAAATCGCGCAGCATCTACTGGCAGTGTTTTAAGCGGCAGAAGAGATTCTACTATTAAAGGAAACGATGATCACAATCGCACTATGGTTTTTCAGGTATGGCATAAAAAAAAGTTTCTTTTATTTTTGTAGAATGTCTTTTTATTCTTATTGTATTTTTCTTGTAATGTAACTAATTATTTTATGATTATGTTAAAATATATATATATATATATGTAATCTACTATGTTATAATAATTAAACATATGAGATTTTAAAATGTATAACAAGAGATGTGTAACAAAAAAGTTGTATTTATATAATAAAGAACGATTTAACATTAGACTTATTTTTTATACATAAATGTTATATTTCTTAGGTAGGACGATTTGATCTGAGATTGATTAGCCCTGATAGAAAACAGATTCTTCTGCACAAACAATTAAAAGATGTAGCCAGTTGCGCGCAAGGCATAAAAAACCCCGAGCACTTTGGATTTATTTGCAAAGAATCAGAATATTTCATCGGGTATGTCTTTAAATGCCAATCCGGATCAGTCGCCGATGACCTTGTTGCAGGCAAGATTTTTTAATTTATCTATGACACAGTAAGACTCATACACTATTATTCTTCTTATTAGATTTATTATTTGTTATGCTAATTTCTGTTTTTCTTCACAGCAATTAGTCAAGCTTTCCTTACGACTTGCGATGTTGCGAGAAAAGAAAGATATCCTGTATTTTCTTGCGAACACTGTCCTATGTATTGGTATAATAAATTATGTCAAGAAATTGACGGTAATTTAAATTATATACTATAAAATGTGTAATTTTACTTATAAATGTGTAATATTTACATATATGTATATCTAATTGTAAGATGTCACATACATTTTTAGGACAAAATGATAGAAGAGTTCAAAATATTATTTTTTCTCGTATGGAATTATTACCGGAGGATGAGCAGGAAATTGTTGTGAGCAAGTACAAAGGCGCTGAGGCTGCGGGCAATATTGGAGTAAGCTCTTCAAATTTACGAGAGCAAAATCAATTCTTAATGCGACTATTGCGTGCTCATTGCGAGTCGAAACAAGCTAGACATGTACATGACACGGCTGAAAATAGGTAATGCAATATAAATTGGATATGCAAATACAATATTCTGTATCAAAATATAGTTTGCAAATGAAGCATTTTGACACAATGTTTTTACATTGCAGGAGTGAATTTCTTAATCAATATCTAAGCGTTGGTGTTGGTAGTACGATATTTATGAAAGCAAAACGCTCTCTTACAAATAGCTTTGATAATCTCATGAAAAGAAAAGGTTCACGTGATGATTTTGGTTTGGGCCCGCAACTGAGAGACACGAATCATCTAAGTACGGGAACACAAAAGTATGGTAGTCCAAGTCCAGATAATTCACGACAATCATCTATATTGGATATTTCGCCGGAATCTAGTAGACCAAGATCATTGCGTGTTTCGCCTGAACAGCAAATTGTAAATAATGGACCAAAAAGTTCCATGATGGATATGTTAGTACAATTTTATTGTATTTCCAAAATTTATGCCAACATTTGTTAAATTATACTGTGTATTTTATGATAAGCTTATTTTATTTCTCACAGCTTTTTAAAAGTTGGTAATTCACCTAAAACATCCCCCACGGAGAACGACGGGAATAACACAATACAAGCCAATAGTTCGTGGCGGCAAACAATACTAAACAGAGTTGTGACACCGAATAAAGATCATAACGCTACAGAAATTGAAAAAATCAATATCCTCAAAAATTTGGAAATACCCGGTAAACGTAGATCGAAACAAGAATTAAGAGATTTGTGGAAGAAAGCGATCAATCAGCAATTAATACTTATAAGGATGGAAAAAGAAAACGCAAAGCTTAGAGGTAACAATTCCCATATCTGAAAATTAATTTAATCCTTTAATAAGTAATGTAATGTTCATGTTTAAATTTTTTAATAAAATGATAGAACGTCAAGAGGAGGCAACGGTAAAAAGGATTAAACTCGAATACGATGAGCTTAGTAGCTGCGCGCGTGAAGTAATGGAAGTTTGGGACCTTCTTGTTAGCAAAGAATCGCGAGTCTCTACTAAATGTGATAATCAAATGCTTTTACATGCTATTAAGCAAGGTAATATAGAATAAAGATGTATTTCAGCATTATTCCTAAAATGTGACAAATCTTTTAATCTCTTGCCATATATAAATTTTTTAACAGGTGTACCAAAAGGAAAAAGAGGTGAAGTGTGGCAGTTTCTAGCTGAGCAATTCTGCTTGAAACAACCACCTATAGATACTCAAGAGTTTCCAAATTATAACACACCGTATGAACTTCTCCTGAAACAACTCACATCTCAACAACATGCTATTCTTATTGATTTGGGAAGAACTTTCCCAAGCCATCCCTATTTTAGTTCACCCTTGGGACCTGGTCAATTAGCACTCTTTAATTTACTGAAGGCCTACTCCTTACTAGATCATGAAGTTGGTTATTGTCAAGGCCTCAGTTTTGTCGCCGGAGTCCTTCTATTGCATGTGAGTACATTTTTAAGTTTTATAATATACATATCTATATATATATATATATATATTATAAAGTTATAAAATTATGAAATAAATTATTGAGTAAATTATTGGATAGAGTACACATACGCGTGTACACAATTTCAAAATAGTTTTTATATGAAATATTACTTCTTGATTTTCTTATTAGATGGCAGAGGATCAAGCCTTTTTCTTATTACGGCATCTAATGTTTCGTCGAGGACTTAGAAAATTATACTTGCCAGATATGGCAGCATTGCAGTTACACTTATATCAACTCTCTAGACTGTTACACGATCGCTTGCCAACTATTTACAATCATTTCGATAAACATGAAGTTTCACCAACTTTATATGCCGCTCCGTGGTTATTGACGCTGTTTTCTAGCCAATTTCCTTTAGGTTTTGTAACCAGAGTTTTTGGTAAGATATATTCCTCGCATTTACTAATGTTATATATATTATATATATATAATATATATATATATGTTTAATTTATAAAGTTGTTTGCATATAATTTTACTAATTTTATTTCTATAGATTTACTTTTTTTGGAAAGCTCCGAAGTTCTTTTCCGTGTATCGGTCGCATTATTAGAAGAACATCAAGATCAATTGCTATGTTGTGATAGCTTTGAAGAAATTATGGAATATCTCAAGGTAAAGAGTTATAATATTTCCTTATCATTTATAAGAAATAAAAGAGTGAATTTGTATTATTATTATTATTATGTTTCTATTCTTGATTTTAGATACGTGTGCCAGCAATAGACAAACAAAGTTTAGATCGCATAATGAAACGTGTATTTTATCCTGACTTGGAAATCACAAAACAGTTGAACGAATACAGAGTGGAATACCAAGTACTTCAAGAGGAAATGATATCGGTGAAGCCACAAATGGAGAATTTGGAGAAATTCAAATTAAGAAATAAACAACTCACGCAAGAAGTTGCACAGCTTAACGAGCAACTTGAGGTAATTTCCGAATGATATTTATCAAATATCAAAATTAAAATTTCATACATTGCATGAGTTTTAGAATTTCAGAATTATATTGGAAGTAACAATATCAAGTAAAGTAGAATAATTGTAATTAAAATACGAGGAATATTACGAATATAGCAAATCTCAAAATCAATTTTAAATTTAATTAAATTTTCAATCTATATTTCAAATTTATTCTTTTTATATATTGTTTTTTTTTTTTTAGTTTTCTTATCTCTACTGTTATCGTTATACTAAAATTATATTACAGATTACTATGAGCAACTTGCATAGGCTCGAGACGGCGCGTTCAATGCAACAAGCTACTATCCATAGACTTGAGTCTCAAAATCGCAGCCTTGAAGTAACAGTAGCTACATTGGGCGCGTTCATTCAGCAATTAGCAGATACACGTGCCGATATTGAAGTCCCGGGAGAAGTTCGTAGAATAATCGCACAATTAAGTATGGTCGAAAAACGACGAAATGCTGGTACCAAATCATATCCTTTGAAAGTCATCGAAGACAACAAGCATGGAATGATAAAAAGTAATTCAACTGGAAGAGAGTCTCAAAATCTTTTAAGGAATAATAGCATAGATACACCGTACCCATTGAAGTCGACTTTGAGCCAACCCAACTTAGCAACGAAATTAGAGAAAGTCTCTTCGTTTTTTTCGAATTCGCACAATCACATACAAAAGCAACGCGCGCAATTAGCAGCTCTCAGAAATGAATATTCTGAACGAATAAGAAACAACGACGAGAATGATCCTAAGACGGTTAACATCGACATTCAAATTACGGATACTATGAATTTGGCAAATAATCCGGTTCCACAAAACGAAAACAATTTAAAAGTTCCAGCTACCAATTTAGAGAAATCGATATCGTTACCACTGAAACTCAAGTTGAAATCATCAAAGTCAGCATACGAATTGAGTTCTGTAAGAAAAGTTCCCACTAGTAAACTCGAAGTTACGAGTAATGATTCATTAACAAATTTGACAGGAACGATACACCCACTCGATACTTGTAGCGATGTGAATTTCCGATATAGTGGAACCACGAAATTAAAATCTATCAAACCTGTAAAATCTAGTCAGAGTTGTCAAGAAGATAGTAGTAATAAACAAAAGCCAGAACAAATCTCCGATCCTTTAAATAGATAACAATTACTTTCAAATGCATCTTCAAAGAACATCTTATCAAAAAGAATTTTCATAAAAAATATATACTTAAAACGATACTGGTAATGTGTGAATAACTTAAAGATTATATCTTTATATTTGATTAGTTTTGTAATTTCCGCGCCATAAATAAATGATAAACGAAGAAGTTTCAAAATTGGCTAATTTAAATAATAACAGAGAGAGAAAGAAATAATTTTTTTTATCCTTATTCAGATCTGATGTGTTTGGCAATACATTACAACTTATAAAAGTAAAATGTTCTACTGAAACTATTTGGAAATCTCACGTATAAGTATATAGTCGATTAAAAATCTACTATTCCCAAATAAAAGTATATATAAAGACACATTAAGTATTCAGAAAATGAAATAGACATCAAAATCAAATACTAAAGACATATACATATGTACAACCAGTTTCAGATTGCCAAAGGAAGTGCCAAACTTTCTCTGTGTTAAAATATATTTTATAATAAGACAAAAACGATTTTAGTTACTTAAAAAAAAAAAAAAAAAAAAAGATAAATACATATGTACATATTTAAACACGTACGACACGCGCGCGCGCGCACACACACACACACACACACACACAATTTTTATATATACATATATACGCATGTTAAATGCAGTTGTATCGTTGAAAAAAATGTATTGATAAAAACCATTAATGTATATGCTGGCTGCTATGCACCGTATGATTCAAAAAATCAAGTATTACTATTTTTGCACAAAATAAGCCTTGTGATATCAGAGATAGTTACATATAAATATATATATATATATATATGTGTGTGTGTGTGTGTGTATGTGTGTGTACGTGTTTGTGTGTGTGTGTGTATACGCATATACATTATACTCTGTTCTTTATAGAAAAGTTTTACCATCGTTACTACAGTAGCATTAGCAATATTTAACGTCCATATCAAACATATTGTAAATTAGAGAATAGTAATTTACTCGATCCCTATAAAAGATATCTGAAATTGACATTTTGATAGATATTAATGTGAAATAAAGATATTCATAAAGACGATAAAATTATATTTTGTAGTATTTCGATCACTGTAATATTTTATCAGCTAGTTATTATATGTAATTGTAGCGATATATTATTTGTAACGAAATGATGCAAGTATATAATCATATCTTATGACGGAAATAAAGATATTCTGTAAGTAATTGTTTGTTATCATAGATTTATTAGAGTGATTATATTTTGTATTATGTATGTTGTATAGTATTGTATTATAAACGAAGTACTTAGATTTTTGTTTTCTCGACTTACTGATTTTATTGTGATAATAGATAAAAATATTTAAATATTCAATAAAAATAACTTAATAATATTAATAAATATTTTATTAAGTATTTTAATTTTTAAAAATAATATAAATTTATAAACTATATAATGTATATTTTTATAAAATAGTGAGAGAATTATTTGACATCTATATTTACAAAATAATTTTATCTATATTTTTTTATTTGAATTTTTTATTTTTTATTCCTACATTTACTTTATTACATCAATGTAAAATATGATATAAATAATTAAAAAACAGTCTAAATTATATATCGTGGAACATGTAATTTAATCAAAAAGTATTCGTGTATCTGTGAAGCGTTTTATTGTATAGTAATATCTATAAAATTATTACTTTCGCCGTTACTTTTTCAATGATATATTGACAGAGTTAGATAAGCAGCGCAGGCGCAAAATTAGTTGATTTTACGTCATAAATTTGTTGAGTACTTATTATCGTATGTTCATGATTCATTGAGAAAAATACGTAATTTTTTTCGTTCCTACTTTATAATTTTTACATTAAATTGTGAATTCAACTTTTATGTATTTCCAGATGCTACATTATATATATGTAGGATTATATACAATTTTCCTCCTTGTATACGTATACTATTTTTTAATGTTTTGTTTTAGCTATGCTAGTCCTGCAAAAAAATTTATTTGTATATTAGAATTTTCATTCGTATAATAAAAAAATAATTATAATAAAAAAAAGAATTCTAGGAAAAGGTAATATATAGGTATATTTAAAATATTGACACATTAAAAAATTCTTAATTAATCTTTAAATAAAATGAATATTCTTACGTTTGCATCTGTTTACTGCCGCTGAGCACTATATATGGTGATTGTGTTTCCTTTTGTTTCGCTTGCAATAAATTTAATGTACCTAAAGGTGTATCTGTTGAAGACATTCGTTTCATTAAAACTTCTTGTTCCGCTTTCTTCATTCTTTTCTCCACCTAAAAAGTATTAGAGAATTATCACAACTATGAATATTAATTTTAATTGAAATAGTAATAAATGTTACCCGTAAGTTTATATATATGTATAATACTTTATAATATAAACACCTTATTTTTTCCTGGACCTTTTCCATGAAATTTATGTGACAGATATCGAAAAGCTTCCTTAGCGCACAAGACATGCCCATCATCATCGATATATTCAAGCTTAACATTCGGCTTGAAGCCTTCTTTCTCCTTAAAATCAGATGTCGGTCCATTAAAGCGATCTCTTCTGCCGAACTTATCGTCATCCCTGAAACGAAAATAATACATAAACGAGCAAATAAAATAGACATCAAATTATGAGCTTTTTATCTAAAATTCAAGTCAGTTTTCCCAACAATATCAGCTAAAGAACTATACTACGTTATCGTCGTATATAACTAGATTTCAATATTATACAAAAAAAAAAAAACAAAAATTAAAGCCCTTGAAATACGGTGTTCTGAAACTTGTGTCCACTACCAATATAAACAAGTCTTTCTGAAGAATGCTCGTAAATCTTCAAGATACATTACAACATTATGTGATCAAATTAAAATAATTTTAAGATATGTTACTTAAGTTATTTAAAAATTCTATATATTATTTATTTTTCAATATAAACAAACGGTATATGTACTCTATGTCATATACTGACACAAAAACAAATATTAAATATTAAAATTCATGCACGTAAAAATACATAAATTTTTTGTTTTCGTTATTCTTATATTTACCTAAAATTTAAGTGTATTCGAAAATGTCAAACATTTTGATATCTAAGAGAGCATAAATATATGGCCGCATAAAATTATCCATCATACTGGCTTGTATTAAATACATGCAAACCGTTCATAAACAACGGTTACAGTCACAATATGACAAGAGAAGAAAATCTTTCCTGATCTTTGATGTCGACTTATTTTGCAATCTAACATCTAACTTCTTCTTCCCATGAACAAATTCGTCTAGCGTCTTAGCACGATTCGCAGAAACGGAATCGCATAACATAAACATACCTTAACAAATCCTACTCTCTTCTCGGGCCTTGTGTTCACCTCCCATTAAGCGATAAACTCTCGTAGTGGTAGCGGATCACCCGTTCCGAGCACCGATTTCCGGGCTCTATTTAAAACTGTTAACTGACAGTTTGAAATTCACTAGAGACTTGTCTAACACAATACTTGTGAGAACGCATTCGACATAAGGACCATTTCTTACGTGTTTCTTCCGCGCGACATACTTGAAACACGTAAGAAGATCATCGTATATCGAATTGCAGTAATATATAGCTTACTTACCCATATGTTTTGTCCTCTATTGAATAATTCTGAGCTTGCAGATGTGCGAACCGTGACGCTGAAGGGCGATTGCTGTCTTCTTTCTGCAAGTAACCTTTACTCATAGCTAATTTTAAAGCTCCACCTACCCCATGGCCGAGTGACGGCTCAGCGTCTAGAATTGCTGCCTCCATTACAACTGGTTCCGAAATGTTCTCATCTAATTACAAAAGTTACATTTAATTTATATTTTAGAAAAATTATAAAAAATACTTCAATTTTTTTAAGTTATAAAAGTTATAAGAGTTGATAAGAAGCTTCGCTTTGTTTTCCTTTTCTTTCTTATTGAAAAATATATCAATTTTATTATACAAAATTAATCTGCATCAATATACATGAGATACCTAAATGCACTGTATTCCAAGCACCACGACCATTGTCCTCTTCTTCGTTTGCAGGTGGTTCCTCCTTAATGCCGTCTATTTCAAAATCCTACAACATTTATATTGTATCAAAAATGCAACATTATTCTAATATAATTACCTAATAATATGTTATATTTACTATACCATTAGTTCCTGTCCATTTTCCTCTCTATTTCCAGCGAGTCCATAAGTAGGTATATCACCCAAAGTCCTACAAAATTCTGCAGTAGAATTAAGAACAATATTTCCAGATTGACTTTCCTCAGAATTAAGAATTTCTTGTTTTATTGTTTCAACAGTTTTCTGGATGCCGGTTGAATGTCCCTCTTTTAAACGCTGAGTTTTCTTTAAAGCCATTTGTAATTCTAATTCCTTATCGTCTTCTTCAAGTTTTATCCCAGTAAGATCTTCTGCAGGAGCTATTCGCAATAATTTTAATAAATCGAACAAATGATACAATTTATTATCAATATATAAAAAATTGAAGAACATAAAAATATTACACGCACGCACGCAATAAACATAAAATTTAACAATGTACTATACAAAGAATTAAACACAAAAAATTAAATAGAATTTGTTACATAATTAAATTATACTTACAATTTATAGATGTCTAATATTTAAATAAATACCACTTTTTTATCTTTAATTTTTACAAAATCAGCTAAATATCTTTACCTTCTAAATCATCGACATCTAAAATATCATTATCTTTCGAATCTTCCGGTTTTTTTCTTCTCCTACTTCCAAGATCTCTAAGATAATCATTGTCCACAGGGACTAAATCGTCTGCTTTCAGTTTCTTTTTCGTTCTAATTTTCCGAATCTATAATCATATTATGTATTTTATATTATTGCAGATAACACATGTTACATATTTTAAAAATAAATTATAAACACAAAATATATTAAATATATAGCCATACCAAGTAACTCAGTAATTATTAATCTAAAAAATTTGGAAACACGGTAGTATCTCGGCGCTAAGAACATGGTGTGAGACACTGTCGCGGATACTTTACGCGAGCCAGCGAATTGCGACATATTAATCTACTGGTTGCAAACACATTAGAAAACAATTTTCTACCTTCTTCTTTGGTTTCTTGAATTTTGCAAGTTCCTCTTCATTGTAATATTCACTCGCTAATTTTGGTTCTGTCATTTGTAGCGTTTCTAATTTTTTATTTGCCAAGCGTTGCTTCACTGTCTCTATCTGGCGTCGTTTAATTTCTACCGCATTATTAACACCCAACACAAAATTATCTTTCTTCTCACCATCAATTTCTTCATCATACTTTTCTAAAATCTTATTTTTAGAGAATCCATATTCGTCGAAATTTTCATCAGCATATGGATCATACACAGGTTTCTTTTTTTTATTCAAAACACTACGTTTGTAACGTTCATTATCAATCATATTCACATTTACAAGTAAATCATCAGCTTCATTTAATACTTCTTGATCTTTTAACGTTAGGATTACAGTCTTGCCTTCTTCAAATGTTTCCTATAAAATATGTCCTATTTAAAATTTATTATAAATAAACAAAATAGAAAATATATATTCATATAAATAATATACAAGTATCAAGAGTGCTTAAATAATAATTAATATCGTATATTATTATACTCACAATATCATGTTCGACTTTAAGGCCTTTTAAATCTTTCTGTGTATATGCCGTGTTGCGGGCAGTATGTATTTCCTCTTTAACCAAATTACCGATTCCGAATTCTTCATCTAATTGATCCAGCATTTTAGCCTTAAATTAAAGTTCTTTTTTTTATTTTTTTTTATTTTTTAAAGAAAAAGGGCACTAGGAGTTAAGCGCAGATAACTTTACACAAACGCTGATTTTTATCAAGCAAAACTTATTTATTACAAAAATATTTTATTTATTTAATTTTTCATTGTCTCTGAAGAAGGCTCAAAAATGAGCCAAAACATGTAAGAATAATTTTTGTAATAAATAAGTTTTGCTTGATAAAAATCAGCGTTTGCGTAAAGTTATCTGCGCTTAACTCCTAGTGCCCTTT
>NW_017280289.1:2667017-2735256 GCF_001594065.2 Cyphomyrmex costatus
AGATAACTTTACACAAACGCTGATTTTTATCAAGCAAAACTTATTTATTACAAAAATATTTTATTTATTTAATTTTTCATTGTCTCTGAAGAAGGCTCAAAAATGAGCCAAAACATGTAAGAATAATTTTTGTAATAAATAAGTTTTGCTTGATAAAAATCAGCGTTTGCGTAAAGTTATCTGCGCTTAACTCCTAGTGTCCTTTTCCTTTCCAAGTTAATTTTGAATTATACGGGAGTTTTTGTTATCAAAGAATTATTATACAATTTCAAGTTCTTTTAAAAAATCTATAGCAAAAGACATGCATAAACTTCAATAAAGTATTCTAATATATAGATTATTGTGAAATAGGTCTATACATATAAAAACATGTTTTTGCAATTTCAAAACGCAATACTTTACAAATTTATATAATATATATACAGTAATATATTCGACATAAAATGCTAATAAAGTTGCTAAGTTTTAATAGGATATTACTCTCATTTCTGCTTTCTTTTTCTCTTCCTCTAGCTGCCTAGATTTGTTGATCCATACTTGAGTATCATCATCCGAATCAACTTCACCCAAATTCTTCACTTTTGACAAATTTGCCTCAATTTGTCTCTTTTCTTTCTGAGTACCTATCTTTTCTCTCAGCTTCTGCGCTTTTATTTTATCACTATTGTTTGGTGCAGGTTTATGATAAAACTCGCCCAGATCATCTTTAATTTTGTTAGGATCATCTTTAGATATATTATCTACTTCCAATGGTTTTAATCCCAATTTTGCACGAATCTTGTTGGTTTCTTCAATAGATAATGAGGTTTGCGATGCTCCACCTTTAACAGGGGATGGACTACGCTGTTTTGAGATTTCAGGTGGAGGAGGTGTCGATGGATGTGATGATTTGGATATTTTTGGTGGCGGCGGAGCATTAACGATTTCAACTGAAAGTTAAAAGCTTTCTCATTCTTCTATAATTACATACAAGTATAATTACTAACTATTATAATTATATGTAAATGCACTTTTATTTGTTACAATTGCACATAATCTGTTACTATATATGCATACATATAGTAATATATATATTACTATATACATATATATATATATGCTATAGTACACTACCAATTCTCTTACCATCGCTGTCGTAGTCTTTACGCTCTTTCCTTCTGTGCTTCTTATGGTGCCTGTGTTTCTCCGACTTTTCGCGTTCGGGTGTGTAGCTTCTAGAGCGACTGCGATGACGCTTCTTTTTGGTATCACGAGACTTTTCGGTTTTATGACGTTTGTTGGAGCCCATATTAGTGCTCTCGATTTAACGGTGCTTTCGTTTTTTCTGTTTCACGATTACAGCTCCGTAGACGTATATAACTGATGCTACACACGTATGTCGTCGTACTACTCTTACTAATTGAATTGTCGACAATATCGGGATACTATTGCAAAACAGCAATAAAATACCGTGAGATATCACAAATCACAAACTGAGTCGATATACTTGTTCCACAGTTCCATGGTGGAAGTAAAAAGGTGTGCTTATGCGCAGGCACTTTTTGCTGGCCAATGACAGAGCCTGACTCAACTTCGCCATCTTGAATAACTTCTAACGGGGGAAATTTTTAAACGAAGAAACGCAAAATATTATGCACATACAATTAAATACACCACCATGCACGGTTCCATCTAGAATTAACGAAGTAAAAAGAGACCAAACCATTGGGCGCGTTCAAATTGACAAAACAACTAGCCTGCTCACCGAGCAAACGAACATAATTGGTTGTTACTTACAGATCCAACCAATCATATTCAATCTCTCAGCAAACATATCTAGGGTGCGGTCAAAGTCTCGCTACAAATGCTTTGAAGCGTTTGATTGACCAATCAGAACAAAAAGTATTATATTTTATCCAATCAAAAAAATGCTTCGAAGCATTCGTAGCATTAGGTCTGTTCGCGTTGCTTGCACTTTTTGCACTTACCATCTTCGCTTTCTCTCTTTTTAACGTCGAATATATATCTGTCTCATTTTAAGTGCAAAATTATTTGGGGATTTCATGCAACGCGAACAGACCTATTAAATGGGCCTCAATAGTTTTGCAACCGTTTTATGATCCGTCTCGCTGATTGGATTATATTTTTAAACCTAAAGGAATAGTCCTATCTCAACGAAGAATCATAAAACAGTTGTAAAACTGTTGAGTCTGCTAAACGCGACCATTGGGCGAGTTCAAGACGGCAAAGCGGCTAGGTACGCTTACCGAGCGATTGAATATAATTGGTTATTACTTATAGATCCAACCAATCATACTCGATCGCTTGGCAAGCGTACCTAGCCGCTTGAACTCGCCCAATGTCATGATTGGCTGACAGTCACGCCAATCAGGACGCGGAACATCGGTGCGCTTCTCTGTCTCTAGCTGTCATGAACTGTCTTGAACTCGCCCATTTGTAACCAAGGGTGCGTTCCGAGTCGCGCATGAAGCGCGTGGACTGCAATACTGATGCACAACACTTTGAAATTGTTCCGTTTTTTCAATGCGCGCATAACACGCATGAAGCGCTTATGAATTCGGACCGGTTTCCTGTGCGAGCTATGCGAGTTCAAGATGGACGCTATACAAGACGTCAATAAACAATTTCTAATAATTGTAATTTCTTCTTTAATACTTTTAAAGAAAAATGATGAAAGTTCCGATGACAATTCCGACTCGAGCGTTAGTGAAAATGAAGTCGAAGGCATATCTCTAAATGATACGCAGAAAATTTTTTTTTTCTATTAATAGTAGATAAATCACGTGGAAAACAAATTGGAGTTGAAAAAAATTATTGATTACGTCGATCGCGTAATTCCTAATTAATATAACGTCTAATCTATACATTAAATAAATCAAGGTAAAATAATATGCCATTAATTTTGATGGAAGTATTCAACATAAATTAAAAGGGCGAAGTAAAAGTCAGAAGTAAATTACATTTAAAATAATTTAAAAATGTTAACATATTTACAATAGAAATATTACAAAAAATTGCTTAAAATTAAAAACATTATGCCCGTTACTTAAAATTAAAAACATGCTGCGCGTAACAATTGTTAAAATTAAAAACATGCTGCGCGTAACAATTGTTAAGCAATTTTTGTAATATTTCTATTGTAAATATGTTAACATTTTAATATTATTTTAAATGTAATTTACTTCTGACTCTTACTTCGCCCTTTTAATTTTTGTTGAATAATGCCATTAATTTTATCTTGGCTTACTTTCGCCATATCCTCTTCATTTAAAAATAAAATTAATACTTTATTTTTATCCTCTAATAAGACCGGGAAATCATGCAATTGCTGTAATCGCTGTTCCATCGCAAATCGCAAATATTCGTCCGTTCATTGTTGTATTGTCCGGTACTCGTTGCTCGTTCCGAATTACAAATCATGCGCATAGACCGCATGAACGCATCAGACGCATCAACTGCCTCAGGTCGAAAGAGAAGCAGTCAATGCGCTGAGTGGAGTGCTAAGAATTCAGTACGGTTAGTACAATCTGGGGAATTCAAGTACTCTCGAAGCGCTTTCGAAGCGCGCAATAGTTAACTCGGAACGACTAGTGACCCTATTACAGGGTCACTAGGAACGACTTTCTATGCAGTCTACGCGCTTCATGCGCGACTCGGAACGCACCCCAAGTCTCAACTTGTATGTACTTATATGTACTAAGTGATAACTCTGGTAAAAATTCTTGGAAAGAGAGACGAAGGGAACACATTCACAGCAGTTGCGGATTACAATTTTTTACATCTCAAAGTTTTTGCAATGACGATAACAACCCTATCCAACGAAATAATCTACATCATCCTGCATCAAGAAATTGTTAGCATCAAGGACATCGTGAGCTTCGGTTTAACATGCAGACAATTTCTCAATGTGATCTGTCACAACAACATACTATGGCAAACAAAACTTTATCAGAGGTAACTTCGTCATTCTCTCGAAATTCTTATCACGATTTACTTAGACAAGTTTGTTAAGTTTGTCTAAAATTGCGCGCAATTCATAATAATTCATATCCTTTGATTTCGTCAAAAAAAACTTCTAACGAATTGGCACAAATGGTAAAGTGATGACAAATGGTAAACTCAACGAATACGTCAATTTGTATTTTTTTTTTTTTTTTCGCAAATTTCGTACAACTAATTCATTTCAATTTTTAAACTGTTTCAAATTATCTGACCCTTTACTCAAGATAGCATTCATGATAACTTTAATAAGAATTCAATAACGAACGAAAAATCCTGATGGAGTAAATAACTCCATGATCAATTCTCTTTATGTGATTCACTTGATTTCTCATATCTACATTAAACTTTATCATAACTTTTTTATGGCTACATTCGAAGATTAAATATTTGGTTTTTTCGTTCCTATTAAATTGTCATTATTGTTTTGTCTTCAAGGATACAATAACTTATTATTTTATATTTAATAAATAAATAAAAATTAAGATTAAGACAAGGTTAAGAAACAAATGATTACATTTAGAATCTATTCTAAGGTTCAAAAAAGATGAACAAAATGTCTGTTCTTTTTCCACCCCAAGTTCTAAATTGTAGTACCTGGTGCAAATAAGTTAGACAGCTATAGTTTGTTTTATTCTAATAGCGTTTTCAGATGCAGTGGGTTTGAACTCGACCAGGTCAATTAACCTATGTTTGACCCGAAAGTATTATGACATTGTTCAAGCAGAAATCAAAGTAAAGCATTTGACATCATTGATCTGACCCAGATCAAGCTCACTCCATTCGAAAAAGCCATAATTTATTATACTACTTCAGAATTGGTTCAGAATTCTTCCGAAAGAAAAAAAAACAGACTTAAAATGAATAAAATTATTGATATCGATGAACTTTTTGAATTGGTACACACACAGCAATAAGATAAAGTAAAACAATCTTGGTACTTTTGTTTTACTTCAGACCTACATTGTAAACAAGAATGGATTAAAATAAACTGAAATTTTGACCCATTTAAATCTGAATGTATACATACTTTAGTAGCATTTATGATCCATTCTCACTTTTTTACACTTATTTTGATGGAAAAACTTATTTAGATTCAGTTGGATTGAGAAACTATACATCTCAGAATTTTGAATTAAGCTGTGTTCATGATGCATGACCTAAAGAACTGAAATTTTTTTAAACTGAAAGGCATAGAAATGTGCTTCATGCAATTCCTATAAATTAAAAAAGCATTGAGATTCAAAAGGATTTATTTCTAATGTGTTTACACAAATGTGTACTTGTAGGAATCTGAATCTACTTTAATCTGTTTCAATCCATTTTTGTTTACAAGGACCAGTTTACAGAGTTCATCAATAAGGAATAGATAGGAAATTTTCTATGAAATAAAGAGATAAATGTTGAAATTAGAAATTTAGTATTTGCTGCTGAAAAAGTAATAGTTTGCAATAGTTGAAGATTCTGCAATATGATTGGTTTATACATATAGATCCAATGAGATAGATACTAATTGTAAGAGCAAGACTAATTATATTAAAGAATTTTATATTCAATAATTTATTGAACATACATTTTTGAAATTACTGAAAAATAATTTAATGTATTAATTCAGATAGTTATTATTTTACACAATAATGTGTAAATAGTTTTTTTAAAAACTAAACATAGATTCCGAATTATAATTGTTTTATACATGATTACAAATATATTCTTTTTACAATAATTAATAAAAATAATGTGTTTTGTTTACAATATATTTATATTAATGACAAATTTGTTTATAACGAGTATATAAATTTGATGTATTTTGTTGTATTTATTATATTACAAAATAATGACTTTAGTTTTGATTGTTCTATACAACTTTCTTTTTAATTTATAATTGTTTTATAATATGTGCAAATTTTGTAGATGCCCTCACTTAAAATTTTTGAAAATAACGAAGTATTTTTGGTTTTAATGTTAGATGGCCTCGTATGAAAAAAATTTATGACAATCGAATACAAAATAAAGAATGTATAAATTTTAAAGATGAAGTAAAAGCAAGCATAAAATGTAGAAATAAATTACGGAGTCTCTTATCACTAATGTCTGAGAAGTTCTTTCAAAAGGACTATTTATCAGAAAGTGATATGAAACATTTCGATGCACTATTCTGTCCAGATATGGGTGGTCATATCATGAATTATCATTTCCTCAAGGATGAAATGATACATCTGATTACAATGTCCTCGCTGTAAGATTTAATAAATTATTAATATTGTAGAGATGTAAATGTATATGAATTAATTGTGCAATTAATGTACATATATTTTTCAGATTACCTGACTGTAACTTAACACATAAATATTACAGCAAAGAACTTCTTCTATATTTACAACAGCGTCATATAAAGAACATATGGCAGGAATTTATAAATTGTCCCAAAGAACAGCAGCTTCTAGAAAAGGCAGCTACTATTGTAGCACAATGGTATCAACCTCAAAAACATATCTTTTATTGTGATGTGGAAGCATCGCTAGATAATATTGCACAACAGGTATTCGAGCGTCTTAAAAAGGCACATTGGGAGCATCCAATATTCTCAAAATCCGCTGAACAATTTTCTTTTTGGAAACATAACATTAACGATAATCAATGGAGCAAAAAGGAAGAAGAACAGATAATAAATATACTTCGAACAATTTTATTTGATGAATTAGGTTTCTGTGGATCTTCGGTTTCAGACTCCTACACATATAAACTGGAGGATATTCTTATAGATTGTGTAAGATATAAATTATGATTATGTTACATTTCCATTATGAGCACAATTTTATATTTATATGTTATATTAATATAACAATATATAAAAATATATTAATAATTTCTATATATGTATATATAGGATGTGCCAGATTTCACGTGAAACTCATATAATAGCCCATTCCTGAAATTCAAGTCAAAAATTGCAATACCAACATATCTAAACTACAGTAATTTTTTAATAAAAAGGGTTTTAATTTAGTCAATTAAACTGTTCGAAATTCGCGCATTTAGGCATAGTACACTGCACAAAAGTGAAGATATTTTCAAGCATCAATTCTGTTCATTTTTTGAAACACCTTTACTATTGTACAATGTATCATGCCAGATTATGCAAATTTCGATAGTTCAGTTGGCTAAATTTAAATCTTTTTCATTTAAAAATTACTTTATATTTTGATATTAAAATTTTTATTTCGAAATGGTTTCAAGAATTTGCTGTTAACGAGCAACATGCGAAATCTGAGATATTTTACACACACAAAATAATTTAATTTGTAATTTTTAGGTTTTAGAAAACAAAGTTGGTGATGCTGTATCTCTAGCAATAATATTCCACAGTGTAACAAGGAGACTTGGCGTACGCTGTAATCTAATATCGTTTCCTACTCACTTTTTTTTAAGTTGGAAGCCCAAATCGTAAGTATAATTTAATAATTTATAAGCATTTAATTTATCAAACTTATCATATCTCAGTGAATCAATGTCAATTCGACGTCGAATTGATGATTTCGACGTCAAATCAACATCAATTCTATGTCGATTTCATTATCATTTCTCATTGGGATATTTACATGATGATGATGACTCCTTTTATCTCCTTTATGTGGAGCATAGGACGTCTACGAGTCTCCTCCATCTTACTCTATTTTGGGCAATCGTTTTTATTTCTACCCAGCTTTTTCCAATAGATTTCATTATCTATTGTTCTCCTCCAAGACATGGCAGGTCTCCCTCTTTTGCGCTTTCTTTGCGGATTGTATTCCATGGCTATGCGAGCTACGTTATGCGAATCTTTCCTCAGAGTATGTCCGATCCATTTCCATTTTCTGCGACGGATTTCAGTGCCTATTTTTTCTTGCTTGGATGCGCGCAGTAGTTCTTCGTTTGTTGGCGAGTTTGGCCAGAACAGTCTCAGAATTTGTCGCGGACATTTATTCACGAAGACCTGAAGTTTGTTTATCAGTCCGTCTGTGTTTTTCCAGGTCTCGCAGCCGTATAGCAACACAGATTTGATGCAAGCATTGAATAAACGAAGCTTATGTATGTTAGATATCTTTGAGTTTCTCCATATTTTGAAGAAGACTCCATAGTCTGAAGAAGGCTTGTCGGGCCTTGTTTATTCTTTTGCTAACATCTATGTTGGTGCCTCTGTCTTTGGCAATTACGCATCCAAGGTATACAAAGTCGTTGACTTCTTCGATTGTGCGTCCTTCAATGGAAATAGGTGTGCTTATGTTTGTTCCAATACGTATTATTTTTGTTTTGTTGGTGTTGATCTTTAGTCCAACTTCTGCAGCGTATCTTTGAAGTGCTGAAATTCTCCCCTGTGTGTATCTTTGTGTGTATGAGATAGTAACACGATGTCGTCCGCATAGTCGAGATCGTTAAGTCGGTGAGTCAGCAGCCACTGTATTCCGCCTGTTGTTTCTTGATTGCACTTTTCCATCACCGTATCCAGTACCATTAAGAATAGCAGCGGTAATAGAATGCAACCTTGACGTACACCTCTTCTGATTTGGAAGGAGGGGATCAGGTTTCCTTTGAAGAGAACACTACATTTCGCGTTATCATATAATTCTTTTATTAGTCTGAGATATTTACATATACATACAAAATAAATTATAAATCATAAGTATGTATTAAATTTTGTGAACATATTCCTGAATAAAAAAAAAAGACAAATGTTCCTATGAACACTAAGGGTTCGTTCCACTTAACGTTCGCAACGATCGCGTGTATCATCTCATCCTTACTTAATATTCGATTACAAGAAGGACAAAATGATCCTCGCGAGCGTTGCGAACGTTAAGTGGAACGTACACCAAGTAGCAAATACTTGTTATCAAAATAACGGATACAAATAGATTTGAAATAATATACCAATCATGTATGAATTATCCTCAGGCATGTATGGAAAAATTTCTTGTAAACAAAAAAATAATCCTTAAACTTTTAAATGTCATTATTTGATATTACCGTATTTGTATCTATTATTTTAACAACGAAGCATTTGCAAATGTAGTTTGTAGAAACATTTGTTCTATCTTTTTGTTTAGAAACATGTTCAAGAATAGTAAAACAACTTGCATAATATATCATATAAGCACGAATGCTATGTAAATATGTACATACATGAATTACATATCCTTTTTTGTTGCCTATAGTATCACAGAAAAATCTGAAGAAGAATGTTTCTATATTGATATCTTTCATGGTGGGGCCATTGTAGGTAGAAACGATTGTCCCCGAACACGTGGTAGAAGATGTCCCATAGAAAATTTTAATAAACACAATGAAATTAGTCCTACAGAGGTTAGTGTTGTATATCTTATTAAATTTAGAAATAAGTAATAAAAATATTATAGATCAGTCACAAAGAAATTAATTATATATATATATGTGTGTGTGTTATATCATATATATATATATAATGTATATATATATATATACATATATACATAAAACAATTATATATATATATATAAGATATATAACAGCATACACAGTTATATGTAACAGTAGCTTAATTTATATATATATATATATAACTGAAGAAATTAATTTTTTTATTTGTTGCATTGTTATAACTTAGTTTATATATATATATCTTAATTTTAAGGTGGTGTTACGAATGATTTATCATTTACAAATGGTTAATCCTAACTATCAACATTATCAAGACAGAACTCTGCAAATACGCTCATTGATGGAATTCCGTTATATGATAAAGCCATATGATATAGATGAAATTCAAGCACTAGGTCACCATTATATGCAAAATCAAATGGATTTATCAGATCTCTTAAACTCACTACAGAAAATATTGGTATGTAAATTTAATTTATATATAAATAATCGAAATCTGACATTCTTATTAAATTTTTTTTCGCAATATAATAAGAATTAATTATTTAACATAAGAATTATTACTAATATGAGTACAAAAAAACTTTCATTTTTTATATTTTTGTTGCATAAGCAAGTTTTGAGTCTTAAGATGTATATATATTTTCATACATTTGTGCGCTAATGAAGCAACTATATTAATACAAGAAGTGTTTTGTAAACTTTATTTTTCTATATATTCAGAACAGTTGTAACAGAATATCTATGGAAGCAATTCGAGCTAGAGAGCTGCTAATTAAATTTGAATTTTACATGGAGAAAAGAATGGTACGTATTTATGGTAATTTATAATGAAAAATATGCAATTTATGCATATGAAGTCCACTTTATACTATAATTTGTGTTACAATCTATTTATAATTTTACGTATGAAATCATAAATATAAATATAGATTAGAAAGAAACTTCTGTTTGAAAATTGTGAAAGAAATTAAATAAATCATAATTTGATTTTTAATTATATATTCAATTTTCTTCTTTTATTGACATGATCATTCAGAAATGTGATATAGTTAAAAAATATGTGTGAATATGATGAAAGCATAGAGAGAAAATTATTTAATCGTAACAGCACATTAGTTTTAGAATTTTTTTTTTCTCTAGATTACTAATATCAAACACATACATAAATTAAATTTTGTCATTTATATTTATATCAATAAAATTAGTTTATGTGTATATTTGCTTATCCGATTGAATAACTACTTATATTCAAAGTGCTTAAAAATTTTAAGTTTTCAATTTACATCCTTTTATTTCTAAAAATAAAGCATTGTAATTATAATTCTGAATGTTTACATATTTTTTTATATTATTCAATACATAATATTTATAAATAAAATTCTGTCATAAATAATGGATTGTATGAGGTAAACTTTAAATATAGTATGTAATATGTTAATGCTCGCTGCAATTGCACTAAATATTCATTTATCAGAATTTCATCTATTCAGATATAGTTAATGGATTAACCCATTTTATGAATTATATTAATTAAAATATCATATATTATTACAGGATTGCTACAAGTCAGGGAAAAGTAAGGAAATTTAAAAATGCGTCAGGGGAATCAGGGAAAGTCAGGGATTTAGCTAAAATTTTTGGAAAAACGAAATAGCTGTAAAGAAATTTAAAGCATCTGTTTAGCCCGGTGTCTGTTTCATTTAATCACGGCGCCACTGTCGATAAAATCAACTATGATAAAAAATCGAAAAATTTAGCGAAAAATTTAACGCTCTTTGTCATAAGAAAGAAGTAATTAATTTATGCAAGCAATTTGTTAAGGAAAATCAAAGAATTGATCATTTCTGGAGAAACTTGTTTCAGGGTCAGGATAATTTCCAGTTTTTGTGAAAAAGATCCTTATTTTGAGTCATGATCAAGCATTTGTGGAAAGAGGATTTTCAATAAACAAAGAATGTATTGTTGAAAATCAATTACCTAGATCTCTAATATCTTAGACACAAGTTTACGATGACCTTAAGATTGTTGGTGGTCTCACTAAACTTACAATAGATATAAAAATGAGTTTTATCTATTGTAATAGTGACACTATATATACTCGTGTAGAAATTTAAGTAGGATCATACCGGTCAGTTTTCCCTAATTATTGTTAGATTGGTAAAGTACGTATTACTAATTAGCATCAATTTTAGAATAAAATTGTGAGAAAAAAAAGTTCCTCTAAATTCGAGAATTAATTTTTTTATGATGCTTCTAAATTGTCACTCATCTCAAGTTGATTTTATCTTATCGAAATGCAAGGGATATATATGGTAAAGCATTGAAAAAGTAGCACTCTAAGAAAAAACAAGAAAATGCAAAAATTGCTAAAAAAATCTTTGTTTACAAAAATTTCAGTTTTATATAAGAAAGTTCTATGTCACCTATGAACAAGTGAATAAAATACAAATGTTATTTTATATTTTTGTGATTTTTCTTTCAAATATATTAACTTTTATAAGCAGATTGAGATTTTAATAAACGGAACGTAGTTTTGATAAAAAAGAAACTGTATTCATTGATTTATGTTCCTTATATTTTAAGTACAGTAGCAAAAAGAAAGAGAGAAACAGGAAAAGAATCATATTCATACATAAAAGGAAAAGACAAAAAATACTACTAACTTAACAATAAAATGCAGTGTCAGCAATATTAATAGCAATTTAATTACACTGTTACGTTAAATTGCTCGATCAACAAAATATTTAACCATTTTCAAATCAAGATGAAAATACAAAAAATATTTCAAAATATGTATTATTGAAAGTCAGGGAAATCATAAAATTATGTCTGGAAATCAGGGAAATTTAGGATAAAAAATTTATGGCAATCCTGTATTAATAACTGTAACTTGAATATGGAAAATTATTTGGAAACTAAAAGTTTCTAATTTTAAGTTAAGTTTAAATGCATAAAAAGAAAATAATAGTTAAATTGTAAAAGATCTACATTTTTCAGACTTTACTTACAAGTGTCAGTTCGCCAAAGGTAAGATGTAAAATAAAATATGCAGTTGGAATGATTGTCACTTCCAAAAAACATGTTCCAAATTATACAGGCGTGATTATTGGATGGGATGAGACATTTAATCCACGAAATATAACTAATCCAGAACTGAAGATTGTAGATGCGAAATTTAATTCTATGGCGCAACCATTTTATTTTATTCTTAGTGAAGACGGTAATAAGTATTATGCTACCGAAGGTACAAACAGATTACTAGATATGTCTTATGTATATACATGTACTTTTATGATGTTATTTATATGCGTATAAGTGCGATATAACAGATTTTTTATTTTAGATTCTTTAATAGAGGCACACCCACCAAGATGGATTGAGCATATCGAGATTGGCCGATATTTTTGTAGATTTGCAGGGTCTCACTATGTACCTAACGAAGTGCTAAAAAGACAGTATATGTTCGACAAACTTGTTCTCGATGGACTTTGTTAGAGGAAAATGCTTCATTATCAACATCTTTTTTTAGTCTTTTTGTTAAAATATTGTGATCAAAAACTGTAAAGCACACTACTTTTTATTTAACAAATAATTATATTTAAAACAATCTCATTACATTAACTAATTAACCAAATTGCGATATTTTAGTCACTGAACGTTTATTTATGAAGAAATGTGGTACAAAGAGATTGTTTTAATAATAAGAAAAACTGTGATGTGTGATTATAATAAAACAATATTTTTCTAAAGAATGTATATAGCTTTTTATATAAGCAGAATAAAATTAAACTTGTACATAATATTTAATAAATATATATTTTGTATGTGTATAGCATATGTCAAAGCATAATTAATCACTTTTTATTGATATTTAAAAGAGTATCTTATTAAAATAATTTCGACGGAACTTAATGAAACTTAATCAGTGATCAAGTCTTTCAGTTTATGTCTATTTCTATTTTATACCAAATTAATCTCAGTTTAACTTATTTTAAGAATTATATAAAAAGAGAAAAGTATAAAATTAAAATGAATAGATGCTCATAAATAATTAGTGTCAAAAGTAGAACATTTTGTCATTAAATTATCATTTTCTAACTTACCGACATCAAAAACTTTAAAAATAGAACGCAGCTCACGCAAGATAATTTTCTTTCTCGAAATAAATTCGTGTAAGAATACATAAATGTATATACAAAAAAATATATGTATAAAACAGCAAAATCGAAGATAATTTTCTTACAAGTGCAGTATTTAAAAAATCGAATCAAGCATGATCACGTGGTAAAAGGCAGCCATCAGAAGCTATGACGTCAAAATGTGTACATTTCTAAAAACACCGTCATGAAACTCGTTAACACGCGCTATATCTTGTATACAGAAGAAAATATAAATAATCCATACAGAAAATACGTATTTCTAGAAAAGAAAAAGGTGAAAAAAGAAAGGATAGTACAGTCCGAACGAAACAGACATCCATAAGGAAGAAGAAACAAGCACTTGTGACTATCTTCTCTGACTCTATTCATTTTGATCACGCATCTTGATTTTTAACACCCGTATATACTCAGAATTCAGATCTGTTAAAGACAAGTTTTACAAAGTTGTTTGATATAAATTTTTCTGGCAGAATACCAACAGAAATACAACAGAATCTGTGCAAAATGTAATGGTAGATTGATTACAGAAACCTAGCAGAATCTGTTATTTCATAATTATTAGTTAGTGGTGGCTGAGTTACTTGAGATTTGTTGTGTGATAGGTATTTATTAGTTTTAGTCTTTAAAACATACATTCTCTATACATCGCAAGCATGTCAGGAATCAAATTTAAAAAGTGCTGTCTTTTTCTTCTTTTATGTATTATATTTATGTACGGAGCAATTTTTTTATTATCTAATAGAATAGGATTAATCAAGAATGATTCAGTCAGTCTTGCAAAGTTTTTTTGTGAATACACATCTAAGTAGTGAATTGTATGCATTTTCAATCTCTTTCCAAGGTTATATAACATCCTTTAAAGAATCTTTTCAATCTTCCAAGGTTGAAACAATAAATGAAAATTTTATCAATATAGATTTATTAAGGATCTGATAAAATTAATGTAGGGACCGTAAATAATAGGTATAAATTTTAATTATTTTATGTAACATTCCAGAGCAAGGTTGAATAAATCACGAATAGTGATACATAAAAAAAATTCTGTTGGTAATCTGTT
Source organism: Cyphomyrmex costatus (assembly GCF_001594065.2). NCBI lineage: Eukaryota > Metazoa > Arthropoda > Insecta > Hymenoptera > Formicidae > Cyphomyrmex > Cyphomyrmex costatus. Next base: position 2,681,634 of record NW_017280289.1, read on the forward strand.
ATCAGATTATTCTACTGACAGAATACAAGTTATAATGTATAGGTGTTCATAACACAATGTATTAAATACATCATTTGTTCTTTTTTAACATTTACGATGCATCATGCGTGAAACAGAATACATAATGTAGATATCAATTTTCCGTAATACTTTGTTTGCATCTTCTAGCAAATTGCTAATGTACTGTTTTGTTTATTGATATATCAGTTTCTTTATTTCAGAATAAAATATCTAAGTTTGTTTTTTTCATCATTACATCTTTTCAGATAAAAATCAACATTAAATTCTATATTTCTGATTTTAGTACTATGCCGATTTTACCTGCAAATTCAAAGCATTTATCCAATGATGCTCATCCGACAAATCCATACAAGAATGATATTGTGTTAAGTTATCATGATTACTTACTCAGGACATCAGATGTCGCATTACTGGAGAGAAATGACTGGCTTAATGACATTCTAATAGGATTCTATTTTGAATATCTGAATCAACAATATAGGAAGGATAATAAAAGCCAGTTATTATTTATTGGACCCGAAGTAGCTCAGTTATTAAAGATGCAGGATTCTTCACAATATAATATATTTTTGGATCCTATTGAAGCTACAAATTATGATTTTATATTCTTTCCTCTTAATGACTGTGATAGCAACGAGGCAGGTGGCTCACATTGGAGCTTATTAGTATATTCTCGTATGGAAAAAATGTGTTATCATTTTGATTCGTCCAGCGGTATTAATGGCTTCTCTGCGAAAAAACTTGCACGGAAAGTGATAAAATATTTTCTTGAGAAACAAGAGAGAAAATATATTGAAATGGATTGTCCGCAACAAAATAATAGCTACGATTGCGGTTTATATGTTTTATGTTTAGCAGATATAATATCTAAATATGCTATAAAAAATTGTAGAGTAAGCGATTGTGATTGTAGTATCGTTCCAGAAATGGTTTCGAAAAAACGTAACAGTTTATTAAAATTAATTTACGATTTGAAAAATACATCTAATAATGCATAACAGAATTACTATTAATGTTAACAATTTTAGCTACAATGTGGTATTAGCGATTATGGTTTACTTATATAACAAACTTTACTAATGCTCTAAAGTATTAATGTTTTCCTTAATCTTTTCTATTTTTTCTTTGACATTTACTTATATAATTGTTTGACATTAATATACCAAAAATACCTTAAATTTTCAAAAGTTCATACTCTTATTTTTTAAATAAATAAAATTTCAATATTTTATATTATTTATCAAAAGAAAAAGATATATAATGAATTAAATATAAACATATTGAAAATAATTCTTTAAGATTAGAAAATGTTAAGAAATCTATTGTATCAACTATATTATATCCATTGTATAAATAACATGCACAACAATATAAAATGTAACATGATTAGTTGTTTGAATCCATTTGATCAAATAATGATTAATTTGAACGAATTCAGTACAAATATGAGAAATAATGCGTATATAAGAGCAACTTACAATTAACGAGAGAGATCCTAATCCGCCGTATCTTATATTTCGATTTATAAGAGATTGCTTGAAGAATAGAAGTTGTGAAAAAAAGAGTATGAGGTGAATTGTAACCCATTTCGGGAACAATAAAACTGACATATGTGACAAAAATGTGAAAGTTTTTATAATATAATATCGCAAACTTTAAAATACAAGAGTTTTTTATTTAAGTCAATGAGTCTAATACTAAAAAAATGTAAATTAATGTTAGAGAGTAATGTGCATAATATATATATTTGTTTTACAGAAAATACATAAAAGTGAAACAAATAATTAATATAACTTTTTGAAGTACAATCTTAGTAAATACATTTTTACTAACAAAAAGTCATTAATAAAATCAAAAATTTTATGTTGATATCCTTAAAATATATACATATTTGTGATAGCGTCCCATTTGACCATGTTGCGATTGATCACAGTTATTGATCTAATGCCTAGTTTTTTCGAGACAAGTTCTGCGAGTATTTTGTGATCTTTTACAACGTGATCAAACGACTCTCTCCCCATATTTATACATATCTTTAATTACGTTTGATGTAAAATTAATTTATAGATGGCTATAGTAAGATGCATGAATTACCATATCTCGTGTGATGTCTTTTACGGATCTGCAACCTAAAAGAAACATTGATTTTAAAAATATTTCACTAAATTAATCAATAAAACATTGATGTAAAAACAAATTAACACCGATGAGAACATGCCATAACGGTCAAGCTAGAATTTATATACTACGTTTGTAGTTTTTTAATTACGCGCCGAATTTTTTTCAGACTTGAAACGCAACACTACTAAATTACCCCCAGTGAGAAATAACAATGGAATGGACATCGATTCGATGTCCATTCCATTGTCATTTCTCACTGTGCCACAGTAATATTACGAGTTAAATTGTTCTAACAAAAAAATTCGGCGCGCAATTAAAAATCCATGAACATAGTATATAAATTCACGCGTAATTATATAGAAGCACCCAAGATCTAGCTTAACCGTTACGGCATATATATTGTTATCGGTATTTATTTGTTTAAATTCTCACGGTCCAATAAGATTTGATTTTTGATTGATGTAAAAAATTGAGCATTATCTTACCAGTTAATGCGAATGCAGAATCAATTTCTTTCCTCATAAGTTCAAGAATCTCGCAGGCACCTTTCTCGCCATTATATGCCAAACCCCATAGCATCGGTCTGCCAATAAATACCTGCAAAAAACCACCACTAAATTTGAACAAAAATGTAAAAAAGTAAAAAATTTATATACTTAACAGTAAAAGAATTATTTGAACAATACGTCTGTAAATTAAACGAAAACTATTTACAAATCTATAATATTTTATTTTAAGTATTTATATGTGTATTTGTGCCTGTATGTTCAACGAATACCATTTTTGCACCCAATGCCAAGGCTTTGAACACATCGATGCCTTGCGTCACTCCACCATCCATATAGATTTCTATTTTATCTCCTACAGCTTTGCTAATTTCAGGTAAAACTTCGATCTATGAATACAATTATTTCAATAATTCACGCACAGTATACATATACTATATAATCTTCTAAAATCTAAATGATTGTCTAATACACTTAAGTTTTCAATATCAAAAACTGTTTAAGCAAGAAATAAAACCAACCGTTGCTGGAACACTGTCTATTTGACGTGCACCATGATTTGATACTATGATGCCATCAGCCCCACTTTCTACGGCTAAACATGCATCTTCTACCGTTAATACTCCTTTAAGAATTACCGGTAGTGTTGTAATTCTACGACAAATTTAATTCAAATACTTATTATTTGATTTGCTCGATGCGATATGGTAAAAGTTTATTGCTTCAAAATATTAAGATAAGGAAAGTTCACAAACAAAATGATATGCAAATACCTTTTAAGCCATTTTACGTCGTCCCAGGAGAGAGATGTATCAAACAGTGCAGTAACATATTCATTAAGACCAGATCCAGTCTTCGCCGAATTTATTCGTTTCGATAAATCACCTTGGAAATTTGCGAATCTAAAGCAAGGAATATGCCATTTTGCAGTACGTTATTAATAAATTTCACTTAAATTTGAAATACATAATAAATTTAGAGATTGATTATTTTATTGTCTATATATATATTATCTGTTCTTGATTCTTTTTTGTATTTGTAATTAAAAAATAATCTAGTTTTTTCTCGACATAAACTAGTATAGTAGTTTGAAAAGTAAGAAATGAAAAATACTTGTTATTAATTTTAAACAACTCTTACAAATATTGCCATTTATTATCTCTTAGTATTTGATTCTTTAAAGTTAATGACAATTTACTAACTCATCTATGTATAAGTGTTTTTATAAAAGTACATATGTGTGTGTACATTTATACATTCAATATTTTCTATATACCTACCTCAAATGATTAGGCAATGAAAATTTATTTCTCAAATCTGCGCGTCGATCACCAAAAATTGGCGCATCGATGGTGAGAGCCAGCGCTTTGAAACCAGAACGTTCGGCACGTCTTATCAAATTTAAAGTAACATTTCTATCAGTATAAACATAGAGCTGGAGCCACTTTACACCTTTCGGCGCAGCTTCTGCCACTTCCTCTATACTACTCGTGGATATTGTCGAAAGAATGAAAATTGTTTCTGCTGCTTGAGCGGCTAAAAATAGACAAAAACGACAAAAATATTAGTAGTAAAAACATTTAAAAAAATATATCTATAATTAAGTGTATAAAGCTATTCAAATATTTTATTGTACATATACATAATTACCGGTGTTCCGGTTAGTTTTGAGGGATTTTTTTTACCAAAGAAACATGTTTTTTAGGGTGCTATTTTATTCGTGCATTTTTGTCGTACGATAGATGTATGCAGGACAGAGACATCCTCTGATATTTATCCTATAGCCAATCAATCTTAACTCGATCAATTCGTCTGCGAACTTTTCATCTTTGCATATAGTAGCCTTTAGATTCTATCAAATGGTAATCAAATTATAGATAATTCAGTTATTTTCGAATTGTCTATAATCAGTCTCATTATTTAAATAAAAAACATTTATAATGATACTTAGCTAGATTTTTTAATTATTAAATATACAGGGTGTGCCAAAATCAAAGCAAAAAATTTCTAACTATACATAATTTATTGTTCTTAATTTAATATTTTTTCCACATGTTGAACAAGAAAGCACTAATAATTCTATCCATATTAAAAAATTATATTGCATTGGTATGTATTATTAGACATTAATATAAAAAATAGTACTATTATGGCTGGGTCCACAACGTCGTCGCTTCAAGAGGCCCTAAGCCGTAAAGCTGTAAGAAATTGACCAATTATAGTTGAATGCGAGAAAAATAATCAACTGTGATTGGTCGATTTCTTACGGCTTTACAGCTTAGAGCCTCTTAAAGCGAGGTTGTGGACTCAGTCTAAATGTCAAATTTAATTGGTACACATATTTTATAAGATTTCAAATTGCCAAAAAAGGATAAAAGTTAATTCCCAATTACACTGAATTTTTAAACCTCATATCTTTTAACAAAAGACAACGAAAGCGTGAAATGATGTCGCGATGAAGATAATACAATGCGAAAGAAGCGTACGTTTAATTGTTACTTCGATACGTCTTTCACAAGAAGATCTATACTGCATAAATTACGAATATAACATAGAGAATGATACAATAGATAATGACAGGTAATGAATGTTGTAGAAACAGGTCGCATGACGTAGTCATACAGGTGAAATCGAAATTTACAATACTAGTATTACTTGAAATAATGCAACGATATATATAACGTGCTATAATTTTAATAGTAAAAATCGGACGTGATTTTAATCGCAGTTACTATTCAATATAGTAATTTTAAACAAACGAAATAGTTAAATGATAGGCATTATATGAAATATTCAGCATAAATATAGAATTATTAATTCTTGCTGCTTGAAATATATAGGAAAAAGGATCAGAAAACAGTTAGAAATTTTGCAAGCAATTCTGTCAATGTAATTCAACGCCAAGTATATAAGTTATAATTCATGGTAAAATTAGTTTATATCAAGCAATGTTAGCAATATTTTGTTAGCAATATTTTTGAATTGTGGCTTAAATAAAATATGATTGTTTAACATACGAAAAAGATTAATTTTTAAAAAACAAGTTAAAAATTTGAATGCAAAACAATTCTGTTAATTAAATTAATCGCCAATTAATTCGATTATTATACATTTTTACTTGAAAACGAAGAGAAATAATTAAGCTAAAAGACAATGAATTATAATAACTAGAAATTTTTCTTCGAGCGATTATTTTATCGGTTGAATTTAATAATCGTTTAAATTAATCGTCCAGTTTTCATCGAAGTTAATTTTAGTAAAAGACTATTTCACGTATAAATAATTTCCTTATAAAATTCACATTCTTATTTCTTATTTAAAAGATTTAAAGATACGTCGTGTACATACAAGGACAAATAGGTTTCGATCGATGTTACAAAATCGACAAGAATCGTTTAAAAGTTCGCACAGAGGCGGCAAAGAGATCGCGCGGGCGGAACCAAATAGAGAAAACGAGTTTCCTTTTGGTTTCCTTAGCGAAGTTTCTTTCTCACACGAAGGTAAAATCTCCCACCCTTCTAATATATCGGTCATCGATGCAGCAATTGCAGATTTGCAGCAAGTGGCAGTCCATTGCAGTCCATGGCAGTCGTGCGTGTCGCTTTCGCCGGAGCGTCTAGGCGGGAGTTGTCAGTCGAGAGTAGTCGATAAAGATATACAACAACGCGAGGTCTTCCGATCGCCGCGCAGCGGCGATGACAGATAACGCCTGGCCCGTCTATTCACGGTTCACGCTGCGAGTGCGACGTGTACGATGCGAGCAGCGAGATTCGTCTCAATTCGCCTGCGTCTGCCACGTTCACGCGACGAGATAAGAGGCGAGGTTAAGTCTTCGTGAGGGAGGCCGGCGTGGATGCTCTGCGGCGAGACATGGTCCTCTCGCGAAGATGAGGCGAAACATAATCAGCCTAATCAAGTTCCTCTTCCTGGCGGCGTTCACCGTATTCTTGACAGTCGTGGTGTTCCGCTACGCGCGATCGTCCAACCGTCGTGTCTCGACGCCGCTCGACACCCTGGCGGCGGCAGTGGTGGACGACGGTAATCGAGGGAACGACGAGCGTTTACGTCAGGTACGGGAACGGGAAGCCGAACTCCACGTCAGTGGGTCGATTAATTTTGTGTAGCTTATTGAAACGAGAAAAGTTACAAAGTGAGATGTTGAAATCGATGAAATTATAAATATTTCCAACACAAATTCGCTTACTTCGATCATCTTTATCTCGTTTCAAGATAGACAATTAACCCCCAGATCGGACTTCATCGTGGAGTCACGATAAAATAAACGTTGTACAATCAGATATGAATCCAATACTTATATAGTGAAGTCTGTTGAAAACTTAAGCAAGTTAGGTGTGTCTGTGACAAATTTTTTCTTGGTAAAAACGCTAGCAGTAACTTAACAAATATTCTGTTAATAAAATATAATTGATTGCAGAATCTGCGATTTTGTATAAACATTTTAATAATTTTTCAGGTAGTAAATACATGAGAAATTATCTACTATAATTTTTTTATGGAATGCCAATAGAAACACATCTGTTAATATATAATGTTATATTATATTTATAATTTTAGTAACGTTAATAATGACTTCGATACTTTTCAGAAAGAAACACACATAATACAGTGTAACACAGTGAAATATTTCATCTTTGTTTAACATTGATAGATAGTGAGATATGTAATGATTCACTGTGTTACAATTGTATATTTCATACCATCTGTTATTTAATTAAATAAGCTTTAGATTCATGAACAACATTATTGATGATGCTTTATCTTTTCAGGTACTCTATTTTATTGCATTCATGTTTATGATTTTATATCCTGCACGTCAATGAAAGAGTATTATTGCATTATTATCTATTATTATTATTATCATCATCATTATTATTATACACTGTCATCTGTGATACACTGTCACTGTCATCTTATTGGAAAACACTTAGACATGATACTACACTGAAAAAAGGATCTGCTTACATTAATTAGAATTTTGGTTGAAAATGGATCAGAATTTATTGGGTTAAATCTATTATAATATCGACACACAGAAGCAACGAAATAAAATGTACCATTTGTCCATTTTGCAATAGTTTGTAATAATATTTAAATGATTGTAATAATTTTATAATAGTATTTAAATGATATATCCCAATTGAATGATCAAGCAATGACAGATTCTAACTGATTTTTTTTACTGATAAACTATTATCAGATTATGTCGGCAGGCTTTGTTGACAAGTTTAATATAAACGCAGTTGCTGCCAATTTGTCGTAACATTCTGCATAAATCTAGTAATAAATTGCATATTATTATCCAACATTTTGTTTACAAAAGCATAAATGGAACTCATTGTCAGTGTGACATTTCGCCGAGTTCGATTTCTGTCACGAAAAAAATGTCGCAACAGGATAAATCTCGCGCTAGACGTTAAACTCGAGAGAGAATTGGAACCGTTGTAACTTTGTTAAGTTCAATTTCCTGCTGGTATGATAAAAGAATGCTTACTTGGATTATTGTGTTTGTAATTAATACGCGCGATAGTTTATATGGCATTCAGTTGAAGCATTAGATGTCATATCGGATATTATGAGTTCATCTTATGCGCATGTATATTTAAAAACCTACTTTCCTCATATGCATATAACAGTTAGCAAACGAGTTTTACTTGCACCTCTTTGGCATTCCTAGCGATCAGGAATGTGTCAAGACGATTCCATGCCCAAGTCAAGGTTAATGCGTTAGCTTTTTTTACGATTGCAAAATATGTCATTGCCGATTTTTTATTACCTATTCACGTATCGTCACAGATCACCATCGATCGTTTTCTGACATAGTAACATTTACTGTGAAAAAAAGATTGAGAATTAATTAAACATAGATGAAGGACGATTAGAGTCAAATCATAAAATGAAAATAATAACGCGATTATAACATTAAGTATCCTATAATAAAATTTAAAAAAAATGTAATAAAATTTTTTTAAAATAGATTGAGAATTATTCTTTAAAATTTATCTTGTCTTTACATGCTTCTCTATAAACAAGCCTGTTATAAAAATAGATAAAAGCTTATCTTATCCTTAATTATTTATAGCAACATATTTTACAGGATTTGGACGACAAAATTGATTGGCATGACTACAAGAAAATTGAAGAAGAGGAAAAACGTACGGGGATCGGAGAACATGGAAGGCCAGCTTTTCTTTCCCCGTCCCTCGACGTGCGAAAAGAAAAATTGTATCAAGTAAATGGATTCAATGCAGCTCTCAGCGATGAGATCTCAATGAATCGTTCAGTGCCTGACATTCGCCATCCAGATTGTAGGAAGAAGAAATATTCGAAAAACCTGGATCCTGTTTCTGTGATAGTGTCCTTCCACAACGAGCATTTCAGCACGCTGCTGCGAACCTGCTGGAGCGTGGTTAATCGTTCGCCGCCTTCCCTTTTAGAAGAGATTATATTGGTTGACGATGCCAGCACAAAAGTCGATTTAAAAAAGAAACTAGATGATTATATCGCCCAACACTTACCGAAGGTATCGATCGTACGATTGCTAAAACGCTCGGGATTGATCAGAGGCCGTTTGGCGGGTGCAAAGAAAGCGAGAGCGAAGGTTCTCGTGTTCCTGGACTCTCACAGCGAAACTAATGTCAATTGGTTGCCACCGTTGTTAGAACCCATCGCGCAAGATTATAAAACCTGTGTTTGTCCGTTCATCGATGTAATAGCTTACGAGACTTTTGAATATAGAGCGCAAGATGAAGGTGCCCGAGGAGCGTTTGACTGGGAGTTGTATTACAAGCGACTCCCATTACTCGCGGAAGATCTAAAGAGACCCGCAGAGCCGTTCAAGAGTCCTATAATGGCGGGCGGTCTGTTTGCGATCAGCGCTAAATTCTTCTGGGAATTGGGCGGTTACGACCCGGGCTTGGATATATGGGGTGGCGAACAATACGAGCTATCCTTCAAAATCTGGCAGTGCGGCGGTCAAATGTATGACGCGCCGTGCTCCAGAGTCGGTCATATCTATCGTAAATTCCCACCATTCCCTAATCCCGGCCGCGGTGACTTTCTGGGAAAGAATTACAAAAGAGTTGCTGAGGTATGGATGGACGAATACGCGGAATACATCTACAAGAGACGATCGCACTTGCGGACATTGGATCCGGGAGATTTGTCGGAGCAAAAGGCCTTGCGCACGAAATTGCACTGCAAATCCTTTGACTGGTTCATGAAGAATATAGCTTTCGATCTCGTGGAGGTGTATCCGCCTATCGAACCGGACGACTTTGCTTACGGAGAGATTAGAAATATGGGCGTCACCGAACTGTGTTTGGACTCGAAAAAGCGGAAGAGGGACGAGCTTATTGTGATGGACACCTGCATGAAAGACGATCAAAAAGTGTCGGGTGAACAAGAATTCCAGTTGACCTGGCACAAGGACATCAGGCCGAAGGATCGCACGAATTGCTTGGATGTATCCAGAGGCGAGGAGAAAGCACCAGTGAGTTTGTATCCTTGCCATGGAAAACAGGGCAACCAGTTGTGGCGTTACGATGTTGAAAAACAATGGCTGCAGCATGGTTACTCGTCTAGGTGTCTAGACACTGATCCAAGCAGTAAAAGGGTGTTTGTGGCTACATGCGACAAATCATCACCCACTCAGAAATGGCGAATAGAACAAGTTAATATGAAAGCGATCAATAATTGGGAGAACATAGGACCCAAGCTCAAGTGAACTCTCTTCTTTCGTACTGCCATAATGTCTCTTGAACAATAGGCTCGCGCCGAATTCCTATTCGTTATAGGCCCATTTCTATCAATATAGATTAACTTTCATTCGACTTGCTTTTTATCTTCTTCCATTTCTAAGAAAAATATAAAAAATAAATTAAACTGAGATTAAAGTTATTCTACATTGATAAATATGGATCATAGAACTCTAAGGATCTTTTTATTCCTGGTTACTAGTCATCGCAAATTCGAATTTGAACAACACACTGAACTCGTGTTAATAAGTAACGAAGAGTAAGACTCGATCAACGCGCGGCCCAAGTAATTTGCACGTAACATAAGGAAATTTTCCTTCTTTGAATGTGCAATTTGAATAACAAAAGCGATCTTCATATCGGTTGATGTGTCTATACATATCGTATAAGCGCTCTATCGTGCCTTACATCACATAGCCATACGTAAGAGTACGGTACGATAACGATCTTAGCACTTAAGTTTCACCTTTCGCTCAAATTAATATTACGGTAAACATAAAACTTTTCAAACGCTGCTTAGCAGCATAACTAAGCAGGACTCATATTGTTTTATTTGTATTATATAATTTTTTTCGTTAAAATAAAACTTTTTTTAACGATTGAATCAAGTTTTAAACAGTCTATTGAGAATTTGTAAATACAATTTATGTATTATGAATCACATAAAATATTACAAACTATTTTTTCTTATTAATTATCAAAAAATTATACTAAAATTTGTAATTTCCTAAGATCTTAATTTTTTAATGGTGCATTAAAAAAATTTTTTGAATATGTACATAAAATTAAATCCTTTTTACAATTCCTAAATATTTCTGGAAGAATATCTTATAATAATTTATGTGACACATCTTGTATAATAATTTTAACTATTCATTCCATTGTCATTAACTCGTATGAATAAGTATTATAAACTTTAAGAGATTAAATTGTTTAAAAAAAAACAGTGACGAAAAGAAAAATGTATAAAATCGTTCTCCATTTTCAACACATGAGTAAATTATAGAATAACTTCAAATATAAAATATATTTTTTCTGATAATACGCATATATTAAATATATTAAATAATACAACAAATTGTGTAAAATAAATAACAAATATGCATTTTTTATACTAGTTCTAGTATTTTTCATAATATAACTTTTCTTTAAAATATATTTTTGTTAAGTAGGAAAAGACTAAAGATACATGTTACCACGTAATGTATTGTCTTAAAAATTCTCTTGTATTCCATAGTTAAATACAAAAAAGCATGATTGTGTGCTTCTTGAAAGTTATTCTGCGATGTACTCGAAGAATCAAAATTATAAAAATGGAGCGTTTTATGGACTTAATTATATATAAGAAGAAATAAATACATATGGAACTTTTATATATTCTTTATATATTAATCAATACGAGCATATTCGTTTACGTTAAACGCGAATCTTTGTCTTTGACAATTATGGAATGAATGTTATGGCGAATTCGGTACACATGCACTGACTCTGCTCTGGTGCTGTCTTGACATGGTGCGAGTGCAGAACCACTTTGATGCTATGCCAAACTGCAGTGTCAGAAACGTCAGTGCATTTCTCGAACTTGTTCAATTCATTCAGTTGATTCGAATATAAATTTGGCACTATACTGGATCAGTTTTCATTTGCCGAATAAGATCATCTGAATGCACTGATACAGTGCGCACAACCGAATGTACGGCATTGAAAAAGTTCGCATTTAGTGCGCACTAGTGCAGTCTGCCGAATTCGCTATTAGTGAAGTATTGTTAACTGTCTGTGATCGTTGGTGTGTCTGGGCTAATCTTTGATTATTACTATTTTTATAGCATATTTATATGATTTAATACACACGTTTGTATTAAAAAAGATCCTTATATATTTTACAATAAACGTAACATACCAATCTAATGATAAAAAAAATACAGCATGTAATAAAGTTATAGTTCTAATTAAGCAACAATTCCAGGTGTCAATATCTCATTGCATTATATAAGAAATATTTCGCATAACGTTTACTTACCTCTCGCATTGGCGCACTCTCCATCGGGATGTGCCATACGTTGCATCGCGGTAGGTGCGACTCCCAAAGGCATTGAGACTTTGTGACCCAACACTGTCGTGCTTATATCCCTTTTGAACACGTTTCGCAAAAATCTGGGACGTATCATGTAACTGCAAAAATATTAAAAATGGTGACAAAAATTAGGATAGTCATATTTTTAATCGTCAATCTGTATGCAGAATATACATACGTATATTTATATATTCTATCTTTCGGTTCCTTGAATTAATTGAGAAATCATATATGTGTATAATGTAAATATTTAGAAAAATTATTAACACTTTTAGATGAAAAATTTCATACCAAACTTATCATTTATTTCTTATTTCTCCCATTTTTTCTCAAAATCTTTTCTACTTTTGTAGAAGGTATTCGATCAATAACATTTTTGTTTGAATTCGAAATTGTGATTAACGCAAAACATTTGTATTGATCGTGTTTCGGTCGATTTTCACCTGCTATATTGTTTATAATTTTAGATCAGATAGATTTACATTACTTTTTAAAAGCTTCTCTATTCCATTTTACGCTACGTTCTTCTCCTGCGCCGCCTTTGTAATAATCCCGTATGGAAGGAGTCAAATGTTCCAGAGCATACTTCTCGTAGTCTTCGATACATACATATGCCGCTGCCATCCTATTGCCCCAGGAATTAATAGTTACAATCTGTAATGAAAATATTGTTATATGTATTTTAATTTATCTTCGAAATGAAGCATAAGAAAATTTATAATAAGTCTGATAAAAGGCTAAGTAGGTTGACTGACTAATTTTAACGATGGTCCAGTTACTTTAGAATAAAAAAGGGTGTTTAAACACCAAAATTCCGACCTAACTTAAAATTGCTAAACACCTTCACTTAGGCGAGAGAAAATGTCTGAAAACTTCCCAACTTTATACAACTTTATTAGCTTGTTATACAGTTTTTTATCGAGCGTAGAAGGATTGAAATTTCGGTTTTTCGCGATTATCTTCTTTGCTATCAACTATACGGCCAAAGTAGGAGATTTAAGTTGATAATATGCAAAATAGGTAAGTATTACACTTAAAAAAATAACTAAATGCGTGTAGTAGTTTATCGTAACGGTAGTAGCTTTGAAATGAAGGTGCGTTTATCAATTTCAGCTAGGTCGGAATTTTTGTGTTTGAAAAATCCTAAAGTGACTGGACTATAAAGATTCTTTTGTCATTTACAAATTTCCGAACTTCTTTGTCAATTCTGTATTTAACGAAAATACTTGTAAAATGTTTATTAGTGAATCAATCTACGTGGTTTTCTTTTATTAAATTTATTATACATTTTTCTATTGTTGTTTAGTGTCTTATTCTCAAGTCTTTCCTTGCAAAATATATTCTATAATTTGTATTGTTACAATGTTTTGAAAATGTTTTATATATATGCCCCCCCCCCCTCAATTGATATTTTATAATATAATAATAGATAGTAATAATATTGCTGCGAACACGCAGCGATATTATACATATATACAAATTACATCATATGTAACAGAAGCGCATTATGTAATTTAAAGAGCAATAACAAATAAATACATAATTTCGAAAGTAAAACGTAAAAAGGCTTACAGTAGATCTAAAATACATGCTGTGTTATAATTTATAATAATAATTTCCAAAATAATCTGAAAAGAGCATCGTATTTAGATAAATTAATATTTTATGATAGGTATAATAATAGATATTTGTTTTTATACAATATCATAGAATTGTGACAGGTTTCGGCTTGACAGAAAATATTTTTTTGTTAATCGTTTATTACACGATTAAAATTGTAATTCTATTTATAACGCAAATAGAATATTTATAGTAAAGTAAAACATAGTGAAACATTATAGTTTTACTGATAATGCAATACACAGTGGAGCTGATAGTATTTCAAAAAAATTATAGATAAAATGCTCGAAAATTCGCATAAAGGAAAGAGATTAAAAGGATAGACTTACCAGTTGGATGGCTCGTTGTTCACTTCTGCTCGTCTCGATCCTTAACAAACGTCTGACTGTATTCTCCGATAATTCCTCACCGATAGCGCCGCGGAAAAATTTTGTCATATAACAGATAAAACGCTCTTAAAAATCACGGTTTGTTTTTATCTGTCTTCGCAATGCGATGAATATATCAACTGTCTTCTTATGAAGGATGAATTGACGTAATAAACATCAACGATACTTCCAGAAACGTGACAGTTTTAATGAATTATGTATTTTCCCGTACCAATATATGTTTTTTTTTTTAAATTTGATGTAAATTGTCTGGTAGCACGTGCCTCCGAAACGTGATGTAATATATTTAATTTAAATGTAGAATAAGTAGAGGAACTATTTTTTCGACTACTGAATTTTATTTAGGCGACGATACACTTGTTGAGAAATATTGAATAAAGCTGCGAGTCAAAATGTTACGAGTTACAAGGCTACCATTCATAGCTGATTCTCTTTTATATATTTAAGGTTACTTTATCGCAGAGCCGTAATATTACTTACGATGGTTTTAAAATGAATATAGACTATAAATAACAGCCTTGAACAAAAATTGAAAAAGTCAATTCGAGATAAACTGAAAATTACTTGATAAGATAATAACTACTTAAACGACATTAGGAAGACATTAGAATTGAACTGAGTTTTTCAATTTTCGAAAAAGCGCTACTTTCAATAATGATTTTTCGAAAGGAGACATCTAGAATTGCTAGAAAATATTTAAAAAGAACAAGATAAAGGTTGATATACAGAAAACAAAATCTATCTAGAATAATAAGTCTTTTTCAGCTGCGGAAATGTTTCAGGGAAAGATTTATCAGAAATTTCCTTCTTTCTTACATAAAAAATGACAATACAAATTGGAAAAAAAGATTTAATGAAATGTTATATTAGGTATAGTTTGCTAGAAAAATCATATTTGAGAAAAAATTTAAGTAAAAATTCTTAAAGGATTTCAAGAATATTAGAGGTTCTAAAAACGCAGCAAAATGTTAATCTGCCGTGATATTATTCTACTCAGCAAATTTCTAATGTAACGCTAACATTTCACTTACTGAATCATAAATAGCATTACGAAATAGAGAATTTTATTATTATACATACTTCCTAATCATAAAGTATTAGGTATTACACTGTGATACGTTAAGATTTTAACGAGATATATTGTATGATTTACATTTAATTATTCATATTACGTAAAAGCGTATGGCGTGTGTTAGATTAGATTTCAGGAAACGCATGTGGAGAAAGGGAAGAGAGAAAACGTTCGTCTGTTTAAACTTTACTTTATTACATTCTGTTAGAAATAATACACAAAAGTTTCCGGAGGCGGCAAAAAGGTCTCCTTAACTGCGAAATACGCAGGACACGCGCGGGCGTCGCCCGTTCGTAAGTGAAAGCCCCTCGCGAAAATTGGCAAACCGTCGCCCGCAACCCCCCGTGCGTATTTATATATTTTTGTGTGTGTGTTTATTCGTTGTTGTGTACATGCCTATATACGTGTTAAATGTGTGTGTGTGTGTGTGTGTGTGTGTGTGCAATTTTCATTTTATTTCAAAAGTCACCCCAACGACCGCGCGCGCGCTCGCCAGTTGCGTCTAATTAAGAATATACAATCTTATAGTAATTATACTTATATTATATATATATAATATGTATATCGAAAGAGAGTCTGCGAGGGACCATAAATAATCGCGCGGGTCGGCGGCGTGGGGAAGGGTCGCAGGATCGGTTGGCGAGTCAGTTTTACGAGTTCAAATGGAAAATGCCTGCATAAATGCGCCATTAAACGGATATGTAGCGCGTGGAGCGACCTGAGTGCCTCTTTTGCATTCTCTCTTTTTTATAGAATATCGCCTATAGAATCTCAGCACGTCGATGGCAAATCTATAATATATCTCCCGTTTCACCTTTTTCTGCCAGATCTGACACGAATTAGGGCGTCGATGACACCAAAGGACTGAACAATTCCGATCTCGACATCTCTCGGAGTCTGTTAGATCCTATTTCAGAATTACGTAAATTCTAATATATTTTGCACGTCCCTCCTCCCCTTTCGGACATTTTTTCCGAACATCTTTTCAGATTTCTTATATGTCGTCCGCGCGAATTAATATTCCCGGTTAATCAGTCCTGATTGCACAATCAAAAATCTGGGAAGGAGAACGGAAATTTTACACGAGTGTTTTGCGATTTTCCTCACCCGAAAACGCTTGTCCTTACGCCTTTCATCGTGATGATCCTCGAGAAGTGAGGAGGATCCACCAGAAACATTCACAAGCGTGAACGTATAATATTTGATTATTTTTGAATGAAAATTGTTACTAAAATAAAATTAATGTAAAACTATAATTATTTGAAAGTAACGCGCGTTTACAACATTATTAACAGATAAAACGTATACGATTAAAAATTTCTTCTTATACGCTTGCGACGTTTATCTCGGCTTCCTTTA
Organism: Cyphomyrmex costatus; assembly: GCF_001594065.2. Lineage (NCBI taxonomy): Eukaryota > Metazoa > Arthropoda > Insecta > Hymenoptera > Formicidae > Cyphomyrmex > Cyphomyrmex costatus. Next base: position 2,698,571 of record NW_017280289.1, read on the forward strand.
AATTCGCTGCGAATTGTTTTGGAAGGCCTGTAAGGATTTCGCGTATAAACAAAAAATTATACTGGAGTAAGTATATTCCATTTTATTCGTAGAGTATTTTGTTTTAGCAATTGCGCCAAATTAACAAATCTTTCCCAAACAGAACATGATATGTCATTTTAATGTAAAAATGAATCGAGAATGATCAAACGCTACTTTTAATAATTATTTTGATACCATTTTTATGCCATAATGACATAACTTTATATTCTGCTTGGACAAGCGACTCGAATAAAGAAAGTAGCTCCATACATCAGAATTCGATCTCTATTTGCTTTCGTATTCTCAATACCACAGAGAGTTAATCATTATTCAAAATTCCTCGAAAGTCTAAGGACGAAGACTTTATTTGCCGTGTCGTTGCGTCTTTATATATAGACGTTTAGTCGTTCGCATTAATTTAATATTAATTTCTTTTTCATGTGTCAATCTCCGTCTCGATAATACCTTCTCTCATTATCGCATGCAGTGCGTTTACTGTCCATCTGTCTTAGCTCTTCGTAGCTCCACATTATTTTTTTCTGTTTTCAATACATAAGAATTAAACATTCTATTTTGATTTTTATATTGCCAATCTTGTTTCTTTTTTCAAAATGTTTATATGTGTAATTCATGGACGTTAATAATATAACGCTATTACCAGTGAATTCCGTGAATCATTTGTTCTCATGAGAGTGCACATGTTATATTCGCTTTATGAATAGTAAGTTATAATACGATCCTATGCAGGATTCTTACATTTAATTATATATTTCGTCTTGTACTTTGCATAAATGCAATTGTTACCTTTATTCGCTAATCAATCGCCATCGATCGGTTTGATAACACATTTTCCAGTCATCCGAAAAACTTTCAAATTCGGTCTCTTTTTTAAATCTCATTTAACATCATTAGCGTTCAAAAATATTCCACGTCTTTTTAAAACATTTTCACGTTTCGATAATTTCTTATTCGTGAATTTTACATTTCACGTCTGATCGAATTTCTTACACGGCATTGAATTATACGAAATAACAATTTCCAAAGTCTCGCTGGGACGAGAAAAAACGTTAAATAATCGCGCAAAGATCAGATATTCCGTACACAGCGTATAAATAAAATTCTCTTGTTTTATTGGTCGCAATCAATGAAGCAAGCTACGTATTTTAATTGCAATTAATACAGTGTGCTCGCGAGTCTCCTACATTTTCATCTTTTCGCCACGACGTGATTCGGTTCAAGGAGAGCCTTGGATTCAGTTACGCGGCTGATTTATTTCATCATGTTTCCTCCCTTTGTTCTGTTTTCTTCTATCGTTCTCTCTGCCTCTTTTGCAAAGCACTAGTATTTGGTTTCGTGCAAAGAAAGCGTAGAAACTAAGTAGTACTTGCAACAGGACAATCCTGTTTACGCATACATGCTTAAACGTGAATTACATAACGTCTCTTCCGCATAGAACGTAATCCCTAAAAATCGGAGATTGCAAAGCACATTACAGACTGGAAAAAAATTGTAGACGAAAGGATATCTCGGTGTATTATTGGAACAAGCTAGCTCTTCTTTCGGGGTTCCCTTTTCATTCTGAAAAAAATTTTCTCATTCAAGTATTCTCTGCTTCTCGATATAAATTCTTCCTTGTAGTCTATAATCTTTATACTATTCGGTAAAAAAAAACAATTTATATGTACTCAAGTATAAATATATATATGTAATCATATATAAACTTTATTTTACCGGACATCTTTAAAGCTTTCGATACGCGATCGCGCATTCTGAAACAAACTATCTAATTCACTGGTCTTCTCTTTTGTAAACATTAATTTTTTAAACTATCTAATGTTTAGATTAATTAATGCGTGAAAGGGAGTACAATTGTGATATCCGAACGTCGAAGAAATCATCATCGTACGATCGTTCTTCGACGTTCGCACTCCAAAGAATTACAAACCACGTGTAAGAGGTATCTTTACACAAACGCAAGTGTACAACATGCATAGCCGGTCAATAAGGGGTTTAGAAGCTTCTGGTATCTGACTTTGGTAAGGATTACATCTGCGGAGCACCCAACTGGTCTGAGAATCGTGACATTCGAGTCGATGTTAAGTTAAGCTTAAATTGAAAGAACTAGAACTTAAAAAAATGATATAGAACCAGTGTTATTAAACTGGTGAAGATCTTCGATCCAAACGTCAATTCGTGACCAGTGACCTGTCCGACGGACCTCGTTCATTTCTTAGACGCTAACTAACAAAATAAACGATCACGCTGATGCACAAAATAGTTCACGAGGCGGGCGCTCTTCCTATTCTCTTCATTCGGGAAACCCTCCGTGATTTTCGCAAACAAGGAAATCTCTCTTGGAAAGATTCAGATTGGAACCAATAGTAAATTTACATATTAGAATCAATGTTCTAATACCAATAATTTCTCATTCTTTCACAACAGGATAATCGAACGAAAGGAGCATCAGCTCGAAGACGAAAGCATGGAGTAGACACACTGCCTGTCGAGGTAGTTTACAAGCGACGAGCTCCTCGCACGTCAAAGGCAAAGGAAATGCGAAGTACGCGTCTGCAGAAAACGTTCGTGGTCCATTTAATGAAAGCGGCGACGGCGACAGCGACGGCGACGATGACAGCGACGACGACATCAGCAACGACGACGACGACGACGACGACGACAACGATGACGACGACGATGGTGACAGCGCATTCCTCCCCGGTGGTCTTGTTGGATACACGCGTCATCATGCGTCGGCACCGGGCGCTTCGAGAACGTCACGCAGATTAAATGAACGAAAGCCGTTAATCTTCTTTCGTTTATTCGTAATTTTACTGACTAGAGCGTCGTTTGCGCTGAATACAATTAAAATTATCTTTAGAACTAGAACTAAAGAGAATAGAACGTCGATAATAAATTCTCCTTCTCTCTCTCTCTCTCCTCTTCCTCTTCTTCATCCTCTTCTTATTCTTCCTCTTTCTCTTCATCTGTTCCCTTTGTTACATTTATGAGAGTTGTAACTGCATACGATCTCGAGAACGATATCACTCTGGTCTCACGTGCGTTTCGCATGCAGGCGACGCGCGAGCGACACGAGCGTTAATGCACGTTGGTAAGTTCACATGCATTTGCCTTTGAGTCTTTTGATTATTTTTTTTTTCCCTCTTTTTTTCTCCGTTCGACGACCCTCGTACTCTAAAACGTAAATTCATGACGGCGTCAATATATGCGCAACGTATTGAACAGCACTTCCTTCGAGTTTACCCACAGAACGGGACTGCATGTACGTTTCATGTAAAAACGTTGCTGCACAATCACCTTTCTCTTTCCTCACGCACCTTTCCGTTACGCATCGTGGAAATCCGTATAATTTCGACGAGTTAAAAGTCTCGCGCTAATCGAGTTTCGTAAACGAATTCATACAGGCGACTCTCGTGTACCTTCATAAATTAATGAAATTATACTGATCTTAATCTCTGACCCTGTGTTACGCACAGAGAGATAAAATCCCATCGCAATCTCTACTGCCCCTTGCATACCTTCTTTCTTTCCTTTTTGCGCGACAATACCGAGCGCTACTTTGTTCGATGATAAAAAATAATATGAAAAATGATATATCTGCGCTCGGCTGTCTCGTAATTTGTATATCTTTCTTATTTCTCTACCACACATAAGATAAATGACACTAGTATTCATGACACTTCCAGTTTGTAAACCATATCATCTTTCGAAGTAATTGAAAAAAAAAAAAAAATAGAAAGAAGATCAAATATTGTACATTATACGCGCTTATTTAGTGATATAATTAAATATTAAATAATTATAGACTACAGTTCGTGTTAACAAAAGTGAACTTAGCATACAGTCTGTGTACAAAAACCAGGATTTACAATAGCGTTTTCTAAATCTCAATATATAATAGGAATATAATAATTTTTTATCACATATAAAAAGCGGTTGTCTATATGTACATGTCTGAGTAAGATTAGGTACCATTATCATTTAACCAATAAAAGTTATTATATAATTTGGTACATTGTTTAACTCGGTATTCGATAAATACGAACAATAATAATCAAATACGTCATTACTTCCTGGTGTCTTGACATAGTCGTTGGTTTTTTTGCACGAAATCTTATGTATACACACGGTTCGCTTATTCCATGTTACACACGCGACTTTTTTTTCTCTTTTCTCTCTTTTTAAAGATTATTTTTATATAATATCTATATATAACACACGTTATTTAATAAGTCAGAGCTATGGCCAGTTCATAAATTCGAGGGTCGTTCGTCGCATAGTCCACGTTCTCTCCTATAAAATGCATCTCCGTTACGTAATATGTCGGACGATTGCCGAAACGATATACGCCATGATCGCTTTCACAACTTTTGCGAAAAGACCACAGCTCTATCAACGATGAATCGTATCATACAACGATACAAACTAGTATTTGTTTGCTCCATATCCTTTTTGTGTCCCACTACCGCTCCTTTCAATTTCTTTTCTTCGTAAAAATGTGAACTCCGGATGAGGACAATGTCCCGTTTTTAAGCTGCCCATACATTTGATAACTCGATGTCGTATTTAACGTGTACGTGTGCCATGATAAACTAAAGTGGCTCACCTCGTTTTGGGCTCTGAGATACGTTCCGGTCTATCTCTCCGTCGACGAAATTATTTCTCGTCGTATTCCACGCGTTTTCAATTTATACAATCTTCTATAATCTTTTCCCTTTTCTTTTCCATACTCAACTCAACAAGCGAAGTATAAGCAATCAAATTTGAAGCAACAACTTGATTCTTAAATATCTACCTAAAAGTACAATGGGAGTCGCACAATGTTGAAGGCACAACTCTTTCAAATCGGTCGAACTGAAAGAAAGCACAACAGGAGGCATCATTGGCGTATGTTGAAATTCAGCAGCGCGACAGGCCGCCAATAAGTGTCTTTCTTCCAGAATGCTCGAGTTATTAAGTACAAGGATTTTTTTTATTGTTGTTAAAAGATGAAATAGCAAAAGCTATGTATACATATATAGCGTAGCTATATATTTTATATATGTATATGTTAAAGCATAGTTTTTTTTTACGATAACTGTGCTTTTTCTGAATGAGATGAAAACATACTAGCTCATCTCCCTTTTTGTTATAGTCATATCTTTCGGTCGTTAGAAAGTTTTCAATTTCAACTTCCCTTCTTTTTTTTATTAGTAACAAATTTACATAGGCATACGGAAAATTATGGTTTATATTTTGTCTTCTAATCGGCAGAGAACGGGATTTCGTAACACACTACTCGCTATACATTTATACAATCTTACGATATTCCTAAACTTGAATCCACATGCATTAATCGAGGCAAATAAAACTTCTAGCTGTACTATCAGCTTTATCGATTACTTGAGAAGAGACAGAGTATTTATTTTTTTTTTTTTGTTAAATTGTCATTTCTATTTTGGAATTATATTATAATTGGAAGCCAAATGGTCGTGGGGAGATACAGAGATGGTCGATATTAAAGAGAAAAAATTATCATTGGGAATTGATTGCCTCAACCAGCATGCGTTAATTCACTTTTCGTTCAGAATCGTCTTCCATTTCATCGTTACAGTTCGAACATTCATAGCGCGTCATATTATCAAAGTAACTACCTACAGTGAAACTAAGAGATTAGCATGAGTTCGTTAAAGAATGATCACTAAAAAAACAAATCCTCACTTGTTATATCTGTACATGTGCTGTTACCACTCGCCACCAAGCTGCTGGCGCAGTAATATCTAAATATCCCGAAATTGTTTCACTGAGGCAGCAACTTGGTAAAACGTCAGTATTCAGCGTTCATTATGGATCCTGGCTGGTATTTTGTGACGACTCACAGTTTTGCGGATTATGCATTTGAAGCGCTAAGTGGGGTGTATGTACTGGAGAAGGTCCTGGTTGAGGCTGTTGTTCTTCTTGCATTTGTTGGATTACGGTAAAATCGGGATATCTGCAAAAAGGAATAATGAACTGTGTTAAAAATCAATTTGCTTATGTATTATATAAAATGAGTGTTAATTTATTATTAATTTTTTGTAAATAAAATAAAGACCCAATACTTATAGTTTATCTATAAATTTTGAATTGTAATATAGTCTTTTTTATTTTAAAAAAATTTATATAGACAAACAAATTTTATATATAATCGATAAGAAGCATATAGATAAATATTTGTGTACAGAGAAGATACATGTTACAACTTACTCCATAGATGCCCACGCTAAGCTTCTGTTATTGCGTCTCTTGGTACTTCGGAATAGATATGATTTGGTTGGATTGGTAGATTGATGTTTATATGAATGTTGATATTTTTCGGCCTCTTCTGCACAATCTTCGCTTGTGTCTTCAACTTCGGGTTCTTCATCGGGACACAGTTCGCATGCTCGCTCCAATGTTTTTCTTGCACTATTACTACGTTCCAAAACATAGCCATTTGCAGAATCATTGGACTGTGTTGGTGGCGACCAGTTATTGTACGCGTGCGTGTATGGCGCCGTAGAAGCATATGGTCTCTGAAAACGATTTATTATACATTTGTAATCGTTCTAATACCGAGCGGCTTAATGTTAAATTTCTGTTACATACTTTGTCAAGCTCGTCGTGGAGCCAATCAATAGCGTGACTCCATTTTCTTTTCAACTCTGGACTGTGATGTAAAAGCTGATGCGCTGGTCTGCATTTACTAAAGAGCTGCACCATACATTTAATACACTGGTAAGCTCTTTTTTGATAATGATTTTTACTTCTTTGTATCGTTTCAAATAAACCTTCTCGCTCATCGGGAACTCCTAAAAGATAATCTCATGTATTATGATACTAACTGTCGAGATCTTATAAAATATTTGTGTAATTCTCATAAGTCTATTACTTGTAATACGACTATTATTAATGTTATTAAATAATTGCAATCGTATTTAAACTAAGTATACTTTTAATATTGTGATCGAGAGGATACATAAGAAAACATCTTAAGAGAGAAAAATTGAAATTATTTAGAACTCATATCGATTAATATATTAAGAGAAAGAGCGTTTTGTTAAAATTTACCCTTAAGCGCATTGTGTACGCGATGTGTTTGCCATGAATCCTCCATCAAGAGTATCGCAAGCAGCAGATCTGTATGATGCCTTAACTCGTGGGTATAAGCAAATCCTATCTGCCACAATAACTCGCTAAGCACTGTTCGCGACAAATGAGGATTCTCCCAACAACAGTATTGCAATAATTTAACTGTATCTTCAGTCACATTAGCATCCTCAATCAATTTCTTAATGTAACTATATTTCAACAAACACAGAATAAATATTAAATATTATATAAACATTTTTATCCCGGAATTCCTAACTTGTGTTAATCTGGTTACCTGGTACGAATAAACAATATGTCAGCTGCTTGTGATTGGATGGGCATAAGATACTCTGACTGACACGCTGGATCGCCATATGGATTTGGTAAGGGTTCTGCACGAGGCTGCTGACTCGAGTGTACTTTCGATGATACATCGCAGCATCGTATTAGCATGCTAACTACCTGATGAAGTTTAGTCAATTCCGGATATTGATATTTTATGGTAGGACCTGGGCCTTCATCGATGGCGACTAACATAAACGTAACGGGTACATTTAGCTGCAAATATTAAAAAATACATCGGACATGTTTTATTTTTAGTGTCAGATAATAATATTAATATTTAGGATCCTATTCTAACTCTTAATTATGACAATATCGTTACATTGTCATTGCGCAGATTTTGTACATAATAAAAGCTGTTAACAATCGTTAACGCAATTACGTAATATAATTATTTATTACCTTAAGAAGTTGTGCCTTTTCGGCAAGACCGAGCGAAGCATACGCATGAAAGAGAGAAAAATAATGGGGAAGATGACGCCCGTGATCCGAAATTTCACGGTGCAGCAGCGACAGTACCGCATGTAATAAGTGATCACTGAGCGTTGCTACTGGATCTAAGAGTATGGCTATAAAAATATTTACAAATTAAAAAGTAAAGATTGTCAAATGCCCCATCGTATTAATTGTATATTTAAATTTGTATGCAAATCTTAGTACTCACTTGGTGCATTTAAACTGGGCGGAGCACATGGACCATCTTGCAGAGAAACATGTGCGAGAAAAACCAAAATTTTGAGGAAAGCAGTGCGCACCTCCGTACTAGGACAACTCAAGAGATATTCACAAAATCTATAGATAACAAATTATATTAATATTAAAACGCAAATATTTTTATGCATTTATAGAAAATTATGTATACCTATGTGGATGATTGAATAGCACTTCATTAGCAAACCAAGAGCGTACTGCTTTACTGCTACGCAGATGATGACAGACAATGTCGTACCAATCTGTCGCCATACCACGTAACGTTTTCTTAGTGTGGAAACCTGTATAGAAAAGGAATCTTGATGCTAGCTGAACAGATAGCATCGCAAGCTCTTCTGCTTCAGGGCTCTAAAATAGAATCGTCACGAGTTAGCGGAGTTCCGTTAAAAATACATCTAACTTATACGTGTGGTGGACTTACAAGTTTCTCGTTCATATTTTGCCGATTAATATTATGAGGATTACAGGATACCAATTTCTTGATGAATTGAAAATATTCAGCACTAAATTGATTTCGGTTGTGCATAAATTTTATATTTTGCTTTCGCACACTGTATTCTATCGCTGGTGGCATTTTCATAACTCCTAGTTTTGTATCTAAAAAATATTACAAGCAAATAATGAGGCATTCATCATGATTGATATATATTTTTGTACAAAACTTTATCAATACTTACACAATGACAATTCATTTACACTCTTCATTAGAGAATTTTCTTCTACATCTAGTCTTGTATAAAATAACATATACGCATTCCACCATCGTTTCTGTTTGCGGTAACTCATCCGCTTGAGCATATGATCGAATACTTCTCCTAAATAATCACCACCAAAGCATTGAGATTTCATCTCTTCCTCCTCTTCCATTTTGCATTCTGTTACATCACCATCATCAAACTTGTACCACTTTGCTGTACCATCGTTCAGTCTGTAAAATTATTAAATAAAAGTAGTTCAATTCATCAGTTAGGAATATACTCCATACGTTTATATTTAAAATACCTGTGCAAAATGTAGGAATAATAATGGCCACCACTAGCCTGACCACTATGAACGACGATACCAGTTAATTGATACTTCGTGCACGTTCCCTTTACAGATTCCTCATAATCACAGTCTATGACTTCTCCTTCCAATTTAGCTAAACCGGAGACAGTATAAGGTTCCATGTCCAGATCTCGTGGAAACTCAAAGTAATCGTTGAATTTTATAGCACATACACGCTCGAAGTCGTATTCAAATCTTTTTAACTGAATTGCTAAAATAGGCGGCAGCTTTTTCACACACAATCTCTTTACTGTTACAACCTGAACATAAAAGAAATATATATAAAATCTCTAAGTAAACACAAAATATCACTTGATTTATATAGGATGTATGGCTGGAAAATTATTCTTATTAGGTTCCTTTTATAAAACAATTATTTTCATTATATAATAAGGCTTTCTTAAGATAGATTTTCAAGAATATATTATCATAATCGTACCTTTTTGTTGCATTTATCACAATGGTAGGCATCTGCACCCTCCAGCAATTCTCCCTTCACATATTGCTCAAGAGAATCCAATAAATTACTGTGATTCCGTATATCAACACTTATCACGCTGAATGGCTCCTCTTTGGAATATCTGAAAATAATGTAATGTGGTATTACAGTCCACCGAAGAAAATAGAAAATAAGAATTAAAAAGGTACCTATGAGGGCAACCTTTGCAGATTTTTTGGTCACTGTATGAGCCACCAAGAATTTTGCCCATTATCTGCTCGTGTCCTAAGGCTTTTAATGCCTCGTCTAGGCTCTCTACCAAACTCATGAAAAATTCTACCGCATCCTGTTGTTCTCTAAGATTTACAGGTTCTCCTTGAAGCCTATAAAAATCGAATTATCTCATTATTTAAAATACTGTGTACATATAATGCATCAGTTTTACATTAATATAATTGTAAGAGAACTGCTTTCTCTTTCTCATGCAAACAAATTATTATACTTTAAAAAGTTTTATTTTTATAAATAAAGTTATATGTATTCTTACTTGAAGTGCTTCCATAGTCCTCTAGGTATGTAATATTGTAATTTGCTGTAAGCCAGATGACCAAATATTGCTTGCACTTGTTTTAAAATACCAATATTGTATTCCTTCCTGGATTCATCGGCACCGCACTTTTCTTCGTTCGTATCATTATCATTTGTTTCGATTGTCTGCTCCCCTTCGATTCTCTCTTCGCCCGAAAAATCCTCGTTCAAATCAGTCGCCGCACCTTCCGCCGCCAAAAGTCCGACTCTAATGCTTTCCACCATATACAATTGCTGTAATACTGAATTCATATAACAGGTTGCTCCTGCATTCTTCAAGCCTACGAAGCCTTTAAGTGGCCTAAGCCCCACAGGCGGTAAATAATCCCACTCCACTAATGGTTCATCCTTCTCGGAATAGAACATGTCGGTGAGCATAGTGACTAGAAGTTTCATGTTGGGTACACAGCCTATGCAAAGACCTACGAGCAAGTCAAACGCAGCGCTGGTTGATTGAGGGGTAGTACAAACCGGACATGCTTGCGAAGCGCTGAGTTCGCCGGTACTACGAAGTTGCAGCATAAGACGAGATGCAGGGAACACAAAATCCTCAACCAATTCCTTGATCAAGTTAACTCCGTGCTTCTCGTCAGAACCAATCTCGTATTTCTGATTCGGTGGCAGGAAGGCTAGCAGTTCCTTCGTTAGACCAAGGTGACCCTCAAGTAAGGCTTCATCCACCTGACTTTCTCCGGTCTCCTTCACGTTATCGCGAACTTTTTTTAACCACGCTATTTCGACGTTTAATAGTGTTTCTGCGGTTGTAAGAGGGCAACCTGACATATGCGCGAAGTTCAATAGTCGGCACAAAAGCTGGAAGTACTCATGACTCTGTTTCGCATTTTCCATAACAGTACTGTTTAAAACGGTGAAGAGAAGAGTTATGGTGACCAGTAGCGTTTGGTGTCCACCACTGCACCATGTCGACATGAGAAAAAATTGTTCGCCGGCGGCGATTCTAATAGCTCTTGACGTACTAAGTAGCACGAGGTCTATCAAGAAGGTATGCCATATTTTGTCTCTTGACAATGTTTCTAACGCCGATGGATTCAATACGAGGGCAACTGTCAATACCTCCAATGCTTCCTTGCAAACAAGGACGTCGTTATTATCGGGATTTCTTTGTTCTTTTTGGTTAGTCTCGTGCATCGAGTGAAGCACTTCGTTCGATGCATTAATGTTGTTCAAGTTACCCGTAGATGCGGCCCACGCTAGTCTAATTATGGCACGTATAGTAGCCACATCCGGTAATTCCCATGAAAGGGCCTGCACAAAAAGCTGTCGACATCGATCAGCCTCGGGCCCGCCGGATAGCATTCGATGCGCCAGATGCTGTGCTAGTTTGGCTGCCACACTTCTCAACATGTATTCAGTACTTTGATTCGGTACACTTTGAAGGGCCTGTTTCAATACTGTCACTCGACCGCGGTTGTTAACGTGATTGTCATGATTCTCTGAAGTTCCAGTTTGCTGAACTTCATCCATCACGCATGCCATCACATTACCCATCACTGTAAGAAGAAGTTTGCACAGTCTCAGCACTGTTAGATATGCAGACCGCTTCGTAGTTTCATCTGCATTTGGTAAAAACTTATTTTTGGTTAGCATATCGAGAATAACACCCGCTTCACCACTTTTTATGAAATTATATTGAAATTCAAATGCTCTCTCCGACATAGGATCAAGAGCCGGCATTAATAAAGTGTATAACACCTAAAAAAAAAAAAGAAAAGAAGACCGTTATTGATAATACACAAAGATAAAACTTGCTAAACTATTTAATATATTAAGTATTTACCTCTAAATTGTATAAAACTTGGCTAGCACTCGCAGTAAAAAATAGAGAATCTACTGTCGTATTCTGCTCGTTACAATGAGAAGGATTCTGTAAAGCTTCATCGTCTTTGTAATGACCAAATAGCCACTGTAATCTTGTTACAGTAAAAGTATCTGGCGGCACTAATTGTAAGAGATTTCGTGCACCATCACGCAATTGTGAATGTTGAAGGGTACAGCCAAGATCTGCTAATTGAAAGAAAAATGTCGCATATTGCGATCTTTGCGACATTACCTAAAACAAAATTGCATTGTTACAATAAGTGTAAGATGCGATATAATTAATAGCGTTTATAAATTTTACATTAAACTTACCACACCAGGTAAACTATTTTCTGCCTCTACATTCGGCCCGTCGTATGGATGATGCGGAGAACTAGTAGAACTATCAGAACTACTATCTGGTGAGCTTGGCATATTGCTATTTATTTGACTGAGCTTTGCAGACAATAACTAAACAGAACACAAATCATGTTCGTTAATTCCTTATATCAAGATATCTTTCATTCATAGCTTTGTCTCCATTAATACTGTATTAACACTTACCATTTTGTCTCTCAGTGGAATCTGAGAAAGGAGTTTTCTATCATCAGATTGTTCTAGCGATTCTCCATTAATAAATAAATCAAGTTTTACGTTTGTCCCGTTCGCTTTAATCCTACGTAATATTTGACGTCTTAATGAAGCTAAAGTGTCATTACTGTGGGTAAAGATATCTATGTCGTCAACATTTCGACCAGGACTCACAAAACGAATAACAAGTGATAGATGCTTGCCACGAGCTGCTCTGTAATCAGAATAAATATTACGCTATCACTGCATATAAGACAAAAGCATTATTATGTGTGATTTAAGTATACCTATGTAATGGTAATATTTTCCGTTCTCCTGGAAAAGCTGTATCGCATTCATTTATGTATTCCTGTAAGACTTTCATAACGCGACACATTTTTATGGCTTCCATTTTAATCTTGTTTGTCATTTGTTCCTCACGTTCCTCTTTTCCGTCTAGATATACTCTGCTCAAAACAGTCACAGTATCATAGTGAGCTTTCAATCTGTCCATACATTCCGCTATATATGTTTCATGAAATGCCAAAACAGACGACTGCAACCGCGGTCCTAAATTAGTGTTCACTTCCTTTAAGAGTTCTATTCCTCTGTTTGCAATTTCTTCTGGGCTGTTTGTTACTACCTGTAAACAGATAAGATTATCATCATTACAAGCACGCATATGAAGAAAAAAATGGAAAAATACAAAATCTATAAAATTATATATAATCAAAGAAATAAACAAATATACTACATACTCTCCACAAATAATCAGTTCCAATTAAATCCATATCATCCATGAGAAATGTTCTACGTTTTAGTTTCAATTTTCCTTCCCTAGAATTAACAGCTTTAAAAAATCTTTCATAACATTTAATACCGCTTTCTGTAAGCAACGTCGGATCTAATTGCAATATATTGTTTTGAAAAAAATCTTTGTTTATTGCTGGATCCAAATCCGGTTCGTCTCCCATAAGTTTGGAAAACCATTTAAAGCATGCCTCACGATCCGAAACAAATACACCTTGCTCAGCTAAACATTGCCAAATTTGTTCTGCTTGATCGGCACATAGCCATAATTGTCCATCCTGTAAAAAGAATTATGTAAAGTTATTCATATTTTTTTTACAAAAATTCAAGTTTAGGCTATTCTAAGATCTGGAACATACCTTCAATAAGAAACGCAAGAAATTTAATCTTTCTTGCACTTGCATAATATGATTGTACCGACAGTCAGGCATAAAAGTATTTGCATCGATTTCAGGATTTTCCTTCACTAACTGCCGTACTTTATCCATATAATTTGTTAAGCTATTTGTTACAAGAATTACTACCGAATGTTCATTTTGTAGACGTTCTATTACTTCTTGTCTAAACAGTAACAAAAAGGAATAAAATAATATAACAATGTATTATATTTATATGTGCGTTATAATGCAATGTACTATTAATGTGCCATTGTACCTATAATGCAAATGATGGCTACGCTGACTATGACCTAGGTTGGGATTTGGTTCATAAAGGCAACATATTTCCCGAATTTGTTTCAACGCAGGAAGAGCCCACTTATCACCATTTTTCAATTCTTCAACACATTTGTCCACCCAGATTGCCTTTTGCGCATCTCTCTCTTGCGAGCATGAGTAATCGAGAATTTTTACATGAGCGTTCAGTGCCTGATCCATGATCTCTGTAGGGACTTCGTCAGAATGTGCCAAAGTCCAAAAGAGTGTTAATACCTGGCAGTAGAATTAAAAGAATTATTTACATGTTCACAACATATTTCTGTTCAAATCTGTATATTTAACATAATCTAACCTTATGCGCCATAACACCATCTTTATCATCTTCCGCGAGTCTCCTGATCAATTCTAATAGCTTTTCCCGTTGTTTCTTGTTAGCAGTCTTCCAACTTGTCTGAAATAATAGCACATTTCACCAATTTAAACATTCTATTCACAGTACAAACTTGATATCAATTACACTACTACGATAGATACCTGAAAACACTCAAATAGGTGATCAAGTTGTTCAGGACTAAAATCCCAAGCTAATTTAGCTAACAAGTCATGAACGTTCTTCACAATTGCTTCGTGTTTACCAGCTTGTGCAGCCCAAACAGCGTCTAAATCTTCTAATGTAAGTGCACGTTCTTTTATAATAAAGCGTAAAATTTTTTCCAGTTTTTCTACATATTGCGGTTGATGCAATGAATCTCTCAATACGATTTCCAATACCCCATTGTCTTTAATCCATTTCTGTATCATAAATATAAGCACTTCTCACTTTACAGAGTACTCATAATGTATATATATAAACTTTCAACTTGATGATACAAATCGACACAAATATCGTTCTGTCTTTGTTATTCCATTGAATATCAAGAAAGATGTTTATGTCGACTTGTGTTACTAAATAGAAAATATCTGTAATTCTCATATCTCAAATTCATGATATTTATAAAATACTCGAGCAATTAATGATACACTTGAATTCAAGTAACTGTTTTAAAAGGTCATTACATTAACAGTGTTATTAGTATAGACAGTGTTATGGAATTTTAGATGAAACTTACTGCCATACGCTCTGCTGTAAGCCACTCCTCTTCCTCTGCTATTGCGTTACGGTGCTGGTGATAACTAACACTAGATATTACTTTATTAACTTCATTTAAAGCATTCATCTTTCCATTAAACGAAGAAATTTGTAAGAGTCTCAATATCATTTTCAGTCTCAATATTTCCAAGTTCTTTATCATTTCTTCCTGATGAGGCACGCGCGACACCAAGCATTTGGCAGCTTTGATTATGGCTGATATTGCATCGTTTTTTGATTCATTTTTTGCCTCTTTCTTCAACTCATCATCAGTTAAATTATTTAAAATAAGAGGTACGATTTCCTGTACGTAACGATATATTTTGCACTGCTCTTGAATAAAAATAAATAATGATAAAATTAATTGAGAATATACTTACAACAATAGGCATCAGATATTTAACTATCGTGTGAACAGTTAACAGTTCATAACATAAGCCAAACGGTCTGATTAAAGCATAAATAACTGGCACTGTTAAATTACGTCCACTCTGAAATCTCGAAAGTAAAATTTCAAATCCGTTGAGACTGCCAAATCTGAAAGAGAAGTATATTTTAAATTTATGCTGAAATGAAACATTTTGTATGTATACAATATTTGATAAAAAGTACCGATTTATAAGATCTACTAGCCAACCACGAGGAGCTCGTGAATCAGATGGTGGACGAGCAAAAAGTTCCTCATCAGAAATATCACTACCGGGAGGAACAGTTTCTGAAACTCTTATTGCATTTACTGTGTGAAATCTGAAACGAATTTTGACAGTTTAGAATAATCACACAGAAAACTTGTATTTATATAATTTCACAATAATGTTGACTTACTTATTACTAGGATTGAAAACCATGGCCAATAAATCAAGTAAGGGGAACCAGTCCTCATCTAATTTTAGGACACATAGTTCCACCAAACGTGCACAATTACTATTGATACAATTATGAATATTCAATTTCCAACTGTTCACTGCATCATCAGTTAATATCTTGGTAAATGAGATTGTAAGACCTTCTCGAAAAAAGCGTTGACACGCTTCACTTTGTACATCAATTCCTGCAATGCAGTAAAAGCAAAATTGATGCATCTTATAAATAAGAAATAAGCGTTCAAAGATCAAATAATTTTCCTGGGGTATGCGAGAAAATAATTAACCTTAAAATTTATGAATAATACTTAACCTTTTTTACAAAGTTCGATACTGGCTTGTAACAGGCACTCTAATTCTTGTTCGGGCAGAACCGGTACAACCCATCGTGGACTAGAAATCTTTTCATGAAGCATATTAAGTTTGAAAATAGGAAACTCAGGCTCTTCATGAAGCTGGTTGCTATCTTCTACTGTAGTAATAGCGTCATTGTTGCATTCCGTTTGTACCACATTCTCAGTGAGTTGGAGTCCCGACATTGTGTCAGCCAATTGTTGTGGACCTGGTGGACTGTGCATCTATAAAGGTATTTTTTTTTTTTTCAAAATCCACCTTCACTTTATCACAATTGAGATATGTTTCTGGCTACTTTCATCGTTATTATTTACATTAGCTCTCAAATCTACCTGTGTATTTTGCTGGCTGTCGGGAGGATCTATGCCAACCCCCTGGCCCCTAGTAGCAATCGTCATTTTACACGTTCTTTGTTATGCCTTAATTGTCTCAATATCTCTTGGTCCAATGATTACACCACCAATAACAAGCATCCAACTTATATACTGACATTAAGTATAATTATATCCTAAAGGCCTTGTTTTAATAAACTATACCTACATTATCTGTAACAAAGGAAAAGAATTTTAACATCATATTCTCTCGAACACTGATAAAAAGCACAACTAAAGTACAGATGTGTTGTCAAGTTGTTTAGCTATACTGTCCTCAATGGCATAGCCAAACTAACAACGACAATCGTCAGATTTAATTTACAATCCAAGCACATGAGAATTTAAATTTGTCACAGCATCGCGACAGCATAGTTATATAAGCGTTTATTTTCTCAAGAAAGTCACAATGAGTAACAACTCGCGAGTCAACGTATAACCAGCGGGACAAAGGCTAATATAATAATTATCATCTTCGAAAAGATCTCGAGTGTATAAATCGGCGCGATTTGATGCCGCAGTCACGGGTGGAGTTTCTCGACTGATCGGAGTTGAATGCATCCGCGAGGATTGAATGCATTCGCAAATGCGTACGGGATCCCACTGACGCGAAGCGACGCATGTTACGGGCGTTACAACGGGACAGCGGTTCACTGCGCGACGGCACGCGGACGAGATAGAGAATTGAAGCCGAATAAGAGTGGTGTTTGCGAACGGTTAATCTTCAGGACACGACTTGGGAGTCGTCGGCGATGCCGACGTCGTCGCCGTCGCTCCCTCGGACGTTCCGTTGACGCGCGGCCGAACTGTCAACGTCGTCGAGATACGCCGACGACGAGGGAGCGGCCATGCCGGTCAGCGGAGGCCCTCGTTCGAGGAAGGGTGCGCATCGGGAGCGCGTCTTCCCCAGGGAATCGGACGCGATCGGCCCGCCCTCGTTACGACGAGATACGCCGTCGAGAGCCGTGAGATCGCGGATTTAGCGCTGGTCGACAACGGGCGACTCTGTCGGGATGCCTGACCGTGAGGACGACTCTCGACTAGCGAATCGCTCCGCCGAGGCGCGCCGATCACCGCGGACTCCGGACGATCGGCGACGAGCGACGGCGACAACGACCACGCGGGCTTGCTACCTACGCGATTACAACAATCTTCGCGGTCCAGGCAGCGCCTATTTTCGCCCCGTTCTCGCTTCGACCGGGCTACCTCTCCGGACAAAATGGCGACTATCCTAACGATTGGCACTGCCGTGTATTAACAAAAGCGCCGATATTCCAGCCCGCGAGCCGGCCGCGATCGCACGAGCCGCGTCATGTCGCGCGGTAGGACGTCCGGGGCCGCGGATGATCCGCGCGTTGCATCTCAACCGCCGGGGAACGCACCTTTACATAGTAAACGTGGTAGAAATTCGTGTGTTGCACTTTTTTGACGTGACGTTACGGAACTCAACTAGCAAAATCTGTAAACACGACTGCCGCGGCGCTGCGGTGCTCGCCCGAAGACGACGTGCGTGCACGACGGGGTGACGAGCGACGCCCGCGATTGGACAGCTCCCCCTGTCGTACCGTCGTCCGTCGCTGAACGTCGCCGTCGATGGCGCGGGAATGTTCAATCGACGCCTTTTCCGCATTAGGGGCTTTATGCCCCAAAAAGTATATATATATATTGCATATTAAGAAAATCTATATTCTAAAAAAATATCAGAGAATCTATAATAATATAATAGTATACGTAATGTATACTAAAAGTATTTTCATACATTTTTCTACGTGATATTTTTCAAAAATAAACCTTACAGCCTTTCGCTCTCGAATTTCATTTCGCGAAGTTGCGATGAAAATTTTTCTTAGAATTTTTAAATAAAAAAATGGGTCCTAAAGTGATTAACGATTAGACGTTAATTAACTTAACTGATAATTAACCTAACTCCGCACGAGATTGCTTGAAAGAATTGTCATTTTCTAATAGATCCAATCTTTTCTATTATCAAATAAAAAAATTAATTCCACTCATTTTGACAAAGCAATTAAGCATTACTCGATAAATTAATTAAATTAATCGTAGCTAATCAAGGTTTCTAACTGTTAAGTTATTCGGTATTTTTCTAATGTGGATAGAATTACTAATTATTTGAAGTTTGACATATGAAAAGATTAATTTTAGTATAAGAATTATAGTAGCGCTTTGATTTAAGTACTTGTATTAAGTCGATTAGTTAAAAATTTAATCAATTTGATTGATTTTATTTTATTATATTATATTATATAATAGTTACATCATATTAATGAACATTTAATCAACTTTTGATTTAAAGTTATCTCCTAGAATCTCCTATTATCTGTTCTTGCTATGCATTTTGTTCTAGTTACAAGGTAGAGAATAAGGTAAAAATAATTACTTTTTTGTATTTAAATTAATTCTTGTCGTGTATATAAAAACTAGCATTTTTACATCAAAAAATACTAAATTTTACGCGGTTCTTCGTAAAAAAATAATAAGCTTTTGAAATGTAAATTACAAATTCATTCTGGTGAACAGGGTATATCTCATTTGATATCCAATCAATAATTTTTCTTTAGAAATTTATTTTTATAAATCTCTCACTGTACATAACATTCGTAATTACTATTCTTGTATATATTAGATTGTTATTATTATAATACGTCGTTCTTATATATTCTTTAAGCAGTTTATTCAATTGAATAGATTTTGTCATTTTGGAAAAATGTTTCGATACTTTATTTATACTTAATAATTGTACAATTATGCTAATTATAGTTATAACCATGATGAAAACTAACAAGAAAAATGTATACCCTAATATAATATTTAACAAATCGTAATTTAAATTTTCATCTAAAAATATCGTACATAAGAAAAAAAGAACAAAACTTAGAACATAAACATAATATATGTTGAAAAAATTTTCAAGTATACACATTTTAAGGATAAAGGTTTTTTTCAGAAATTTTTCTAGAATAACCGATATCTTTACTTAAACACATTATAATTTCCAATTGTAAAAGGTTAGACCAGATTTTACAAATGCGCAGAATAACAAGATATTTAAATGCAAAATCTACCGCGCTATAAATATTTGTTACACGAAACTTTAAATATTCAAAATAATTTTTTATAAAAAAAGATGGAAAACAATGTGAACAAATTATAAGAATAGTATTATGTTTCCATATTATTGGAAAAATTGTAATAAATTTTTAATCATAGTAGTGAGCTTTTAGCTAGTCAGTAAGCAGTTTTCATTAATTTGATAATGAACACTGCAACACTATCTCTGTCATCATCTCTCAATGTATATTAGTAACAAATTCAGGAGAAATACATAAGTAGTCTCCAGTAGTACTGAATATGATACTATTAGCAGAGTTCTTTGTTGATTAAAACTATTATAATTGTCTGTTATTTATGTATACGAACACAATTCTTGAATTCAGTCAAGATAAAACTTTTTACATTATGCATTCAGTATCGATTGGTAACTGATGAGAGAAGACAGGAGATAATTTCAGGTTAGACTGTATCTAAAATTTCTCATAATATAATCTCACTGTTTTTTCAAGCTGCACAGATAAACAATTTGTTTTTCACTCACAAGTGTCTCTTGTAACCATTTTATTTCAAAAAAGCCATTCTCTCATAGCTTTTCCTGTTTATTGAGTTATTCTGTTTAATATTTAAATGTGATTTATCATAAAGTTAGCTCTTCAAGTTCTTTTAACAATTCATCTTCCTTTTTAATCTTGTCTAATTGATTAATTTCTAACTGTTTTCCTGCTTTCAATTGCTCTTTCAATTTTGAAATTTGATCTAATTTCTGTGACAAATAAAAATTGTTAATAATAATGTAAAAAATAAAAGAAAAAGACATCACTATTAGATATTCAAATGATATACTTACACTTGTTATTTTCTTTATTTTTTTATTTTTTTCAGGATCGTTAGTTAGTTCTATTTTTGTGTTTGTTGTTGTACTTGAAACATGTTCAGCTGGATTGTTAGATTCTAATTCTTTTTTAGCTTTCTTTGCTTCTCGATTTTTTTTCATTTTTAATGCAGCTTTTGATGGATTTGCTATAAATAAATTAACATTAAAACAGAATTCACACAATAAGATGGAATTACAATAAAGTATTCTTTTGTATATGTATAATATATTTACTTACATTCACTTGATTTAGAAGGCATCTCAAGATCATCGTGTAATTTAAATGTAATATTTTGTCCTCTAGCACATGGTGGTCTATATGCTTCTTTTGGTGCTAGAAATATACATACAAATATAATTGCTATATTTATGTAAAAAATGTTTAGAAATATTCTAAACATAAAATGATTATTACCTTGCGACTGATTATCGTTAGTGACAATTCCCTCAACTGCTTTGTAACTAATAGGTTTTTGTGGGAAGACATTCAAAGGAAAACTTTGCCATACTACTTCCCATAGTTCTTCTTGATTATTCCATGGTCGTTGATATATCAATGAGCCGGTATAATGCCAAATCTTAAATCTATGTAATATAATTTAACATAAATTTTACAACAGAGATAAATATATATTCTAAATTTAGCATAATTTCTTTTAGTATATATCTATTTACCCATTGGTAATTCGTAATCTAGGTGCTGTAGTTGCAGTCATGAAATGTTCTCCATCTGGTGACCATCGCAACAGTGTAGTATCTGGTGCATCGGTTTTAGCAATGAGTTTTCTATTAATAACATCCCATAATTCAATGCCGCTTCTAAGATTACCAAATCCAGCCAAAAGCAATAGTACACAGTAGTCAAGGAAATTAATGCATAAATGAATAATTTACCATCTTAAATATATACAATTACTTTCTACTACAAGAGTACTGTTTGTAACTAATAACTTTTAGTTATCCAGTTATTAGTAGTATCAGTGTATATTCATTAGTACATAATAAGATAATAAAAGGATATTGTTGCCATGTGGATTATAATATATACTATTTCTATACAACATGCCAAACTCAAAGACAGCTTCACATTTACAATTAAACAAGGTTGTTTTAGATGGCATAAAGCCATATATAACACAGAATTCTGTGTTTCTGGGAGACCATTCGACTGCATGTATAGGACCTTCTTTACCTAATCGGAACAATTTCTATGTATTACAATATTACTTTAAAATTAATCTTGGTTATTCTAAATTTTCAGTGCTAATTGAAAACAATAGTAATTTAATATAAACTTAATATAAACTTACTGAGCATAACCATAGCAGTTTCCCCTTTTGTATTGAGATGATGCAGTGTTTGTTTTCCATAATATGATGCACCGGTCTTATCAACTTCCGTGTTTGTCATCAATAAGACATTTGTTCCACATTGATTCCAATACATATCGACTTTATCTGCCTAAAAAATAATAAATCAAAATAAATAAATATACTAATATTTGATGCTTAAAAGATGTTTAAAATTTACTTGGAAAAAACTTTTGCTTGCAACCGCTTCTCCAATTTCAAACTTTGGATACTTAAATAATCTTCCAAAGGAAGGTTGACCAGAGCTTCCTAAATTGTATATAAAAAAAAATTTGTATTGAAAAGAAAAAACGCACATTAAATAGTTTATAGATAACGTACAAATAAATATAAATGATTAACTTTATTATAAGAGATATTAAATGTGGAGAGTGCTACAATAACATGCAAACATTTTAATTTCAGTTTAATTACTAAAATAATTTTAATATAACATACTTTATAATTGCGTTCTGCTATTAATAGCTAATTAATAGTTTGTTGTGTGCAGACGCATAAAATTTGATACTTAATTCATAGTCACAGAATATTAGATATTTATGAAAACTATTGTAAAATTTTGAATGTTAACAATACAATTTTTTTGAAAGAAGAGAGTACTTACACATATAAATTGTATGCTAAACAATAATCAGGAAAATTTTCTATCGTAAATCCTAAATTTCCTATCGTATATTTCTTTTTATATGTGATTAAATATCTACCCCAAATTTTATATTTTAGGTCATCATTTCATGCCATCATTTATATTATATTTAAATAAAATCTGTATATACATAAGTAAAACTGAAATAAAAAAGTATTGTATAAACCATAACATCATCAATGCAATTGTATTACTTCTATATTATTTAATTCAGCAGTGTTATGTATTATCTTTCAAATACATAATACTGAACTCAAATAAATACTTATTAGTTCAATTATTCCCTTATAAAAGAATACAAGTAGATAGTGGCAGTCCAAAATAACACTTAAATTGGATGTTATTTCAAACCGCCAACGCTTAGTTAGGTGTATTTTTTTATAAGAGTTCAACAAATATTTTACAATAAATTATTTTTAAATATTTCTAACTGTACATATTTTATTATAAAGTTCTGATAAAGTATTATATCGAACACTTTATATATAATTTTACTATTGTGCCAAATATATTCAAGGTGTACAATCTCCACATTTCAGTATCTCATCGTATTGCAAATAATAGAGTTTCTATAATACAATAGTATATTTCAGTATTAAAAACTAGACATAATTACCTGGCATATAACAAAGGATATGATAGGGAGCGTTACCAGGTGCTATACTAAATTTGGCAATATTGCCTTTACCTATTTTGTGTACATATCTATCAAAGTTGTTATTTTCATATAAAAGAACACTTCCTCCTTTCAATATTCCAAAGAATGTTTCGTCATTCGACCACTGTGGTTCCCTATTTTTTCATTAAATATAAATAATTATTTTGGTGCATCATATATATATTTAATAAAAATATTAGTTGTAACATAAAATTAATCATTCCATTATTATTTATCTTTACTCTGTAAATGTTAATCTTTAGATTTTAATAATCAGAAAGATAAATTTTATTAAATTAATTAATCAAAAAGAAAAATAAAATAATCAGCTTGAGATACATTACCAATCCCCCATTCGCTTCTGGATAAGATGTTGAACGTGTTCACCTGTTTCGGACTTCCATACGTGAAAATTTTGTGATCCCTGAGGCTCCTCTTTTGTTACTAAAATTATATCACAATGTTCCTAATTATAGACATTATAAAATTAATGCAATCTTGCTTATACTCGCTTATAATTTTGTGTCAATTACCAAAGGATGGTTCCCAAGTTGCAAGGTAAGTACTATAGCTGGAAAATTTAAGAGCACAGATTTTGGGTCGTTGGATTTCAGCGACAATCTGCCATGTCTTGCACAACACGATTTTAACCTTAGACGCATTAGACCATGCAAAGTATTGACCATCGGGACTAAAGAGCATGGTCTTGCAATTTTTGTTGTCATCTTTGGGAAATGTTTTGACAGATTCATAGGATGGTGGACCATATGCTAAATTTATACCATTGGACCCTCTCACTGTAAAATACATTAATACTTTTTATATTTAATGATAAAAAATGCATGCTTATCACATGCTTGTATTATGTTAATTATTTCGGGTACAATTGTTTCCTAAATAGAATAAGAATATATAGTTTAAATGACGGAGG
Source organism: Cyphomyrmex costatus (assembly GCF_001594065.2). Lineage (NCBI taxonomy): Eukaryota > Metazoa > Arthropoda > Insecta > Hymenoptera > Formicidae > Cyphomyrmex > Cyphomyrmex costatus. The sequence goes on from NW_017280289.1 coordinate 2,722,948, forward strand.
ATCTCTGTCATTTAAACGATCTCTGTGGAGAATCTCGGAGTGACATGTCAAGGTAAATGTGTGTAAATTATAATTTCGTTTTTTTTTTCCCCCCCCAATATCACTGCTTTCACGAATATCGTGTCAACAGTGACGTTTGAGAATGTACACGTCGCAATAGTTGGAGGTTAGAGCATGGAATCTCACAGTGAACTCGTTTCAGGGTCTGTGACTTGCGACGTGTCGAACACTGCTGTCACTGCGAATAATCTCGAGGCGGTCTCGAATCGTTCAAGTGCCATAAGAGGCATGAGACACCGGAGATAAACACGTGCACGCTCATCGCGGATACGGAAGTGCAACGGACACCCTCGGAATCGCCTATCGGACGTTCCGCGTATGCGGTTCCTTTGAAAAGCGAGTCTCCCTGGAGCGACCAGTCTCTCGAGATTGCGAATCTCGATGATCGAATCTCGCGCGAATATCTGGAAGTAATGCTTACCAGCGACGCAGGGCACGAGCGAAGCCATCTTACCACCGTCACCATGTGATGCTGTGCACGACGCACGACCACTGCACGAGCGCACCCGAGCACGATTTGTCGGATTATGCCGTTTCTGTGGTGTTCTGTCTGAAGTCAGGCTCGTCTTCCGGCTCGAGCGCTTCGTACGGCGCGGCGCGCCGTACCAAATCAAGTGGTATAAAAAAAAAACACACATAGTTGCATATTTAAAATTATCCATTTTGTATACATATTTTTTTTAAAGCAACTGTATATATACATACAAAAGATACATGTCATTAGAATTAAATCAGTGTATAAGGATGGTGCCTCTTAGATCTTTAGAGATAGAATTTTTAAAGACTAGTTAATTAAACGATTTATTTTATGGGAAAAAACCATATTATATGACAAGATAGTGAAATAAAAGAAGGGAGGATGTGCAATGTTAGAATTTAACTTGGCGTACAAATGATACGTGTCATTAGATTTAAGAAAATAATAAGATAAAAAAAACAATAGTTCCCTTCTCTTCTTCTTCAGTAATACCCAACAGTTCCGAACTTTCTGATTTGACTAAATCTAACTGGAACATGTACTTGAATACCTCATTATGTATGCCAAGGTTTTTTATATAGATATTGATTTCTATTTCATTATCTTTCAGTAATAAAATGTATTACGTTACAATAAACAATTTGGTATAAGAATTTTATTAAAATTAATACTGATCTTTTGTGGTTTATTTTTGAAATATAAAAAATTATTATTTTAATCTCTCATCTAGAACACTATATCTGATTCAAGATTGTGGAGCACATAAGAATTCTTTTTAAATTAATACTCATCATTTGTAATTCATTTTTGAAATATAAAAAGCTGTTATTTCGATCTCTCACCTAGAACACTATATTTGATTCAAGATTTTGAAGCACATATGTGTGAGTTACAGTTTTCAATCACGTGTATCTTCATAAAGTATACATTTTCAAAATGTTATTCTGGTTCATAATTAATATTGTGAGGAACAATTGTTCTGTTAATCAATTTCGTAATAACATTATACCAAAACACTTATTACGTTTATTAGTGTATTTGATTATGTATATGTAAAATATTTTGACATTTATGTGTTTTCTTTACGCCATTTGATTTATCTCATTATTCTGTTCACAAAAGTATTAAGGTACGATAATCAAAAAGTCAACAGTTTACGAGTTATTTAACATTTCGTGTCAATATATGTATCAAAATAAAGTGTAAAATATCTCGAAAACTATTGGTTTTTTGGTATCTCTATCTTAATACTTTTATATGCGAAATAATTAGAGAAATCGCGTTATCTAAAAAAAAATTACATAATTCCATTTCAAAAAGTGGAAGTGACCTTCATATCTTTTTAGCGCCTCCACTTAGAGAAAAAACAACGTGACTAAAACGTATCCCCCTCGACACCGTTACATTTTTATTTGAAACATTTTTGTCTACTGGATTTATAGTTTTCGAGATATATTCTAGTGGATGGATTAAAATAGCCCACCCGTTATTTGTAAATAACTATAATATAAATACTTAATATATAAAAGATATCACAACAAAAAGTACATCAGAGGTTTATTACAAGATTACATTTTATTTTTTTGACAATTGTTGACAATTACATTTTATAACATGCACTTTACTATATTTCACACTTAAAAAAGGGGTAATTTATATAATCATATTCTCAATTTGGAACAATTAAAAAATTTGAGACGGTTATTTTACTCAAGAATCATTGTATGCTTTTTATTTAGTGACACACAAGTCGACATAAGCATATCATTCTATTTTTCTCGTCTGATGAGTAAAAGATGTGACACCTAATATTGTGCCTCCTTAATTGGAAAACTCCCAAAATCTGTTGCTTGTACATCAGGAATCCTCGTTTTCTTTCTCTTGCGACGTCAAAATATATTTATTTTATAACTGCAAATTTCTTAAATATTTCTCCTTAAGCGATATGCAATAAACCCACAATCATAGGCCTTCTACAAAATAAGCCATTACCTTACATAAGTTTTAAGTATTAAGTCATAAGAAATTGACCCCTCACAGTCGATTATTCTTCTCACATTCGATTGCGATTGTTAAATTTCTTAATGATTCTTGGGCTTATTGTAGAAGGCCCATCAGACGTAAGAAGTGTTTACGACGCCGCCGACGTTGTACGATCGACCTCGGACTCGATCTCGCGATCTCGAAATCAATCGATCGAGTCACTCTTTTCAAATCACCGCGGAATAACAAAAGTGTGCGCAATACGCATATCCGATAAATCGTCCGTAATTTACGTGGGGGCGAACGGTCGGATCTATATTTGGAGGAGTCTAAAATCGCGGGATATCACACGCAGGTATTTCCTCTGGCAATCATGCGTCGTGATCGGGAGACGGCCTTTTGTAACTCGACAGCCTTTCGTAACTCTACCCTCTCTATAACACAAACCGCCGTCCGCCTTTTCATTCTATCATTCCGGTAGTCGGGGCGCAGTCAGGACAGTCAGAGTCAGGTGCTCAAACGGAGTATCGCGTTTGTGATGAGGAGGAGAGGCGTACGCTGCGACTGAGAGCTCCCACGTTGGTGCTCTTTTGGCCTCCCGCGCGTTTCAAAGCGTTTTCGAGCGGCGATCAGGTGTTATCGAGGTGAAACCGTGGGCGTTTCGTACACGAAATATCTATGGACGTAGTTGCACGCGCGCGCGATCGTAGATCTCCTCCAATCTCCTCGACACCCACCGAATTGCACAGGGCATGGCAAGTTCATGCTTCAGGTAATTACGACCAGTTATATCGTTTAATTTCTCCGAGACACAATCATGCGTTCACACATTGCGTTTCGTGTTCCGTGAACGCAACTGTGACTCCCGTCGAGAGTCGTCGATTCGAAAATCTCGCGTTTGTTTCATTTTTATTTTTGTCTCGTCGAGGTTAGGTTTTCCGCCCCTAAAACCACTTCAAAAAACGAGATTCTCTTCTGCTTTCCTCGTCCATCATTTGTCAAAACTTGTTTTCTTTTTTTTTTCTTAATGCTACAATTACGTATTAATTTGCGTATCATTCGTACTGTAATGAAAGTGATATGAAAATATGTAATGTAATATTTATTTGGTAATTATATATCAATAATTTGCATTTTGTGTTATAAGATATAAAGTGCTTTTTATTTATGGTGACACAAGTATTGTTTTGTCTTTATTGCTCATCAAATGCCAAGAAGAAGACAAAATGCTTTCCAAGTTGACACAAACATTTTTATCTTTCTTGACATTCCATGAGTAACAAAAGACAGAACAATACATTGTGTTGATTTGTCTCTCCAAATGGAAAGCATTCATAATGATATTTATGTCAACTTGTGTTACTGAAGCTGCTTTTCGTTTAAGCTTAATCTTATTTAGTGTTTTTATTTGTTTCCTGTTTCTTACTTCTTACCTTAAAGAAAAAAAGGTATGAGGTAAAGAGCAAAAAACAAGAAACAAACAGCCTAATAGATTAGATAGAAAACAATTAACATAAATATCGTTAATAGATATATTTTTTATTCATTAAATACCAAGAAGAATAGAACCACATTTGTGTTGATTGTAGGCCTGTTATTTACAGCTCGACTTACACAGATTAAAACCTTTTTTCAATCAAACCAGTACTAAAAATCATGTTATGTACATTATAGATTTTCAGTACTGACAGTTTTATATTATAATACAGTCTATACATAATAGATATAATAATATATACTTATTTTTATATATTTGTTTCCAGTGATGTGGACGAATATGGTTTCGAACGACCACACGACTTCGATTATGAAACATACGAAGATTTTATGTCCGAGTATCTCAAGGTGCTCGCAAAAATGGCCAAAAAGTGGGCAAAAATTATCGGTGAAGGAAAGTCTTTGCGAAGCATCACGATCAAGAAATACGTTCGTAAAGGCATTCCAGGAGAACATAGAGGATTGGTAATATTTATTGTAAAATATTCTAATTCATCATATTTTTAATACATATTTAATACAGAAAAAGATTGAATCATAGGTATGGCTCGCTGTAAGCGGTGGTGAAGACATGAAGACTGCATCTCCAGATCTTTATCAAAAGTTACTATTATCTCCTCATAATGCAGAAACCGCTGAGATTATTAAAACTGATCTCCCAAGAACATTTCCAGACAATATATTCTTTAATAACACAGAGAATCAGCAGCATCAATTATATAATGTTTTATTAGCTTTTGCTCATCAGAACAAAACTGTTGGATATTGCCAGGTAACATCTGCAGTACATATTTCCAAATATATACATATATGAATAAAATAGTAACAAAATTTTAATAAAAAGTTAATGAATAATAAGATTTTATGAGAAAGCTTTCAAAAGATGTTTATTCTGCCTTTAAAAAAAATGCTTTTAATATCTTTTTTCAGGGTTTAAATTACATAGCGGGTTTACTTCTGCTTGTAACAAAAAGCGAAGAAACAGCATTTTGGTTACTAAAAGTGTTGATTGATAAAATTCTACCAGATTATTATACATGCACTATGGATGGCCTACTCACTGATATCGACGTGCTCGCAGAATTAGTAAGGTAAAAGAAAATTTACTGTAGTTTCATTCATCAATAATATTTATCTACGTGCATGTTCCTTTTAGGATAAAAATGCCTGACGTGTATCAGCATGTAACAAATGTAGGACTACCTTGGCCAGTAATTACGACTAAATGGTTTGTGTGTTTGTTTGCTGAAGTTTTACCTATAGAGGTATGTCATTATTATTCAAAAACATTGAAATAATACATCATACAATAATATCGAAATTTGTATCAGTGTCATCAATTATTTTGATTACGAAAACTTGAAATATTTTTACGACAAATCTGAAAGGGATTTCAAATTCACAGACTACTTTGCGTATTTGGGATTGTCTTTTTTACGAGGGTACCAAAATTATCTTCCGTGTCGCATTGACACTTATAAAAAGGAATAGATCTACTCTGTTAGCTTGTCAAGATTTTACGACACTAGCCGAATGTTTTAAGGAAATTACGAAAGATAGTATTGTTTTACGATGTCATGAATTTATGCAAGTATGTAGTTGTGTATTGTGCGATAGCTTATATAAATCAAAAAGGAAAAAACATTGGATATATATTTGTGGAAACATTTTTGTTTTGCAGAGTATTTTTAAAGTACCTGGATCACTGCCTGGGAGCACAATAGCAAAACTAAGAACAAAGCATATGCAACAGTGTATAAAACGAAAACAAGACAAGTTAGAACGATAGTATTAATGACCAATTTTTTTCATATACACCGAAATATTCTAGTCTTTATTGTTACTCATTTGTATCATTTGCAAATGAATGCATATAATACTGTATTATATTGTTACTGCATAATTCTATTTTGTTGTACGTAATGTTTAGCAATGTAAGTACGACACATTTACTCAATTATTTTAAATTTATCTTATTTTATTATTGTGTATACGATATTATAAATATTTCAATGCGATTCTATTAGAATATAATATAAAGTATTATAAGCTATTTTATGAAAGTTGCATAATTGTGATATATTTTGTGGAAGTAACAATATGGAAATATTAATGGAACATCTAATGAAAAATAGTTGTCCTTGTAATATTTTATTCTAATTGACTCTGAATTTATATGCATATATAGTTTTAATTCATGCATAAACTCTTAGGAACTTAATCTAGCTGATGAAGGTATTAAAAAAAATTAATTGTTCTAATATACAGTTCCAAAAATATATTGTAACAGTAAATAATACGTAAAATTAAAATTGAAACTATGTACATCAAAATTTTGTTCCTAAATATATTATAGACATATATTACATTATGTTATATTTTCATTATTTCTCAAGTAGATCCTTTGCCTCGTTAATTTTTGCAGCGATATATGGAGAACCACCACGATCTGGATGATTCACAGCCATTACTTTTTTAAATTGTTCTTTCATTTTGCTCTTACTAGCTGTGGGCGACACACTCAAGATCAAACTGGCTTCCCGCCTGGTCATCTTCGGCTCAAAACCACCTTTGTAATATTTACTATTCGCTAGTGACTAAGAATATTAAAAAAAAAAAAAAGGTCAGGTATGCCTTTATATGCATACATTTGCACTTACGAAAAAGCTGTTGAGAGAAATAATAGACGTTTCTACCTGGGAATCTAGCTTTTTCACTGTTTCTGCCATCCTCTGTGATAAATTCGGCAATCTTCTAAGTAAATAACGACCGGCAAATCCAACAGCCGCTAGGCCAATACCTGCTGCCACAATCGTGCTCTGGGAAACAATTTTTTAGCTTTGTCGAATATTTCAAAATCAACATTCTAAATGTAATATGCCTTGCCAAAAGTCAAGTAGATTATAAATAAATTGAAGATCTCAAGGACTCTTTTATATAACAATAATTAATACGCTAAACAGGGCGAAATAAGAGTCAAATTACAATTAAAAATCTAAATCTGATAATTTATTCTAATATATTGCGAAGAATATCACGTAATTTTAAGTAGATTCAGTCATAAAAAGACTGAAGGAAAAGAAGCATCGTCGAGGAAACTTAACCTATACATATTCGTAATTACATTACTATTGAATGTCATCTTATATGAACTGGCACGGTTGTTCTCTGCAAAATTCTCATCGTTCTGTACGATAAATATATTGTGTACGTTTATTAAAAAGATGACGAAAAGGTGACGAAATGTTTCTACGAGACAGCTTCGGCACCGCATTTATTTACTCGCACACTTCTCGAAGGTTTCGATATTATTATGAACAATTTACATTCTCTCAATGCAAAAAAAATACGACTTTTTCAGTACTACTTTTATATTATATTTTAAATAAATTTCTATTCTCACCATTTTATTCAGAGTTTCAAAACAACAGACGCAATTTTGTATATATACCGAGGAAAAATAAATAATTTCAGCATGGCATAATCCAGCTACGATTGCTCCATCTATCGCTGTTTTTGAACACTGTTTTATCATTATACGCGATACAATCATTATCCTATATTATCATTCGTGCATATTATCGTCCTCATCACATACCTAAAACAGACATGAAAAAAAGGCAAAAAAGGCATGAAAATTAAAAGGAATAAATATACGTATTTAAAAATTCTCTCAAATGTGTAATAATTATTACGTATTTGAGAATTTTTTAATCATATTTTTATTCCTTTTAATTTTCATGCCTTTTGTCCGTTTTTCATTATCAACATTTTTACAGAATGTTCTGCAGTTAATGCATTCCAAATTTACGCGAAGTCACACCACGACTTTGAATCTGGTTTCATAGCCGAACGAGCTGAATTATAAAGGCCGTCTACAATGGCAATAGCAGAGTATAGGTGATAATAATAAGGTTGTAAGACACGTCGGGAATAAGTTGATTTTTCAATATAATAAGATATAAAATAAGTCCGTAATAAGAGAATAGAACGTATAGAAAATAGATTTCACCCATTCATTTACGGATTTAATTACTTTACGCCCTATTATATATAAAATCGAGTTCTGCTTGGAAAATCACTATAACTGCTTACTGCGCCATTGTAGACGGTTTTAAATGTATTTTGGCTTTTTGTACTGAAAGAGAAATATACTATATGTATAATATATATTTGACATTTAGCTAGAAAAAAAAAAGATTTACACAGTCCAGTGCGGCATATAATGAGAAACACAATAAATTAAAACGAACTTTAACTACTCTTTCTATATACATATATGCTTCTTCTATTATAAAGAGTCAAAAGTATAGAAACAAGATAATATCTCCTACTTCGTTTGAAGAGAAGAGGAGAAGGGGGAAGAAAACAACTATTACAAACTACGGTTAGAACGGTCAAACATCTTCGGAGAAACGAGTGAAAAATTTTTTTCACACACACATATACAAATGTACAACCACTGTACAGAAATGATGAACACGCGTTTTGTCACAAAGACGCAATCGACCGCCGGTTTCAGTCCTCTTTGGTCTCTGCTCGATAACGGAAGGCCAATACGGAAGGCTTTATGGCTCTTCTTTTTTTGTAACCGTGAGCTTTCCGCATTTCCCGTCTCTTCTGTTCTGTGTGTCCCCTTCGCTCCCTCCCGTCCAACTGTTTACTCCGTTTTAAGCGCGTAGAGAGAAGCGTGGAGCGTGCGGCACGACGTAGCTGGACGTATAGCCGCACGACGAATAGATCGTACCACTCTCCTCTATAGTGGGGAACACGGCTGTCCCAGTCATCTTCCGATCATGGGTCTCTATAAAGCGTATACAGTATACCGATCAGTATACGCGGAGACACACGGTTGCAAAAGGCCCACAAGCTGCCACGCGATTGCTGCATGCGCTGTGTGTATAAAGCCTTATTCTAGGACAATTATATACGTTAGTAGTAAATGGTTTTACAGTTGCTAGAAATTGATCAACCGCACTCGAATTTAAGGAGACTATGGGAGCTTTCCGACAAGAGACACAGATGACACGATGTAGCACGGTGGAATCGCGTTGCCTATCCATCTTTGTCGTTCCTCAATGTCAAACAAGGATGAGAGGTGATATATCGCTGTGTCGCACGGTGTCTCTCTTGTTAGAAAGCTCCCCTGTGTGCCCATTCGACTCTGTGATTGATTAATTTTTACAACTACAACGACTTCTAACTTACGCAATTGTAGAAAGGACTTTACGAAGTCGGCGGGTAAATGGCTGTATGACATGAAAAAAAAAAGAAATTAAGAAACAAATAACTTAAAACAGCCAAGACACGTCCCTCATAGAACAATTTGAGTTTATATACTGTTAACAATATTTTCAGCACTCGAAATAAGTGTGATTATAATTGGTATATCGATGTTAAATTTCTATAAGGCATATAAGCAGATCAATATTTTGGATTCGCTGCAGCTTAAACGTTATATACATATATTAACCGGACGATTCTACCGTGATTGGCCAATTCGCACTATATATACATTTTACTGCTTAAGTTTTTTTTTGGGGTGTGCCGTATAATCTTTTGTATACAAAACGCACGGTACAATAAAATAACACACACTGACATCGTATACTTTTTACGCGCATAAAATAAATGGGACTCGACGATCGTAAAAAAAAAAAAAAATCGGACACTCTCGAATATTGCGGTGCAACTTGCACGCGAATCTCCCGAGCTGCGCGTATCTATATATCTACCATTGCGAGATTTTTCTAAGCGCTGCCCGCGGTGCGTGTATAGGTATATATGCCATCACACACACACACGCGAATCGATTTGCGCCTGGAGAATTTTCTATCGAGACTCTTGTTTGCATACGTGATCCCTATTCTACATAACTCTTAATTATACAGCGTCGGTATATATATATATATATAGTGTATCTCGTTGGATCGTTATTGCGCGATGTTTTCGCCATGCTCGAAATCCGCGCGTATGATAACAATATGTAACGGCATATCGACACTCGCAGTCCATGTGTGTTAACAAACGTTACAGAATATATTATACAGAATGGAGGCCGTTGTCATGGCAGTGCGAGAGACCCGGGAAACATTAGGGCCTGCACACAATAGAGGAACCGGGAGATACGTATTAAGGTCTCAACCTACCGGAAACTGCATTACATCGGTATGCATGATTTCTGATAGGCTGAAATCTCAATACTCGATTGCGGCTCCTTATATTTCCTCTGTTATGCACAGAGCCTTAGATTAGGTTCGCTCGTACAGCGTGCGACGTGATAAAATATACGCCTGGGGACGACGTGGATAATAGTTATCTTCCCGCGATCTCGAGGGATCATTTCATGGGATTGATCGGATACAATCATCAATATTGATGTATATCGTTCACTCGCTCTCGCTTCCTCTCGGCTCGATTCGACTCGATCGCACCATCAAGCGTTGATCAACGCGATGAGTCCTAGTTAAAACCCAATCTTTCTACCTTCCCTTCTCTCTTAATCTCTCTCTTTCTCTCTGCTTAGGTATAACATGTGTATACTCAACAGAAGTTGAGATACGGATATATATGAGCGAATGAATAAAGAAAATGATTTCTACGTTTATTCGCACTCGCCCTGGCGCGAGATACATAACTTTGTTAATACTGGCCTCGTTGAAAATTATACATATCGATATATCAATCTGTCCCTTTCTGGCCCGCGCAGTGAATTCCGCGGGTGAAACCTGAAACAAAAGAGGACGCTCGCTAGCCTAGGAAGCGTGTAGAACGAATTTCAGATCCGCCACGCTTCGAGACGACCGTTGAGGCAAGGTGTTGTAACAAAAGTGGTTTGATTCTCTCCGCCGTGACTCTCTTCTTTCGCGGATCCCTCTTCTCTCCAAATAAGACGCACAAATGTGACCTGTAGAGCATATTGTAGACCACTATTCCGTCGCATGCGCTCTGCCGACGCGGTGCCTACCAATATATATATATATATGGTGTGTGTATGTATTACATGCAAGTGTATCGTATTTGCGTCGTGACAAGCGACACACGTACACGCGCGCACATCGAGAGAACGAAAAGTAGGTTCCGAGTGAAGATAGCGCATAGGAACAGGCGCGCACGGACGCGGAATCGGCGTGAATGTGTGCGCGAATCACGATCGTGCGCGGCGAAGGATGACGACTTGAAGCCATAGCGCACGCGATTATTTGACATCAGGTATTCGATCGTGCACGGGGTGGTTAATTGATATGTGCTTTAATACGTAAATTTAGGTGTTTATCAGGGCGCGTGGGAGATGTTTGCGGCATGTACTCGATACACGCTTAAATTCAATGTTAAGGCATTAATGATCCCATGTGTATACCCTGATATATATATATATATATAATATGTGTGTGTGTATACCGCACAACGGAATACCCGTGGGATACCTGAAATGATATCCCTAACTTATGCCGTTTCTTCCGCTTGGGACCCTCGATCGTGTGTGCCACGCTTATGTGCGTTTACATAAATTTACATGCGACTCTAATGCTCTTCGGTACACCGAAATAAATGTGTGTCGTTCACATGTCAGTCTAAATAACTGTAGAGGAGCTTGCGATGAAATTGCTGCGAGTGATCCGCATGGCGTCGCAAAAGCCATATGTATATCGAAGGGAACCAGTTTATATAAATTGACTATGCATGTATTTTCGCGCACGCTGAGTTTTTCTCTCTCAATCTCAACGAAAGGCTTTGTACGATATTATATATACGCTCACTGCTGAATCTGTGTGCGGCGGCCTTTAAGGCCACATCGTAACACATACGAGCGAGCGAGAGGGAGAGAGAGAGAGAAAGAGAGATGCACATACTGGCACATACATGCACTCTCTCTCTCTCTCTCTCTCTCTCTCTATCTGTTGTGCATGGCGCGCGCGCGCACCGTTCTAATGGTTAGGTTATAGCGGAGATATTCGGATGCGCGAGCTATTTTTTTTCTAGATATAGCGCTCGCGGAGCCGAACGTTTTATCGGTCGAAGTTCTCACGCATATACCACATATATATGTATACTACGGAGACGCTTTTGTGTGAAATTATATAATCACGTGGCGCGACGTGGATCTTCGTTTTGTCTCTTTGTAAAGTACCCGCGAGCGTATACGTTTGCGCTCCGCACATCTTTCACTCTCTTTTGTTTGTCCCTTTCGCGGTGTGTCGGCGATAGTGCGGGGCAGCGCGCGCGCGCGCACGAGTGAGAGTGGAGTTTAGTTAAGTACCCCCTCGTGTTCCTCCCCCCCTCCCCTCCCC
>NW_017280289.1:2735564-2790193 GCF_001594065.2 Cyphomyrmex costatus
GGGGGTAAAACGAGGAAGAGAGAAAAAGAGGCGCTTTTGCTACGTGCGATCGTCGCGGGGACCGCGACATTACTCTTCCTCCTGTCTTCCTGCCGCGCTCAACGAGGCTGTTGCGCGCGATTTAGCTTTTCTTATCTCTTCTTCGAGGATTACTCAACCATCTTGTCTCTCTTTATTTCTTCCCTCTCGTGGCCGAGCCTCCGTTGTATCCCGGCCAGAGCGTCGTAGCGATAATTGTGTTTGCCTTTAATTGAACAACACGTCATCGACGATCCGGCAACAATCGGCAAATCAATGTCGCTCAATTGGAGAAAGTACTTCGTATTTGTTGTTGATGACGAAAGAGAGAGAAAAAGAGAGGAGCGCGGCGTATCCTCGCGTAATTGCAATCTGCAGCTGTTATTCTTGCGACGAGTGATTTAATTCTTTCTTTTTTCATCCAAGAGGATCCATCGTTGGTCTATGGAAGGATAGTAGCCGAGTGCAACGACCCTCCGGTGTGAAATTGCATTTTGTAATGAAAGGATGTGTGTATGTACATTCCGCCCGCGCTGGCTTGTTGCGAAAGTCCGTTTTTCTCTTGCGATGATCCGATCACGATCACAATATGATCGAGTAAACGCGACACGCAGAGAGTCAATTAACTTAAGTAAGTGCGCGGTCACGCGTGCAATGCGCACTTCTGCTCAAATGAACGGATTTTGCTTGCGAAGTAAACATTCTTTTGCCCTTAGAGGACCCTCAGCTTGCCGGAACCGTCGAGTATCATGACAATTTTAGTACGCGAAACGAATACGGGCTATTGTTTGGCGGTTTACAGATATAATAGATCAGGATATGATTTTGTAAACAGTGCATTTCCGTTTACATATAATTATGGAAGACGATACTCGTTGGAGTTTTATATCTTTTACCGCCCTCTCTTCTCCCTTCCTTGTTCGTTCTCTTGAATTTTCTTAAAGTTTCGTAATCTTTATGCGCCTCTTATTATTTTATTTCTTCTTCATATTAGTTTTTCTTATGTTACCTTCTTCCTTTACTTATAGAGAGAGAAACACACTGAGAAAGAATTAAATTTTTATAAATATTTGCTTGAATATAATTCTAAGTACATATAAAATAAATTATTTAATACAAAATCAATAATTTGATTTAACTAATATTTTTTTTTTATTAAATAAACATTTATTACTGTAAGTAAATATTGACTTAATACCATTCAAGGAAATATTCATTCAGTGCATTTTTCAGGTAATCGTTTCTTGGTAAAAAAGAACTCGCTCTCTAAAAAAAATGCTTACTTATCTATCTCTCTTCTTTCTGTTCTCTTTTTTCTTTTTTCTAACCGAAGAATCAATCATATTTCACATATTTGTATATTACATAATCATTGACTATAATACATTAAATAATTGTTACATCAGAAGGCCCCCGTGTACAGTATTAAATTATTATACAAAGTCATTATTCATTTAATTAATTATGAATAATTAATATATATATATATATAATATAATGCTATTAAATAATTTAAAACTTTTCGCTTATTGCATTATCTCATAATCTCCTCGTTAATCTATTCTGTTATAACAAATTGAATATTATCACGATAATTTTCCATAAATATGTATATACTCGCATTACTTTAAAATGCAAAAGATGTAAGTGCGAATTTCAAAGCAGACCAATTGTTTACGTTGCCGAGGAAACTACTTTTTACGATCATGAATACATACCGATTGGAGATTGTCGTTGAATAAAAATACACCTTTCCGTGTTTGTGTTGTACAAGGACGATGAGGCAATGCGCACTTACACCTTTCTCGATCACGGTTGTATACGGACGATGCTACCCATGCATTGTTGTACACTTAATAAGATTTTAGTGGGCTGGCAGACCGGAAGAAAAACAGTTCGTGCTGCAAGAAGCATTTTTTAAATCTCTTTTGAACCGACTTATACGGCTCATCGATATTGTTGATTAACTTTTGGATCTCGACACTGCAGATATCGAGGCAGATATCCGCTAATCAAATTTGTCAAAAGTAGATTTTGTAAAATCTCTACTGCAAATTTTGTCGACAAAGTATCAGCATTACATGAATGTAACACCATTTCGGATATTGAACAATTAGGCTGACGGGTTATCACTTCGACGTGTAAATAACGTCAACGTTGAAGATGTTTACTTTTTTACACAAAGAAGACAAATAGCTTGCTACCTGGGATTTTACTAACGTAATATGAGACCCGATGTTTTTTTTTTTTACCTACACTGCTTGCAACCTTTATCTTTTCTCTTTTCTTCTCTGCGAAAGAAAAAGTAGAAAGGTGAACCGTATATGCAAAAGAAAGAAAGAGAGACGTTGAACTGAAAAGAACAGACCTATGATGGCAGCTTGATTGCAGAAACCGAGCTGAATCTACCATTTCGTAATCAAGCCATTTAAACACGATTTATGGCCCTTTAAATAATTACGAAATTAACTGAACGTCTGCTCGGTTTCTGCTAGCGATCTGCTGTCAGATTATGTCAGCAGACTCTGCTGGCAGAACACGAGCTTTATTAATGCGACCGCGATTAATGTCGATCAGCTGCTCGATCTGCTAGTCCATTGTTAACACTTTATTTATTACTTTATTAATTTTTTATACTTTTAACTATCTTCCGTAATGGAATTTCTACTTTTATACTTTGGCGAAAATAAAGGTTGAAGCGTGTAATCCGAATATAAGAGAAAATTAGCAGAAGTTTAAACGAAATTTCTATAGAGGAAGCAAAAATTGGGACATCGGAAGATTTGAAATACAGGGTGAGCCAACTCTAATTTTCAACTCCTATAGAGGCGTCCCAAAAGAACTTGGATAGATGCGCACTATTCATTTAAATTTATTATATTATATTGTTAATATTATACTAATCTCTTCAATTTGCAATGGTAGGGTTATTATTTTATTTTATTAATTTTATTAATAAAATAAATAAATACTTTACTTTTCTAGCATTATATATAACTGATTAATTTGACTAGTATTTCAAGATATATTTTTATAATCCAACGTATATCAATAAAAGAATCCTATTTTTGGACTGTATCCCCCCTTACGGAAAAAAACTTGTTTTTTTCCGTAACCACCATTGAAGTGACAACTATTGAATAATTAATGCACACTAGATTAGTGCACATTACTAGTGCATACTGTACCAATAGTATTAATTTACACTACTAGGATGAATTCCATCATAAGGGCCGATATTTCAAGGTTAACATATCTCGAAATTGATCAAGGAGTTAGGCCGTCCTAATTCAAAACGTAAAACGAGCGGAAATTCCGATGTCTTACTTTACGCTTATTCTGCCACTCTTCTTTTCAGTTTTATACAAAATGTACACTAATCAACATTTACATATAAACTCTGCTTTACAAAAAATAGCATTTTTGCATCATTTTGATATCCCGATGATGTCACGAATAAAAATCCTGCCGGTGAGCCAGCTATATTTTGATGTCACGATCTAATGCGTAAAAAATAATCACATATATGTTAATAACTTATTAATTGTTTATCCTTTTTTAATTTTAAGAATTAAAAAAAAATAAAGAAAAAATTGAACCGAGATTAACGTTAATTTTATATATATTAGCGAAACAGCCTAATTCGATCAGCTCTTGGGTATGTTCCGGATCTTTCTTCTCGCCAGGATACCTATAACATAATGACAGAAAAATACAACAGGTATATATTATTATTATTGTTCGAAATTTGGGAAACGGTCTTGGGCCTAAATCGAGTGACCAGCCACAATATTAGGATGCCAGAACGACGTAAAATCCAATAAGCCTACATTAGCATTCAGCAGAAAAAAAAAAAAAATACACAATAGAACAATGCGAAATGATATATGGACCAGTCGCACGTATGGAGTACGTATACAATTCACCGTTGAAATCATTCGCTCTTATATATTATGCACGTGTATCGTCGTTACGTACCATAAACCGCGATCATTAATAATTACCAGAAGTCACGTATACGAATAACATCAATTATAAACTCGTGTATAACATGGAACGTCGCGTCAAATTGCGGGTTACATTTCGCAATACTCTCGCATAGGCGCGCATATAGAGGCATATAGCGCAGCGCGAGGCGCGATCAAGCGGGATCGAAGCAACGTGCGCGAGAGAAAAAGGGGCTCTCTGTGGCGATTCGGAAGGAACGGAACGGAACCAACCGCACACACAAGAGCCCGCAAGAGCCAGAGCGCGGCCGGCGGCGCGGCGATGTGGCGCAAGAGAAGGGTAGTCAGGGTAGGGACGGGTAACGTCAGCATGTCGCGCCTCGCTATCGTACGTAGAATCACGGGCGAATCAAACATGGCGATTCGGTCGCTGTTTACGGCACGGGCATACGGTTACTAGTGCCGCGGTGGGTGGTGCCAGTACGCGAGAGTGACTCTTCGACGCCGGTGCGTGTTCCTGCCGTCGCGTATTAACGGCTCGCGGTACGTGTCGCGGGCATGGAGCTGCACGGGGCGGAAACGACGACGAGGAAAGCGTCGGGCGACGCCGACGATGGAGCATCATCGCACGACGCGAAGGGCGTAGAAGCTGGGCCAACGCCTGCGACGTCATCGCCACCGATCGCGGAGCGAGTCGCGCGATCTGCCGGCGGGAACGCGGAGCGGAACGTCGATTGCTCGAACGGAAGGAATGTAAGGCCCGGTCGATCAATAAGTTGGAGATAAGAAGATCAATATTTTTTAAATCGCCCTGACAAGCCTTGATTCACTTGTTTGTGATCGACGATTTTATTCAAATTTGTACAATTATGTATTTCAATCGTTAAAAATTGGCTCAATTTGATAAATCTGTCAAATATATTTAGCTTGTTTGCTACAATGAGCGCCTTCAACAGACTCAACAGTTATTATAAATGGAATGCTCACTGCTATATATTCTTCTATAACTAAACACCTGATTGGATGATAAAGTTACACCAGTGGCTGCATTCAGCAGTTCATTCAACAGTTGAGTGAGCGCTCACTATTATTCTTTTAGGTCTAATCAGAATTATCTAATCAATCTAGAAGAATACAACAATAACAGCGAACGCTCACTCATCTGTCGAGTCCACTAAAATGTACCTATTTGTGTACAGTATGGAAAACTGATCAGTGATAGGCCTTTTACAATATAAGCCATAAATCAGAAATTAAAAATTGACGACTGTGATTCGTCCATTTCTAGTTTATGACTTACAATTATGGCTTATTGTAGAAGGCCCATGAGACAGTCGTAAAAGAAACATTTTACGCTAAACGCGGCAATTGGTTCCTTCTCTTAGATCCAACGAAGAACCAATCATATTAAAAGAATCATTGAGCGCTCACTGATCACTTTTCTCTACTGAATGCAGCCATTAAGGTCATGGCACACAAAAAATTTAAGACAGTTAAGCTGAAAACACAATAGGCACAGGCAATACGCGTAGGCAACAGGGAATAACGAGCCGTCCAATCAGAGCTCTGAGATACAAGTTCGATATTATATCCCAGATCTCTGATTGGACGGATCATTATTTCCTGTTGCCTGTGCCTATTGTGTTTCCAGCTTTAAAACGTAAACTGTAAGGAAATCAACATTGTGGATTTGCTACTGCTTAAGTTACGGCCTTACGGCCTCTACTGTGATTGGTCAATTCGCTTACTGCTTACGTTTTACTGCCTTGTACAATATTCAATACTAAAGACCGTTAATGTAAGAACATAATTAATACAAATACGAAGCCTATAACAGTCTAACTTGGATCTTAATTACTAATATTATAAACTACCGCAGTACTACGAATTAAATTTATTAACAATACAATAATTAATTCAATAATTAATTGATCCTCTTTTTGGCATCTTATATCGATGTTAAACTATATTAAAATTTGAAAATAATAATTCTTCTAATTGCGAAAAATATTACCTCGGCTGGGAGTCGAACTTGGATCGCTTGCTTTACGCGTAAAGGTACTTTTTCATGCGCAGCACGCTGCAGCAGCAATTCGTTACTATTGGTTAAGAATTTTATGTAAGCTAGATGACGTACTTCCGGCGCAAATACATTTTGCCGCAGTTCGTTGAAGTTGAACCGAACGAACAGCAAGCAGCAAGCGGCAAAATCGAGAAAGCGTACAATATGTCCGTCGTTTTATTATAAAAATATTATTTATTGCAATAAATATTAGGAAAATAAACGAAAAATGGCTTCGGATAAGGTACGGATACATGTTTGTAAATTAGATCATTTTATACTTTACCACAAATTTGAAAAAGTAAAGTGTAAAGTATAAAATGATCTAATTTACAAACATTCGTACCTTATCCAAAGCCATTCTTCGTTAATTTTCCTAATATTTATTGCAATAAATAATATTGCCTCGATTTTGCCGCTTGCTGCTTGCTGTTCGTTCGGTTCAACTTCAACGAACTGCGGCAAAATGTATTTTGCGCCGGAAGTGCGTCATCTAGCTTACATAAAATTCTTAACCAATAGTAACGAATTGCTGCTGCAGCGTGCTGCGCATGAAAAAGCACCTTAAGTGTCCTAACCAATTACTGCCTTAAGTTTTTTGTATGCCATGGCCTATTCAAAACATTTAAACTTATTTATGAAGTATTGGTATAATAACAAAAAAATGTTGAATTTAGTACTGCACTATAAGTTAATAATTATTCAGATACTTCTATCGGAGATAAAAAAAATTTGTCAACAGTTGATAATGTCAATGCTCTTCAATTATCTTTGAGTCTTTGAGATCTTATGAGGTCTGTTCTTTTTAGCTAAAGTTCCACATGGATGATGTTTATTAATATTTCGGTGACTTATTTTATGCCTGTAAAAGAAATAATTATAAATGTAAAATTATTATATACAATTATTGTAATTAATATATCGAATTTATTTAATATTATGCTTTTGCTATTTTTGCAGTGTCCAAAATCACTTATAAACACCTGTGGAAGATTGGAGAGTGGTAGTGGCAGTGGTGATCAAGACGGTGGTCAGCATGAGGACGGAATAGACATTGCAGCGAAGAAGAGAAAGACTCGAAGAGGTAAACCCAAGCATAAGAAATTGAAACCATATTCGAAACAGTTATCTTATCAACAACAAATACGAAGCAAGTGTATTGGTATAATTGCTAAAACCAGTAGGCAACCACCAGCTTTATATAATACCACGCAATTCCTTATGGCCGATCACAGTGATTTGCCTGATCTTGAGCAAAAATTATCGGAAGCTGCGTCACTGGAAGTACCTGCTATGTTTCAAAAGCCACCGGCGCGTACTCGCGACTCAAGTTTCAGCGTAGATTCCGATGAGGATTACTTTTACTCATCCCCGGAGGATGAAGAAGAATTTTTAACGAAAGAATTTTCAACTGCGTACGAAGCTGTTCATGAGGAGCGATTGAGCACATTGACAAAAATGGAATTGATACAGGAATATAGACATTTAGAAGCTAAAATGGATTCGTTAACAAAACGACTACGTAATAAGACCATTCATCAAATGGAGGAAAGGGATTCGGAGAATAAAAATGTATCTGCTGCAGATGCCGAGGTAGCGAAGAAACTGAAGCTGTGTCAACAACGGATCGACGACTTACTGCAACAGAATGAGCAGCTAAGGCGAGAGAACGAGATGTTACGTACTGAAAAGAGATTGCGCGCGAGCAGCTCGGAATCTAGTGTCGACAGTGAAAGCGATAGCGACAGTTCTAGTAATAGTAATCAAAGTGGATGTAGTTGCTCTCTTTCGAGTCCAGTAACATCCCCTAAGCATACTTATAAATCTAGATTAGATAATAATATAAGAACAGATAACAAAAGCGATAGCTGCGATACTAGCCAAAGTGGAAGTCCCACAACATCTATAACACCTACTAATTTCTCTAACGGTCATGTAATTCTGAATGAAACCGGTAGTTTACCCACATAGATTTCGAAATTGTTCCTTTGTACGTATTGATATTATGTTCGATATTACAAAATTGTCAGAATAATGCAGGCTGCATCCATTCGATATATCTACAGATTTAAAAGAAGCAGATTTTTCAGTCAATTTTGTTGTCAGACAACATTTGATCTTTCTTCTAATATCTGCTAAAATCCTGTTAGGCTATCGTTTAATATCCCGTTACTATTTCCTGGTTCAATCTTCTTTCCCTTGAGGCTGTATGTATGTACAGTCACGTGGATACATATATGTGTAACAATATAAATATAAGATTAATATTCTATAGGAGAACTATTCGTATCTGTTTGTGCTATTTTGTTATCTGCTTGACAAAATATTTATCATACCTATCGTGTATTTGCTTCTATCTCCTGTACGTAGTATCGTACACATGGAATTTGTATTTTTCAGCCTGATTTATTTTTCTTTTTCGCGTACTGCCAATTACGAGAGTTATGTTTGCAAATAAAGGTCTACAGACCATCAACTAACGCAGACCTATGTACATATAAGCATGGGTAAAGTGAGAAGCAGGTTCTTTTAGACTCATTAGAAGTATTATATGTATAAAATGTGTAATATTATCAAATGTGATGACCTATATTGTAGGAGGTTAAAAATCTTTGTACAATTGTATAGTTTTTAGACAGTAAGACGAAATGTTAGTTTATGGTCTGAAATTGTAAGATACGCAAAAGTGTTTGTCGCATTTCCAATTTTTAATAAATTTTATGTTTTCCTCCTATATGGTACGTTTTAATTATAAACAATGATGTTAGGTTTTTTTTTTTAAGACTTACGCTATTTTCCCTTATTCCTAAATTTTTCCTTTATATACAGATATTTTTAGAAAAATTAAAAATATTTTCTTAATAAAAACATGAACAAACTTGTTAAATTGTATGGATTATAGGAACTTGTTCCAGTATAAAATCAAAATTGAGATCTTTGGTTTTTTTAATAGATTTTCATTCTGGCCTATATTCAGAATGCGCTAACATGCTATAGTTTATGTCACGTATACTATAGAATTTCAGAGATAAAAGCGCGCTTTTATCGATAAAAGTGCGTTCTTCTATATACATATCTAAAAAAAATCTACTAAAATGGAAACATATGCTGGATTCACACTGCATCCGATATGCGTCGTACGGCGAATCTGCAACTAATCAAAAAACAGGATTTTGATTCGCATCGATGATAGGATTTTTCTGATTGGTTGCAGAGTCGTACGACGCACATCGGATGCAGTGTGAATCCTACCATACTGTACTTTAAAATCTAATTTTTAGAATTAGAAAAAGATGAAGAGCAAATTGAACCGAGATTATAGTTAATCCGCATTGGTGGAAATGGGCATAAGGGCTTTTTCACCAACCTCGGTTAAGTCTAACCGATAATTCCAATGGAATTATCCAATCGCATTTGTCTTTGACCAGAATGAACCAATCACGGTTCACACTTAACCGTCGGTTAGACTAGAGTCCCTATAATAAAGAGTCTGGCCAAGTCATTTTTAATTCTATTGGTGCTGACAAAATATGGCGGAACCAATAAGATGCCTCAAATATGTTCTTTACGCGCGCTATTATTCAATTGACGGGAATGGTATAATAAAAGAATAAACTTATTTTTATTAGTATGGAAAATTCCTCATTGAAAATCCTTTTTTGGTACTATTAAAGCAATAAGGCACGCAGCCGGGCATTTTCTATAAAATTTGTTAGTTATAATGCACATTTTGAATAGATACAATTTTAAAGGTTAGAAATCAATTTTTATGTCAGCATGTATAATTTGTTTTCTATTATACTGGGATTGAACTCGAGTCTACAGTACAGAACATGTACTAAGGCTGCGGTCGAGTTGTCACTACGAATGCTTTGAAGCGTTTCTTGATTGGTCAGTTTGTATAACTCTTTCTTTTGATTGGTCAATCAAACGCTTCAAAGCATTCGTAGTGGCAACTCGATCGCAGCCTAAGAGAAATGAAAGCTGTGTTCATAAGATGGGCAACAAAAGATGAGACACTGCCATCTGGCGGTGGAGTGCGTACTAAAGTGAACTGTAGGGAGGGGGGACGAGAATTTAAATCTTTTCAATATTAAATGCGTTCCGTTACTCACTGCGAGTACTAAAAATTTATAGTATACGTAAACTATAGATTCAATACTCGCAGTAAATAACGAAATGCAATTAGAGTTTGAAATAGCAATTAAGTGATGTACATACTACATACATAAACTTATTACAGCAGTTACTACGGCGTCGTCACGTCGCAATAACGCGCGTCATGAGAACCCTTAGTCGTCAAAAGGTGCAAAATGACGAACAATCGAGACGAGCTCACGCATCTGTGTGATGCACAGTCAAAGTCGGCAACACTTTCAAAAATATACAATGGAAAGCACCCGAGCTGAAACGCGTCCGTAAAGGTGCTTTTTCATATGCAGCACGCTGCAGCAGCAATTCGTTACTATTGGTTAAGAATTTTATGTAAGCTAGATGACACACTTCCGGCGCAAAATACATTTTGCCGCAGTTTGTTGAAGTTGAACCGAACGAACAGCAAGCAGCAAGCGGCAAAATCGAGAAAGCGTACAATATGTCCGTCGTTTCATTATAAAAATATTATTTATTGCAATAAATATTAGGAAAATAAACGAAAAATGGCTTCGGATAAGGTACGGATACATGTTTGTAAATTAGATCATTTTATACTTTACCACAAATTTAAGAGTAAAGTGTAAAGTATAAAATGATCTAATTTACAAACATTCGTACCTTATCCGAAGCTATTCTTCGTTTATTTTCCTAATATTTATTGCAATAAATAATATTGCCTCGATTTTGCCGCTTGCTGCTTGCTGTTCGTTCGGTTCAACTTCAACGAACTGCGGCAAAATGTATTTTGCGCCGGAAGTGCGTCATCTAGCTTACATAAAATTCTTAACCAATAGTAACAAATTGCTGCTGCAGCGTGCTGCGCATGAAAAAGCACCTTAACGGTCGGATGATTCGTCGAAACTGACGTTTATTATTGGTGGAAATGACGTAGTGTCATGTGCCATTTTCTAATTGGTCACTTCAATTCCCACTTTCGAGTGTCCCTACTTTTTCTGTGTTACTGGAAATCACAATACTAGTTTCACTCCCGTTGGTCTACAGATCGCGAGTCAATCGCACTGAGCACTGTGACTCGACGCCACACATTGAAATACGGTTAGTATATTATACATTCTACTATTAATATGTATATTTAAAAAAAAAATTTACTAATTGCGCGCGCGGTGGACGCATAATTGTAAATCGTACAAATTATATAACAATTGATTTATATTACAGAGAGCTAGAAAAACGTATTGAAAAAGATGTAAAAATTTTAAATGAGATATATATGAAAGAAGGAAGCACAAGTCCCCACATATCGTTAATTCATACAGGGCACGCATGTTCGTCTCCTCAAGTTTTTCTAATGGCTTTAATAAATCCCTGGGGGTCGATTCTGTATCTCGAAACAAAGTGAAAATTACAAAAGTGAGCAAATTTACTAGGTATTAGCTAATGAAATTATAAATGTTCTAGTAAATTCGCTCACATTTGCAATTTTCACCTTGTTTTAAGATACAGAATCAATCCCCTCTGGGCAGCGATCATGTAATTTCCAGTGGAACTTTTCACTTTTCACTTACAATTAGTGATTTCACGCTAACTTTTCCACGAATCACAATGCGATTATATAACTAAATGAGCGGAAAGTGAAATTACCAAAAATGAGAAATAACCTCTTATTTATCTTGTAAATTACTGATAGATATTAAACGGATAAAGCAATAAAACTAAAAACTATTAATAAATATAATATCGATGTATATATTATGAGTAACGTGATAATAATGAAATGTAAATGTTTATCATTTATACTTATAGAAATCTATATAATCTTAGAAATATCATCCCAAGGAGAACAAGCAATCAAAATAATGTCAATTTGACATTATTTTGATTGTTTTGTTTTCCTTGCGGGATCATAACTTTAGAAACTAGAAACGTTTCTTGCATCTCAATGTTCTAGTTTCTTCGAGTCACTAAACTTTCACCTTTCCGCCAGCAAATTTGGTGGCGGAAAAATTCACGTGAAAAGTTTCACGTTTCAACGTTTCGCCGAGTTCTATGATCATAAGTTCACGTGAAATCTTTCACTTTTCGCCTTGCCGCTTTAGGGGAAAAGTTACATGATCGCTGCCCAGAAGATTCCATTCCTGAAGAACATGTTTTAAAAACGGATGCGACCGTTAAAGATTTTCGATTTGTTAGTTTACTTGATGACCAAGAAGACTAGAACCTGCTAGAACGCCTAGAACCAGGAGAGTCAACCAGAGTGGTGGGGGTAAGTCAAAAAACGTCCGCGGTTATTCACACAATGCGCAGTGGCATTGCACATTGTGTGAAAGTTTGCGCATCCACGCATCGGTTATAACCGAGAAGTTCCAATGAATCAGACAACATATTAAATCAGATTTTTACGTACCTCACAAAATTTGAATACTGTTCTTCGATTTTCTTTATCTTGAGGATTGAAACCATTTTTTACACCGTTTTATCTTCAGTTCTTCTTGAGTCGAAAATTCAATCAAACAGAAACAAGGTTTGTCTGACATGCGCAGTCACGAATTGAAAACGACTATCAGAGCGACAGAGAGGACTAATGAAGCGCAAGAGTGGGGGAAGTTATCCGCCCTCACTTTTTGCCTCGTCCCCTCTACCGCTATTGGCACCGAGTTGACTCTCCTGGTTCTAGTCAGTTCTAGTCTTCTTGTTGATGGATGATGACTGCAATCAGTTTTGGCCATAAGCGTGCCATCCTCGTGATTTACATATATGTGTGTTAGTGAGTCTGTGAATCGGTGTATCAAGCTGCTTACTAGTGTTCGTAGCAAAAAGATTAGTCCCGTTCGGGCAGCTATCAGGAATGCACGCGCGATTTTCCGTTCTTTCCGGCGTAGCCAAACTCAGATTATAGGAACTCCACAGTAATCTGCACGTGTTGGGTCCTCCGCTTTGCACAGCAGTCTATTACAGTCTATTACTTATATTATTAGTTTTACATTTTTAATAGAGAATTTTATTTGGGACGTGATCTGACCGTACCGACCTCCTACTTACTGTTTGGAAGCGGGAATCATTAATTCAAGAAGAAGAAGATAATACTAAATGTAATCGGTATGACAAATTTCCAAACCTGAATAGTCGTCAACTTTAACGCTTAATATCTCGGTTCGTAGGGCAGAGCGACACTCTTTTTTTTGCCAGATTCTTTCATTTCGTCCAAAAACGCGTCGAATCAGCCTAATTTCATTAAAATCGGTGAGGTCGGAGCTTATATCTTCATAATCGACGAATATCAAATGTTAATTTTTATCACATTATCTGTTTGTCGTTAAAAATAAACATCAAGTGTCATTATGAAAAAGTTTTTTTCTATTGCTTCTGCACCCTGGACGCTGCACGGTAAAATGTGATGCGGCCGTTTGCCATGTTTTGCCACGTGGCAAGCGTTTCCGCGTCCAGTGTGCTGGAGCCATTAGTCATTGGCCAATGGCTGCGTTCAGCAGACTCAACAGTTTCGCAACCGTTTTATGATTCATCTCGCCGATTGGATTATACTTTTAGATCTAAAGGAATAGTCCTATCTCAGCAAAGAATCATAAAACTGTTGAGCTGTTGAACGCAACTATTAATGGTCACGTTCAGGGGGGTCGATTCTGTATCTCGAAACAAAGTGAAAATTTCAAAAGTGAGCAAATTTACTAGGTATTTAGGGAGAGGTAATTAGGGAGAGGGGACATTCAGATTATATATATATATTAATAGAACGTTATTTCCTACTTTGGAGAAATATTGCGAAGAATATCACTACGTCGACTCGCCATCAGAGGTCTATCGATATTCGCAAATTCTCGCAAGTGCTAAGACACGCGTATATCTCTTTATATAGAATCTCGATTTAATAACTTATCAAGGCGTATAAGGTAGGCTTCCACTACAATACCTTACTGATGAGTCCAGTAGTGGAAACCGGAACGAAACGCCAAACACATTACGTGATATTCTTCGCAATATATAATATTAGAATAAATTATTAGATTTAGATTTTAAATTGTAACTTGACTCTTATTCGCCCTATTTAACGTGTTAATTATTATTACTAGGTATTGACCAATGAAATTATAAATGTTCTAGTAAATTCGCTCACATTTGCAATTTTCACCTTATTTCAAGATACAGAATCAATCCCCTGTGTTCAGCAGATTCAATTGTGTGGAGCGGATCTGTGAGCGCTCCCTATTGGTGTATTCTTTTAGATCATCCAATAGCAGAATTTCGAACGAACGTTCACGGATCCGTTCCGCAACAGTCGAGTCTGCTGAACGTGACCAATGATGTTCATCGATTCTCCATACATTGTAAAGGGGTCTGCAGTATTTGAAGTGTGACCAACTTCATGGCGCGATAAATTGAAAAACTGGAGCAGCAGAGCGCGGAGCGCTTGGAGTTGAGATCTGTGGTTATTAAAAAGTGTTTGCAGCTTTTAGGCCATATATTATGAAAGCAATGTCTCATCATTACGTAGTGACGGCACATAAACCAACGGCTGTCACTTCGTGCGTGACTGGTAAGTGATTAAATTCTTAAATTTGCACGGCGAAAGCTTTATCACTATATAATTACTTTGTGCTTTCCCAAGGTAATTTCACTTCACCCACGGATTTGAATCTGATATTAGCCAAAAATGTACGATTGGAGATATACCTTGTGACACCGGAAGGCCTACGGCCTTTGAAGGAAGTCGGGATCTATGGCAAGATTAGCGTCATAAAATTCTTCAGACCACCGGTAAGGTTAGCTCCATGCTAACGTCTGTTTCCTTAGAAAGCCATGTTTACACTTGTAATGACTGGCAGTTATGTTTGCCGTTTGCTAATAAATTATAAAGAAAAGTATTGTTTATATACATATACAATGTCTAGTGACTACATAAATTACTTTTGATGTACACAACACATACATTCGTATACACATGTACGTATGTGTATATAAATTTGTACGTTTAGTATATTAATTATACTAAATACATTTTATCTCTCGTTTCTGTTTAACGTTAGCAAATAACAAGCAAATATAATGATTCGTTGTATTATGCTATGTTTTTATTGAAAAATATCGTATGTATATAAAACATACATTATAAATAAGTCTTTTCTTAAGTTGTTGTTAAAGTGTTATTAGTAAAAAATATGAAAAATCTATGAAAACTTGTATAAATATTGTATGGCTGAGATATTATATGAAGGATTATATTAAATATAGATTTAATTGAGAGAGATTAAATTGCACAGTGATACTTAAAACAAATTTTTTGATAAAATATATTTTTTGACAGCATGAGAAAAAAGATCTTCTATTTTTGTTAACAACACGTTATAATGCCATGATCTTGGAATGCATTGGTGAGGGAGAAGATATAGAAATTATAACGAGAGCTCATGGGAATGTAGCGGATCGCATTGGGAAGGCTTCCGAGACTGGAATTAAAGCTGTTATTGATCCAAAAGCACGAGTAATTGGTCTTAGATTGTATGATGGCCTCTTTAAAATTATACCTTTGGACAAAGATAATCCGGAATTGAAAGCGTCTTCAATCCGTATGGATGAACAGCAAGTACAGGATGTCAATTTTCTCCATGGATGCGCTAATCCTACCTTAATTCTCATTCATCAAGATATCAATGGTAGACACGTAAAAACACACGAAATTAACTTGAGAGATAAAGAATTTGCCAAGATACCATGGAGGCAGGATAATGTAGAGCGAGAGGCTATGATGGTCATTCCTGTACCTTCGCCTATTTGTGGTGCAATTATAATAGGACAGGAAAGTATTCTGTATCACGATGGTGCCACATATGTTGCAGTGGTGCCTCCAATTATAAAGCAGAGCACTATTACTTGCTACGCCAAGGTAGATAATCAGGGATTGAGGTATCTATTGGGAGATATGGCTGGTCATTTATTCATGTTATTTTTGGAGCAAGAAAAGAAGCCTGATGGATCGCAAGTGGTAAAAGATTTGAAAGTCGAGTTGTTAGGAGAAATCAGTATACCCGAATGTATAACTTATTTGGATAATGGAGTAATATATGTTGGTAGCCGCTTAGGTGATTCTCAATTGATCAAATTAATTACAAAGGCAGATGAAAATGGATCCTATTGTGTACCTATGGAGACATTCACTAATCTGGCGCCTATTGTCGATATGGCTGTAGTAGATCTGGAAAGACAAGGCCAAGGGCAAATGGTTACATGCTCGGGTGCTTTTAAAGAAGGTTCTCTAAGGATTATTAGAAACGGCATAGGTATACAAGAACATGCAAGTATGGATCTACCAGGGATTAAAGGTATGTGGGCTTTAAAGGTTGGAGGTTCACATTTTGATAACACATTAGTATTGTCATTTGTCGGGCAGACTAGGATCTTAACTTTAAATGGCGAAGAAGTCGAAGAAACGGATATCCCAGGTTTTGTAGCGGATGAGCAAACGTTTCACACGGGTAATGTTACCGACGATTTATTTATCCAAATAACTTCGACTTCTGTTAGACTAATCTCGTACGAGAGTAAAATAGTAATTTCTGAGTGGGAGCCACAAAACAAAAGGACTATCAGTGTGGTAGCCTGTAACGGCATGCAAGTCCTTTGTGCAACAGGAAATGATCTGTTCTATATCGAGATCGTATGCAATCAGATTGTATCCAAAGGATTTGTTACCTTGCAACATGAAGTAGCATGCTTGGATATCTCCCCCTTAGATGGCAACGAAGCCAAGATTGCTGCTGTTGGACTTTGGACAGACATATCTGTTCGAATCTTAACTCTGCCCAATCTAGAGGAGATCAATAAAGAGCTTCTTGGAGGCGAGATTATACCCAGATCCATCTTGATGACCTGCTTCGAGGGTAACACATACTTACTTTGCGCGCTAGGTGACGGCAGCATGTACTATTTTATTCTACATCGACAAAGCGGTATGCTCTCGGACAAAAAGAAGGTCACCTTAGGCACTCAACCTACTGTTCTCAGGACTTTTCGATCACTCTCTACGACGAATGTATTTGCATGTTCGGATAGACCCACTGTTATATATTCTTCAAATCACAAGCTTGTCTTCAGCAATGTCAATCTCAAAGAAGTAAATCACATGTGCTCTCTGAATGCAGAATCTTACCCTGATAGTCTTGCATTGGCAACTGACAGCACCGTTACTATTGGTACAATTGACGAGATTCAAAAATTGCACATTAGAACGGTTCCACTTGGGGAATCTCCAAGAAGGATCGCTTATCAAGAAAGTTCGCAGACCTTTGGCGTGATTACCATGCGTGTCGACGTACAGGAGAGCAGTGGCGCGAGCATCGTCAGGCATTCTGCGTCTACTCAGGCGGCGTCCACATCCAGTAGCAGCCACGTTGTTTCACACAATAAACCCAGTGGACACACAGCCAGTGAGATTGGCCAAGAGATTGAAGTTCATAATCTTCTCATTATTGATCAACATACATTCGAAGTTCTTCACGCGCACACGCTGATGGCCACCGAATATGCATTATCATTGATATCAACAAGACTGGGCGAGGATCCGACTTCTTATTTCGTGGTCGGGACCGCGTTTATAAATCCCGATGAGACTGAGCCCAAAATGGGCAGGATACTGCTATATCATTGGAGCGAGGGAAAATTCACGCAGGTTGCAGAAAAGGAGATCAAGGGTTCGTGTTATTCCTTGGTTGAATTTAATGGTAAACTCTTGGCGAGCATCAACAGTACTGTAAGATTGTTTGAATGGACTGCGGAAAAGGAACTCAGATTAGAATGCAGTCACTTTAACAATATCATAGCCTTATATTTAAAAACCAAAGGCGACTTTGTCCTTGTGGGAGATCTGATGAGATCTCTTACGTTGCTTCAATATAAAACTATGGAGGGCAGTTTTGAGGAAATAGCTAGAGACTACAATCCCAATTGGATGACTTCTATCGAGATATTAGATGATGATACTTTCCTGGGCTCTGAAAATTGCTTCAATCTCTTTGTATGTCAAAAGGATAGGTATGTTTACAATAACATTATAAATTTTGTATGTTTTTATTGTGATCGAAACGAGTTCTGTTGACAGCTTTTATGTTTTTACATTTGCAACCTTTAATTTTCTTTTTATAAACATTTTTTTTTAGAAATCGTTCATTAATTAATGTCGATCGCTTTTATAGAGAACCATATGTCATCTCTTGATATGATTTTAATAAAGCAATTTTAAATATCGACAATTGTTCTTTCTAGCGCTGCAACGTCCGAAGATGAAAGACAACAAATGCAGGAAGTAGGTCAATTTCATCTGGGTGATATGGTCAATGTTTTCCGGCATGGTTCGTTGGTGATGCAAAATTTGGGAGAATCAAGTACGCCGACTCTAGGTTGTGTATTATTCGGCACTGTAAGCGGTGCGATCGGTCTGGTGACGCAAATACCATTTACATTTTACGAATTCCTGCGTAATATGGAGGACAGATTAAACAGCGTGATAAAAAGCGTGGGCAAGATAGAGCACAACTTCTGGAGAAGTTTTAATACGGAATTGAAGATTGAGCAGTGCGAAGGATTTATAGATGGTGACCTGATAGAAAGTTTCCTCGATTTGAACCACGACAAAATGGCAGAAGTCGCATTGGGTCTTATGGTAATTTAATTATGTATTCTTTTATCGAGAATAGCGACCTGAAGTGATTTTTACATCAGCAGAGAGAAAATAGAGCCAATTATAGTATTTTTTTTTTACTAATAAACAATTCATACTTATTAATTTTATTTTTTTTATTAAACAAATACTTTTTTCTATTTATTAAAAGTAAATCTATACATATTAAATATAATAATTTTAAGTACTAAAATATAAATCGTAGAACAATTAATAATATATGTAATTAATGATAGTGACTTTTAATTGTAGTGTAAAAATCATTCTAGGTAATCATTACGCAAAAAAAATAAGTGAACTATATTTCTGAATGATGCATAGCATATGTATATGAATATACATATGTATGATTTATGTATAATATATACATCTGAGCATACTGAATTAATTTTTCTAAATGTCTTAATGTGCTATTTCTCCGTAGATTGACGATGGTAGTGGCATGAAGAAAGAAGCTACGGTAGACGATCTTGTAAAAATAGTGGAGGATCTTACAAGGATACATTAAATGTCATATATAAGTAAACAATATTTTAAATTCATTGAATGTATCTATAAGAATATTAGAAAATATACATAGAAAAGATTTTCAAATAATGATTTAAGCAGGAGCGAATGTTTATACGATTACTTTTGTTATCACTGATGCATGAAAAGAACGACATAAATTTTCTCTTATTTTACAGTCTTTAGCACTTGTAACGATTTTGTGAGAAATTATTTTTGCATTTGTGCGTTAACACCCGTTGCAGTATTTTTTTAGAATCGATTGTATAACATAGAAGTAATATTTGTTTAACATTCGTTAAAATGAATTATTTTCAAAGAATGCTCGAAGATTTTTGTAGCGTAATATCTTTGTATCTTTGTAAGATCGAGAGTGTAAATAAAAATAAATGCATTTTAAGGTAACGTTCTCTCTCGTACGACAATTCATTAGTCTATTTATTAGCCTTGAGCGTAGCCTGTAGCGTTTCCGGATCGAATAGCCAGCTGCGTAAACTCTCTATCCCTTGACCCGTCATACCGCTAGTTTCCAGCACAGTGATCTTCTGTGTCACCTCCTTTTGTAGACGCGCGTATTGTAACATGAGTAAAGCTTCGTTTCTCATCTGACGATACGAAACATCCATCTTGTTTAAAATAAGTGCTATTTTCACATTCCGTAATCTCGGTTCCACGAGGAAAGAATAAAGTAGTACACCTGCAGCACTTATTTGACAAAGATTACTGGTATCCACTACATAAATGATTTTATGAATCTGATAACGATAAAAAAAAAAGAAATCTAATAACTGCAAGTATATCACATATTTATTAAGATGTGATTTTGTTTGTTTTTTTTTTTACATATAGTAAGTACCTTATCAAAATAATGTTTCCATATCGGTGCCATATTACCACCAATTTCTTTAATTACCATATCGAATTCGCCAGTATCATTTTTTACAGTATATATATTTATTCCGTTAGTAGGCACAGTATGAGTCGCGTCGTCGATTTCGTCTCCTTGAAGACTTTTCATCAAAAGAGTTTTGCCTGATTTGAATGGTCCAAGGCAGAGACACATTTCCTTTTGTATTAAAAATTTTTAAATACAAATTATTAATTTTATATTAAGACGCGTTTATGAATTGTCTAATTATAACAGACGTTTACAGTTCTCTTGAGACTTACAAAGGACAATGGATTAATATTGATTTAACAGATCCGTTGCCAGAAGGTCATATCTCTAGCAACAAATCAAGATGTGCGGTTGCAAAACTTATTTTAAATCAATAATTAAAAATGTTTTAATTTGAATTTTCTCTTTAAATGATACTGTCAAAAGGTAAACATAGTAAAACTTCTAATAATCAAAAGATACTATATCTCGAATGTCAAGTGTTGAACGTTTCTATTTATACATACACACACGCACGCACACAACAAACACACAAAATATAGAAAAGGAATATCTAAATTTAAAAACAATGTGTGTATTTTATATATATATACATATAATACGTATTTTGTTTTTAAATTTTGGTTTTTCTTTCCTATTTTATGATTGCAATACTTGGTTGAAGATACACAATTCTATCATAGCCTATGACTTTTCGAAAATAGTACAGCATAAAACAAATTTTTGTATATATACGTATATATATCGCGTGCGCGCATAAACGAGTGAATGTATATAAGTGTAGACGTATAAATTTATTACATTTAAATTTACCATTTGAACGTGTGTATGCATATACACACATACACACACCATGTATGTAAATACCATTTTTCCAAATACGAGAAATATATATAACAAATACTCTTACGATTTTGTGTTTATTGCAAGTTTTAATAAAATTAAAAATTTGCTTTTTCTATGATAATTATAATTTAAAAAAAATCTAAAATTTATCTACATTGTTCTATTTGGAAATTTTGCACAAAAGAATTAATGATGTCTCATCACATTATTTAAATATTTTGGCAGTAATTTTTTAACCTTCTATGCATTCATTAGTTTTACAAACAAATAACACATATATTATTGTTATAATTATGTATCACTCGTTTGCTACGAATAACGACATAAAAATTAGAATTTTTTTTATTACTTGTAGAAAAAATAACAGAAACTTAAAGAAAAAAATTCATACTTTTATTCTTCTAAAATTACATTAGTTATTACATAAAAATTACATTTTAAAATGAATATTACAAAATTTTAATTAAAAATAATAATTCAAAACATTGAAATTTACTTTTTTGAAAATTGTTTTTTTTAGTCATGTCGTTATAACAAATGAGCAATATAGTAAACATTGTATACGATAAATTTACATACAATAAGAATTATATATGAATTCTTTGATAAAAAAAACAGTAAACATACAAATCTAAACAAAGAGGTTATTAGTTTATGGTATAATAATCAAGTAGGACTACTTTGATTTCTCTCACAAAGATCTATGAGAAAGATTCTGTGTACTGAAGCTGTATCTATCATTGTTATCAAGGAAATCATTTCTATGTTTAGACCTGCATGTAACTTTTTTTGGTCAAAGAGTATATAATAATAAATACAGTAATTGTATGTTTATAATAATGAATTAAAAATATATCAGCCTATCATAACTTTAAGATGTAACAAAAGTAACGATCTCTTATCATCTTTTTATGTAATACAAACATAAACATTATTCATTCTTTAATTAATTTTATATTGATTTTCTAATTAGATTATAAATGGTTTGTTACATATTTTGGTACAATTTATTATTTACATTCACTAATGTCTAATGTAATAAAAGTTAAAAGATGGCAGATTGTATCTGTTTCCATTAAAAACACGACAAAATGTTGAATGAAACGTTCTCATTAATGTAAACAAGATCTTATAAAGACATTTCTAGGAACAGAGCAACAAAACTTTGCAAAATACCAACAAAGATCACATTGTTTAACGCAAATTTTATATAAATCTATGAATGCCTATATATTTTGCATCTCAATGTGTATTTTTTTGCAACAACCCATCAAAACATTGATATATCTTAACAAAATTTGTTTAAACATATATCGAGTGTCACATTTTCAAATCATTACAAAGTTAGGAAATCTTTCCAAACCGTTAGGTGTGTACAAAGCATACGTAAAATAATTTCCATTATTACATTCTTTAAGATTAATCTCTTTACAAGTCTGTACACTTTACATATTACAGATATGTCATCTTTTATATATTTGATAACAAATAATTTTGGCGTCAGTACTTTTTCACTATAAATAACTTTTACATACTGTCATAAAGTACTGTAACTATAAATATTTTATTTAGCATGTTGTGCTTTATCTAGCATGTATTTATCAAATATATGATATAAATAAAGCGATTCACGGGAAATTGTAATGATGATATTCATAGTGAAAAAGTTAGAAAATTTATGGATGTATATTATTAAGTCATAACTTCGGTTTCACAAGTTTCTTACTCTACATATTTATATATTTCTGATCAGTTAGGAGTTATTAACTGACCATTTTTCTAATTAATTATATTTAAAGTAGAGAATTCCTGAGCACGCTACAACATTAATAAAGTAAGGCACGCACTTGAGGTGGCATTTGCCACATATGCAAACGTTTGTCTTTACTTCCCGCTATAATCTGAAAGATAATAAAATCGAAAATTTTCGTTAGTGTTTACTATTGTTAGCGCATCAATGTTTTATTTTACACGTTTAATTAAAAACTCGTACAAAAATAGAGAAAATAATTATTGTGATAGATTAATAAAAAATGTTCAGAGAAAGATAACATAAAAGCGTAAGGAAAGTTATTAAAAAATAGAAACTTGCACATTGAATACGTACCTTATTATTTACAACTTCTATACTCAATAACATATTCCCTGGACCGCGTATGCTACATATTAATTCATGATTCTGTAAAGAGATTTATATTAAATCGAATACTATATAATGCAAATATGTTGCAATGAACTGATTACAAATTAATGATTCAAAATATAACGATGCAGCACTCACATTTATATCAAAAACATAAATATTGCCGTCATAACAGCCCGCGAAAAGTAATTGTTCATAAAGCCGCATACATACAATACCAACACCAGCATCGTAATGAGTTACTTGATCACCCATCTGCAATTATATTTAAAAAATGATGATAGAATTCGATCTGTTTAGAAGAATTCAGAAAATTCTTTTAAAAAAGTGCTATTGTATGTGTGTGTTACTTGCCGTAAAATCGAAAACGTTTATGGATGTGCTGCTTGTACCACAATAGATCATATTATCGTGTCGCAATAAACTATAAACAGTAGAATTATTCTGGGCACTAATCATACGAAGAAGTAAACCAGTCAATGCGTCACGTATATTTATCGGTTGATTTCGAGATGCTATGATGAGAATTTTTCTTGGACCTTCGTTTGTTGCTTTAAGCGCAAGTACAGACTTCTCCGAGAAAGGAATACTGTCTTCTTTAATGGCACCAACCTGCAAATAAGTTTGTAATTATATGTATAAACATTTAATATATAAATGTTAGCTAAATATGCTTTATATACACACACACACACACATATATATATATATGTATATTAGATTAGTGCAACTTTTGCATGGATTTAATAGATAAAATTTTTTTCTTTTAAAGTAATATAAATGACTATATCTCCATATTTTCATAAATACATAAATGAGGATGTAGCTTAAAAAATAATTCACCTCGATATGGAAACGCGAAACATGTCCAGATTTTGTTCCAATAAAAATCATACCCCATGCTTGATCCATACACTGAATAGGACTCTTTGTTTGCGCTGGGTTTCCTACTAACGCACCAGTCTGCAAAGAAGTAGTGTTTTATTAGTTTTTTTTTTTTAATTGTTTAATACTTAAACTACCAAGTCTTACCATTATTTTGTAACAACGTAAAGTGCCATCTAAGGAACCAGAATATATAAGATTTTTGTCAACGCCTGCGTGATCTGACTTATAGATATACAAACATGTAACCGCAGTTTTGTGACCTTTATAGATATTCAATATTGTATTAGAGTTTTGACTGTATCTGTATATCTTGCCGTCTTCGCTTGCTGCTAGAAAAGAATTCTCAAAAATCTGAAAGGAAAAAAAAAAAGATTATATTTAGTCTGTCTTGTATAGAATATATAATTATCTATCAAATTGATACCTTGAGGTCCAAAATAGGACCTTTATGGACCGTGTATTGAGTTCTCGCCAATTCATCTTCGTTGCTCTCTACTGTATGTGAAACAGATTCTTGACTAAGATCCTTCTCGCTGCTTTTCGCGATTGGTTTCTCTTCTAAGATTTCGATCTCGGATTTTTCTTTATCGTAGGACTTGGCTGAGTCAAACAAATTTATACTCGAAGCTGCAGTAGGAAGTATTGCCATATTTTGATCGCAAATGGTGTGCTGTATACACGACGAATTACTCGGCGTGGAAGAATCAATAACAATTATTCCAAGTCTGTCTAAAACATCGAGATTAATATACTTAAAAAGAATGGATCTACAGTCGATTAATTTCACTTTGCAGTGTTTCATTTGCCAATCTGTGTGCTGTTTCCTCTTCCTCTTAGTTATCACAGTTCTGTTCTTCAAAACTGCAGATTCTGTAGTATCAAAAGGTCTAGCCGGATCTTCGATCTTAGATTCAGTACTAACTTTCTGACTACTCGTATTTTGCACTTTCTGTGGAACACGATTCTTCTTCACATTGTTTACAACCTTCTCATCATGCTTTGCCCAAGTAGGAGATTTGCTTCTGCTTCTTGTTGTTAAATCACTAACAATGCTCGTCTCTCGTGAAGAACGACCGCTGCTGCTTGAAGTAGCATCGGTTTCATTTATCTTACTAACCTTGTTCTCATTGGAGTTTCTGGTGCTTCTCCGGATCGGTTTTAAAGTGTTGTGTTTACGATGAAACTTCTTGTACGATTCTTTGCTCTTTGCAACAGCTTTATTGGACGAGAATGTAGAAGACGAAGTGTGTTCCAGATCGGACATTTGTTCAACAAACTCTTCATCTTCTAATCTTTCGCTCATTGGATCAATTGAAATGGAATTGCCATTTCTTTGATGATTATTTAGAATTTTCTCACATGTATCGGATTTATTTTCAATATTACTTTTCTCTTCTTCTTTGGCAATTTTAGTGGCATTCTTCACGTTTTGACAATCTTGTTTCACAACAATCGTGTCATTGGAGAACTGCTTGGATTCAGCATCTAGGTTTTTCTGTTTTGTATCCGTTTTTTCCGAAACATTTGAATCATATCCTGTATCTATTATTGCTGTCTTATCATTAGATTCAATGCTGTTATTAGATCGCCCATTCTCAATGGCATCAGAGTTCACAATGACTAATTGCAGAGTAGATGTATTACTTGCGCTATGAATCGCCTCTTCCTTTTCATTTTTGTTCACTGTACGTTTATGTTTTGTTTCATCTTTCTCATCCTTTTTATCTTTTTCCACGGTCGAATTATCAGCTTGCAAAGTACTTTGTGAATTCTTGTCCTTCTCTTCCAATATGTCAGTGTGAGTCGAAAATGCGTTCGTTATAGAATTCTTATCCTTCTCTTCCAATCTGTCAGTGTGAGTTGAAAATGTGTTTGTTGTAGAATCAACCAAATTAGTGTCCATGACGTTGTCCTCCATGTCTTTATTTTTCTGTAATAATTCCAGACTGAGATCATCTTTTATTAAAGTTTTAGGCACGGATACTTTAATATCAAAATTACGCGTTGCAACATTATTGGAATTCTTCACACAGTCACGTTCACGATCTGAAGAACAACTTTCCACTTGAATTTCTTCAGGGGTGACGCTACTGTCAGGTTCCACGTTACGTTCGTTGTAGAAAGTTACTTTGTCCTGACTCACG
The DNA here is from genome assembly GCF_001594065.2 of Cyphomyrmex costatus. Lineage (NCBI taxonomy): Eukaryota > Metazoa > Arthropoda > Insecta > Hymenoptera > Formicidae > Cyphomyrmex > Cyphomyrmex costatus. The sequence continues at coordinate 2,761,820 of NW_017280289.1, forward strand.
GCTTTAAAAACATGATTCGATCTATCAGGTACATCTTTACTATCCTGTTGCAATGCAATCTCTTCTATATTTTCTTTCTCTCGACAAGGCCAATCTGAATTGGCGTTTGCTTCAGCGTCAACGAAAATTTGATGCTTATCGGACTGTAGAGGCTGGACTAATATTGGAGAGGCGTTGGACGTTGATGGAGTGTCATTAGGAGTTCGCGCTTCCAATCGTGGTTCAAAAAGATTCTCCTCTTTGTTCTCCGTTACGACGTTCATCGTCTCATCTATGTTCTTCACGGCAGATTCATTGAGATTTGAGTCTTCTTTCCTCTGACTGAGCGTGTCAAGCAAGTCTCGCTTTTGCTGCAGCTTCTCGATGTATAACTTGGACAGGGGCAACTCTTCTTCCTCACCAGTCAATTTGTTGACGGTCTTCAAGAATTTATCCAACTGCTTCTTCTTTTTCTTACGCACGATCGATTTCATCTTTCGCGACTTGAACTCTTTCTCAAGCGATTTACTTAGCAAAGCAAGACCCGATGTTTTCCTGTGTATCTCAGACGCGCTATTTTGCACCGGAGAATCCCACGTGCTGTCGTCATATATAGATAAGGATTCTGGGGCGCTGTGCACGTGCTTGCTCGACGGTTGAGAATTCATCTTCACCACTTCACTAGGTGGTGAAGTATCATTTGATTTGTCAGCATCGAAATGTTTTGCACGTTCGGTTTCACTTTCAGCAAAGTCCCGACATTCTGAACGCTCGTCCGCGCTTTTATCCGAATAGATCGAGCGACTCGAATTGATATTAGCTTCTTTGTCAGACTTCTTTCTAGCGGTTTTGCTCCTTCGCGCTTTATTTCTCACGACGTTCGATTTCTGAACATTTTCAGATGCGTCAATTAAATCCGTTTCCACCTTTTTACTCGCAGAAGTCGAAGCGTGTTCCTTCATCACTTCATAAAAATCTTTCTCCTCCTCCTCTTCCTCCTCCTCTTCCTCCTCCTCCTCCTCCTCCTCCTCCTGCTCCTCTTCTTCTTCCTCTTCCTCTTCTTTTTCTCGCCTAACTGACCGTTCTAGTCGCGGCTTCTTTTTCCATCTAATCACTGGTGTTTTGGATCTAGGTGTGTAATTCATATTCTCATTCTCTGGCGGAGACAAAGTTCTCTTTCTCTCTTTAATCAGTTTCGACGGCTTCAATGGAGATTCGTGCCTGTCTTGTTTAGCATGATTTATTTCACTATTTTGTGACGTTGACGGTATTCTCGACTGATCGGAAGCAGTACAGTTTTCTGTCGTTCCGAGTATTACGCTGTCATTCATCGTAGAATTTTCACTCGGCAAAAATTTACTGCCCAACAGCTCGTGCAATTTTAACTTCTCCGTCATTAGCTTGTGAATCTCGAGATCGATTTCCAACATCCTAGACAAAACAGCTTCCTTCGTGTTGCCGACGATCTTTCCCGATCGTCTCATTTGCTTAAGTCTCTTCACCAAACTGTTCTTTTTCGACTTTTCTTTAGGTTGATGCTTCATTTGCCGTTTGTCTTTCAATTTGTGCAAAACTGCGTCGTTACGTTCATTTTGATCCTCGTAAATTTTCTCTTTCGTCTCGGGAATTTCTTGGCTCTTCTTTTCCTCGTGTACCTTCTCTCGTATTCTCTCGGAATTTACTTGGCTCTTCCTTTCCAATAGCTTATCCAATTCTTTCATCTTTAACAATTCCACGACCGGTTCGCGTTGCATACCGCCGTGAAGATATTTTTCGACGTTAATCGAAGATCCTGGGCACTTGTCGTGGCTAACAGAAATATTTTTACGAACCACTTTACCGCACGTACTGTCCTGCGCCGGTGTTTTGTTTACGTTTGAGCTAACCTGTGCAGTCGTACTGTCGTGAGCTTTTCGCGCGGCACTCGCGCTATTATCATTATTATCAACGATATCGGACGTGTGCGGCTTTCCATTGTTTTGTTCGGCCATGTGCGCAGCCGGCCGGCTGCGTTGGCAATTCGTATCCACCTCGCTCTGCTGCGTTTTCCCCAGCATCTCGGATGCTTCTTTAGTTGCCGTCGGTATATCGTTTAGAGATTTCAAAAAGAGATTCGTCTCCTTCAGAGCAGCCTTCGTCGGGATATTCAGGATTCGCGACGGATCGATCGACGGACACTCATCCGGCGGTGTTCCCGCGAGTAAATTGTCTTCCATCGACGAGATGTGCTTCAAGTCGAACTGACTCCCCTCCGATTTCGATATCTCGCTGCGCGACAAATCTGCGCAGGGCGCAATCATGGTTTCCGGTATTACAGCGGGCACGATGTCGTATCCGGCGCTCTGTTGATCAACAGAGAAATGCATGCACTCGTCGACCTTCGCGTCGAACGCACCGGTGCCCTGCAGACGATCGTCCAAGTAGAATATATCGTTGTCCAGCTGCTCGTCGGGATCGAAGCCCGGCAATTTGTCGCAGGGTGCCTTCTCCGCGGATATATTCGCCTCCAAGTAAACGTGGTTATCGAGATGGTCCGCGCTTTGGCATTCCGGCAATTTCAATGCGTCATCCGAGATCGTTGTTTCTAATGCGTCGGATAAACTGGGATCGGTTGCAGTTCTCAATTTACTCGTCAAATCCTTCGATCGCGCTTCGTTCTGAATAATTTCTTCCTCGTCCAATAACATCGATTCCTTAATCACCAATTCCGCGCAAGACGCGTATCTTTCTTTATTTAATGCCTTGGTCAACTGTTTGTTCGTCTCATTACCTCCACCGATGTCGAGATCGTTGTCCTCATCGTGTAACATGGTCGCGATTATCTCACTCGAGGATTTTCTTACATCCCCTTCTCTGTTTACATCCGTCGCCAAGTCGGATTTATCGCCCGTCTCGCATTCTTTAACCGAGACGAGTAAATTGTTGCCAAAAGCGTTATCGAAATTCTTATTGACGTTAATATTCGTATCCTCAACGTAATCGGCACCAGATTCTAGCGTTTTGTAATCCTGTCGCTCTTGAATCTTTCCGTCTTTGCAACTTATAGTAGTCCCCGTCACGTAATTTATGTCGAATAGGTCAGGCTGCTCGAAGCCCATCGCAGTTTCCTGTAGAAAGCCTTTGAACGGACTACCTGCGCTGTCAGAAGAACCAGCATTGTTCTCTATGTTTTGTTCCTGGAAATTTTCGTTCGACGACGTTGATGACGACTTGGCGGTTTTTTTACCCGGAGGATCGTTTTTATTCGCGCTCGTAGATTTACCTGTATCGCCAAGGATATTTAATTTCATATTATTTTCCTTCGTGTTGCTAGTTTTAGTATTGTCATTTATTAACAAATTTTCCTTACTTTGTTTATCGATATCATCCACTCGAGACATTACATCCAATTCGGAAATGCTGCTACCACGATTAATTGCGTTCTCTGATAGATCTCGGTCTGATCTTTTAATTTGACTTTCGTTCGTGTCGTTCAATGAAAATTTCATATTTTTTATCGTATCAGATTGTTGAGTTTCAAAATCCTTGTTTATTTTTTCTATGCTGTTACAGGTTTTATTTTCAGGGATTTTTAGATCAATTTTAGAAGTTATCGATATATTGAGTTCAGGAGTGTTACAAATATTTTTACGGCTTTTTTTGTCCGGATTCTTAGCACTTGCTGTGTTAACCTTGGCGTGCTTTATACGAGCCTCGTTTCGTGTCGTCTTAGAAGAATGTTCGCGCGTATCAATACTTTCGACGTTATTTACAGCTTTCTCAGCGTTTCCATAAATTTCTAAATTTAATGAAAGTTCTTTCGTTTTACCAACATTGTGCGGCAATACCTTGCCATCGTTATCAGCGTCGCCAGGAGAAATTGTTTTCACATTACTAGTATCTACTATATTTTCATGAGAACTTATCGATTGTATTCCTTTAATTTTTACTTTGTTAATATCATTAATATCATTGATCTCTTTTTCTTGTTCTTTTGTGCTTGTTGTGTTTTTTAGAGGAAAATATATTTTTGTTGAAATTAAATTATCAGATTTTGACGCCGTCGCAGACTTCTTTTTCGCTTTTTGTTCTTTTGCCATTTCTTTTTTCAGCTTCAACTCTTTGCTGCCTTCCGATCGAATATTTTTAAATCGTTTAGGATCAGATAAATCCTTGTTTTGTAATGTCTTATCTGTTACATCGTTCTTAACTTTTAAGCATTTCTTTGTTTTCGACACTGCAATTTTCGATGTTATTACAACGTTGGGCAATGCATTGATTTTGCTAGTATTAGTAGTAAGCGATACTTTATCTGTTGATTTAATTTCATTACTTCTTCGAACGATGTTATCATTATTGATTACGGTACGTTTTAAATTTTCTTGAGAACGTTTCGCTGCTAATCGTGGATCTTGAAGGGAGCTGCTGGATGTAGATATTAATGTAGATTTGTTTGCTGTAATTTCTGGCTCTGTGCTTTTCGGCCTAATTAAATTTTGTGTCGATGTCGCAACATTTTCTGCAGGCTTATTCGATTCCAGTTTCTCGTTCATGCGGCGTTGTACGGTGCGCTCGAAATATGTCTTTATGTCGATCTTTTTGCTGCTACTTTGTTTTGAAGTCACACTTGATACCGACGATGCCGGCGTAACAGCCGTTGATACCTTTGACATATCGTTATCAGTAGCTGAGATTTCAGTTACTGATCTAATATCTTGTATTTTGACAGATTCGGCAAGAGTGCACGCTGTTGCGTCCAATGGTAGCAGTATTGTATCTTCGTCAACTTGAGTGCTTCTTGCCGATGTATGCGCGGTATTGCTTTGATCCATAACACTGTCATAACATGTCGATAGAATAGCGTTATCCTGATTGCAGCCAGCATCACTTATTTCACAGGCTTTATTTAAATCCTCCGTACTTTCCGAGAAAATCGCTGGACTTATATTCCAATTTTCCGGTATGCAAGTAAATACATTCAGAGGAACCTTGTTATCATTCATATCGGATGTCTCCGGCATCTGCTTCAGCTGTGCCTTAGTTTTTAGTTGCGTAGGAGAATCTATCGGTAATCTCTTTTCAGCATGTAATTGAGTATTAATAGGTGTCGGCGGAATTTCTAGCACTAAAGGAGACTCCACTCTATTCTGCGATGCGGGAAGAAAATGTGCCGCCTTATTTTCCACGATCATAAAAGGATTCGAGGCATTCATAAATTCAGCGTCTCTGGTACTTTCTTCTTGACTGATAATGTCTAGTTCCTCTTTAACAATAATTTCTTGTACGACCTGATTTTCTATGACTTCCTTCTTAATTTCCTTTTCCGTCAGTAATTTATCAGTCATTTCGTTATCATTGTCTTTTGCCGAGGAGGACTCGGAGGAGGAGCTCGTCGTTTCCTTGTTTTGTCTCTTCTTTTTCTTATAACGTGCTTTTTTCTGCTTTCGGTTTTTAGATCTCTTTCGCGATCTTTTCGATTTCCGCTCTCGTTCGATCTCGGCATTTACCTCGTCTCTTATCGCTTCGTTCAATGACATTTGCTTGCCTACTTTCTCATTTTCTTTTATCACTCTCAATAACTTTGTAACATTTGTATTATCACTATTATTGCTGCTGCTATTGCTGCTAGTACTGCTATTACTAATTTCGTGATTGATATCATCTCCTAAGTATTCTGTGGTATGTTTTCTATCATCACTATGTCGTCTAGATTTTTTATGCTTTTCCTTTTCCAAACTTTTATGTCTTATATTTGGTGGTTGTTTTGAAGATTCAGATGAATAACGACGTCGTGGATAAACTTTTCTACCGCGTCCTCTCTTATCAACAACGGTTCCTTTTGTACTAACGAAAGGAATACAGGCTGTCAAGTTTGTTTGCATTCCGTATTTTGCTTCCCATTCTTCTTTGGTAAGATTTCTGTATGCGTATGGATCTTCTCGTTCTTTCCTTTTCCATCTATCGCACTTCTCGTCCCAGTGCGGGCTATTCTCCAGTCTCTGTGTTCTGTCATCTTCCACGAATGCTTCTTTCTCCTTGCTCCTCGAAATCGCGCCAACATCGAAATTCATTGTACTTTGTTGCTCCGTACTGCAACGCTTACGTTCTTTTACTGCCGGAGGTGTTTGAATTTTCTTCGTTACTTCTGAAAATATATCATCCAAATCATGTTGTAGAGTCAACAAGCTATTATTAACATTAGAAACGTTAGTTATAATAGGATTACAAATGTCATCTTTTAAATTAAAATCATTATTTCTAGTATTATGTGCCGGTACACTTTTGTTAAATCCCGTTTTTACCGTGTGACCTTTGTTTTTTACATTTTCCTGACTAACATCATTCAATGTTGGTGTTTTATTTGCATATTCTGGGGTTTGGGTTATTACGGGATTGAACGTACGATTTGTATCTTCCAACTGACCATACTGGCTGCTCGAAGCTGCTGTAGACTCGGCATGAACGTCTGGTTGCACATCCAATTGTAATACTTCATTCAAATGATGTATAAACTCTGTAGGTAGATCCGTAATGGATACGATAGTATCGGTGTCCAACATCGCGTTTAACTGCTTCATAAATTCCTGCTGATCGTATAGTTTTATCTTTTCGTCCTGTGCGTGTCTCATCTCTATCGATAATGTAGGCTGTTTTTCTTTGACTAGACGCTTCATTATAATATCGAACTTCCGAAGACTAGTGTTATTCACCATATTGTAGATATCATTCCTACTCATCTTTAGGAATCGACTAATGATCCTGCTCTTCCACGAAGCATCCATTTTAGAATTCTCGTTCGTTTCTACACGGCTCCTCCAATTTTGCACGTTGACTTTTGGAAGTGAAACGCTAGAATGTTGAGATTTTTCTGTATGGATATCTTTTTGTGGCTTTTTATGATGCGATATAATATTTTGGTTTGCAATCTCGGATGATGTTGCACTCTCAGAATTATTTTCATTTCTCTTCAAATTCTTTTCCTCTTCTTTATTATGTTTTGATGTATTTTCTAAATTCTTTTCCTCTTCTTTATTATGTTTTGATGTATTTTCTAAATTCTTTTTAGTTATCAAATTTGCTGCAAATGATTTTACTGGTTCTGCGGAATGTGTTAATCCATTTTTTTTCTCAAGATTTTCTTTCCATGATGAACTGGTACTTACTACTTTCGTTTTATTATTCAAGTTGAATACTACTTTAGGACGCTCTTCATTCATTAACGATGAATCATCCTTAAATGTTGCATTTGCATTTTGTATTGTTTCTTCCGGCGACGGCTGGTCTGTTGTAGTTTGTTTCTTAGGTATTTTTGTCTTACTACTCGTGTCATCTTCTTTTATCTTTTTTTGCTTTTTAATCTTGGTTTTTGGCTTTCCTGGAGGCAGTGCTATAAACTCTACACTGTTAGCAGAAATAATTGAGGTACTGCTTTTGGAAAGAGATTCAGAATCTAGCTTAAATTCTTTATCTGCCTTTCCTGTTTTAGTTGTCATTTCTTTTGCAAATCTCATAGCTTCCTTCATATCGTTTAAACCATCATCTTTGTTTACGCTGCAATGTAAATTAGACGACGAAGAGTGCTCTGGTAATGAAGACACACAAGTATTATAAGAGTTTGCATGTACTTGAGGCAATGACGGAATGTGTGTATTCATGACAGGATTACTGGACAGCATAGGAAACATTGGAGGAAAATTTACCGAATCGATATGAGAAGGCATAAAAACGTTACCTTGATTGACTATTTCTAATGGTAATTGTTGAGGCATAAATCCTCCATGTGTATTTAAGCCCGCATGAACATTCATATTATTATAGACGGTAGGTATTGGATTTTGACTATTACTCCATGGAGGATTTGCGTCTTCATGGGGCATTTTTGTTCCGAATAAACATTTTATATTTGGCGGTGGTTCAGTAGGATCAAATAATGGTAAATCAGGAATTGAATATGGAGACAAAATACACGGTTGATCTTGTTTTAGTAATATTGGCGGTGGAGTAGTAGGATCAAAATCAACAGGCAACTCCTGCTCCATATTTGGAGACAGTTTTGGTGGACTACTCTGAAAAGAATTGTCCTTCATTTTTGGCAATTGATTATCTAATGTGAGATTACTTACTGATGTATCGATTAATGGCGTTTCTGTCAATGTACAATTATTGCTATTTGAATTTTCTGCATAAACATGAGAATTTAAAGCACTTTCTTGAATATTTAAATTTGTAAAAACTTCCTCTTTGTCTTGTGATACGTCTCCCTGCAACATGTCCTGATCCGTTGAATCAACTGGAAATGGTACAGCAACTTGTAAATTTAGTGTTTCAGACTCATCTGTTTCTTGTGTAATATTTGTGGAATATATTTCGATTTCTGGTGAAATATCCTGTTGATTATCTTGCTCTTGTGAAATATTATCCAGAGGTATATCATACTGGTATTGAAAATCTGATTGTAATAATTCATTTTCGATACCGTTATCTCCATGTAGATCTGATTGCTCCAAATTCTGAATATCATCAACTGGTTCTTGCAGATCCCAGTTTATTCCTTGTCCATTCTCAATCCATTCTTTGTCCACTTCCATGTATTGATTATCATCCGATACATCTTTCAGATTTATTGCTATTTGATCGCTAGATATCATTAGGTGAGTTTCATCTTTGTTCTCGTTTAACATTATTATATCACTATCTGTACTATTGGCAATATTAAATTCATTTGTCATATATTCCGTATTATTAGAATTTATTTTTCCAATGTCTTTTAAATCATTGTATGTCAAATTGATTTCAGACGATTCGTATCCTATTACAGGGATACGTCTCTGGACATTATCCTCTGTAATCTCCTCAATGGCGTTAGATATGTCTTTATTGTAAAATTTTGGGATGTCATCGCTGTGAAAAGAAAAGAGTTTTTGCTTCAATCGATCTGCTGTTTCAATTATTTTCTGCTGCCGTTCCTCTTCTGAGCCGGGCAGAGGAAGTTGTGGTATAGCTTCAACCGTATTGATCTCCTCCTGTACGAACGGCTCTTCCGGCAACACGGGCGTCTCCTCAAAATTCGGAGGTAAGGGCAATCTATTAGGGGCAGGAAATCGAACGTCATAATTACAGAATCTCCTTCGCCTACCGTCTGCTCTAAAGGACGGACCGCCACGTAACGACGTGTGAGGCTGAAAAAACACATTGTTCGACTGCCAGGGTGCGCCGAACTGCGCGGGATGTCCTGCTGGAGCTGGATGTCGGAAGGGTGGACGTGGAAATCGGGGCCTGCCGAAGCGGCGCGTGGCACGTGTACCCTGTGGGTAGCCCCTTCCTCGGCCGAAATTGCTGTAACTCATTCCACTCTTTAACCTAACACCTTAGTACGATCGTAACAACAAAGTTCGCGTAGATACAACAACCTAACAACACCGCACAATCTTTGGTAGTTTAACATGCCGTAGCAGCACGCATCTCTTCATCGGGATGCACGGTTTATTGCACTAATCCTTGACGAGATTCTTGCCACCTCGGGTTCCGGCGCGATTCGTTCCTTCCGCAGGCTTGCGTATTTCGGACGTTAAAGATCATCGTGTCTCTACGTCCGCACGTCACGTATTTACCCTAGCTAGTGCTCGTTCTGGATGACGATGTCGCTCTCGGACATCCTAACCTAACCTCTCTCACGCTGGCGAGGACCTACCGACCGCTCCTCGCTCGACGAGAGCTGTCGAGACTGCAAAGAAACACGTGCGATTAGATGAGTAAACATCAGGGGGGGGGGGGGGGGGGGGAGGTGATAACAGTGGTCTACCGACGCGTTTCGCCCGTCACGACGTACGCGACAAACAAACCTATAAGGGTAGAACTCACGCTTTTCACGTCAAACAATCAGATGTTTCGCGCCCCTCGAGTTGCGCCTCCGATTCTTATCTCTCTCTCTCTCTCTCTCTCTCTCGCTCGTTCCCTCTCCCTCGTGAGCTCCCTGTAACGATGTTATTTCCGTCGCGTGGCGACGTCGCCGAATGGCTCTTTTCTTCTTGGATGGCTCTCCGCGGCCTTCCTCGGGTCACTGTGAACGGGTCGATGATCTGACTCTCTCCCGTCGTTCGCGCGATATACATGCAGAAACAACGCGCTACCACCCTAATCGTTCACAACACCACCGTCGCCACTGACGAGCCACTGACTATCATCGACGTTGGGAAACGATGGACGAGAGACACCCGTCGTCGGGTACTGCGCGTACACAACGTACACACATGCGCACCGATATCGCGGTCAACTTGCTGATAGATTCGCCACGCGATTCATTACGCATGCAAGCGCGGGGACGCGAAGAGAGGAGGAGGAGAAGGCGGGGAGGGGAGGGAGGGATGGAAGAAAAATCAAACGGATCATCATCGCGTTTTAATCTAAACGTCCGATCGATTTTTCCGCGCGTACGCAATAATCATGCGAATCTGTAGGGACGACGCGACGCCTCGGCTGTGCTTTTGGCATTTATTACATTTACATCCAATCGAGAGACGAACCGACGAACGAGAGCGCGTTTCACGCTTGGGCACCGCGGCTCGTCTGCTGTGCTTCGCACTCGAGGGCAGAGGGCACCGAGGGTATTTACGCGGAGCGCTATTACGTTCTATGAGCGGGCGCTATCTCATTTGTACAAAAAAAAAAAAAGAAAAGAAAAGAAAAGAAAGATAAGCATATTTTGAAAAATTAAAATATTATAATTTATTCGGATTCTCAGCTTTTAACTGTAGAAATAAAATTTGGGTCAAAACGCAGTTATTTGTGCGTAATTATATATATATATATATATAAAAAAAAAAAAACTCTTTTAATATATTCTAATTTTAACAATAATAAAGTACGGACGTTTCGGCTCGAGCTATCAGAGGCATCTTCAGCGTGATAAGTAAATGTATATACATAATCGATTTATTAGATTCTCCAACGCATGGAAGGTGAGACCGTTATACATATCGGTTGATAGGCCGAGTGACTTAAATCGGCTTCCGCGCTGCAGAAAATGAAATTACAGTAGCCATAGTAAGCGTGGATATATTAGGTATTATATATTTAAAAAAACAACGAATGATGATATTAAAATACGGTATTAAACAAAATAAAAGATGACAATATCTATAATCAAATTATTCCATAAATGAGACTCTCATTTTTAAATTTATGGAATATAATTTGATAGATATTGTCATCTTTTATTTTGTTTAATACCGTATTTTAATATCATCATTTGTTGTTTTTTTTTAATATATAACAAGCGTTATCTTTGTATTTATATGATCATATATTAAAACGTCGAAAAATGTACATGTCAAGATTAAAAATGATATGGCATTTTGTTATTTGCTCTCTTCCTTTTTGATTGCTGGCAAATTCCTTGTTATAAATAATTCTCCATTCTAAGCCTGTTTTTTTTCTTTTAAAATCAACATTCGCCTATTTCCTCTCAGTCGATTCGACTGCACCATTGGTGTTTTTTGCCACTCGCGGCTGAGTTCTGGAGAACCACTCGATCGCGGCGCCGGCGGATATGCATTTCGGTGCTATCGAATCATATTTTTGTTGCCGACTTTGACTTCGCATATGTATCCACCTTTGATTGTTCCGCGAATGTGGACGACTCGTTCGTTCGCGCGTCCTTGCGGCGCGATGACGTAAACGCAGGCGCCCGGTGTTCAAGCGGATTACACCATTTTCGCGGGCATTGCATCATTATCTTTTGACTTTGTTTAATACTTATGGATGTGGTCGTATTGACTCTGATATCACTAGGAAAGCAGGAGCTACATTAAATAAGAAGCCACTCGCTAAAACTGATCGCGATTCGCGTTTGTCGCTTACGACACGCGAATGGAGGCGAAGCCTTTTAAAAAGAACGCCGTATTAAATTAAATGGAAAATCGTGACGGCGAAATGAGTTGCTTTCCACACTCTGTAAAACTTTTAGAATGCGTTGTCAGTCGAAGAAAAGAAATCTCATTCTGAAAGATTGAAAATTGAATTACTTTTTTTTTTTTTTTTCAAGTCTGCTTCAATTTTCACTCTACAAAGTAAGATTCTGCTCCAATTAAGAATTTAAATTTTAGAGAGCACATAATGTAATTTATAATGTGGACAAAAGGATGTCATAGATACTGGATTCAATAATGGATAGTTTTCAAGAGAAATATATCAAAGGTGCACAGAGCACAATTAAGTTTTAAATCTCTGATATACCAATTTATTATTGAGAGCATTGCGTCCACGACATCCCTTGTTCATCGTAAAAGCTACATTATATGTGAAAACCAATTTATTTCACCTTGACCCAATTTTCTACATAATTATATTGGGTTCCGGTAAAACGAGTTGGTTTTCACGTATAATTTAATTATAATGTGAACAAAAAGTGTCCCAGACACTGGTTCAATAATGAATAGTTTTTTGAGCAATGGCACACAAAACAAAGACGTTCTTGCAAAGCTTGTTGTGATATTTTTGTTCACCGCATCGTAAGCTATATTAATCATATGCATGTGAAAAAACCAATTCATTTCACCGAGATCCAATACATTTCCATACAGGGTAATTTATTTTAATCGTAACAGGCAAATATTTCAAAAATATATAATTTTACCAAAACAATTTCAAAAAAAAAAAAAAAAAAAAAAAAAACAATTGTATGGTATAGAGGGTGACATACAATGAATACGTTCCTCTCTATATTATACTATATTTTTATTTAGAATGTTTTTTTTTTTATAAAATTGCATATTTTCGAAATATTTGTCCGTTAAGATTATGCCACTCTGTACAATTAGTGCAAGGCCTTTTCAAATGGAATAAAGCACTAGAAAAGAGAAGGAGAGAGGATTGTCTCTATTATAATCTATCTTAATAAAAGAAACGCTCGCGGGATTTCGGCGAGTAATCTCTCTTGCGTAACTGTAGCTCTCGCTACGAGAAGTCGTGTACAAGAAAGCCATGTGATACGAGTACGATTAATCGGGATTTGCGAACGGCTGATCGCCGTTCGATAAACGAAATGTCGTAATAATTTAATTAACTATAATCCAATGTTACTTCAGTGATTGCAAAAATTATATTTGTATATTATATTTATTCATACTTAAGTGTTTGCAGTGTATTGATCGAGCTCGATGATACGACATAGATACCATTTTATCAGTTCGGGTAAATCGGTTAAACTTTTAAGGCCATTCTGATATTCCTGCAGATAAACAACATAATAATAACATAAACATTAACCGAGGAATGAGTAATCTCTCACTGCAATTCATCACAATTTTATTGTGCAGTAAAATGTACATTCCGTTACGGAGATGTGTACAATCAATATAATAGCAGACATCTTTGGACAACAAATTTCTGTGTGTGGCAGAAGAATAACATCTTTTGAACACGTTTGAACGCCGTACAGATATCGAAACAGTGACTGTTGATTGCTGTACCGCATAAAATTGTTAAAGTTTGAAAAGTCGATAAGAGTAGTGGAATTTGTGCTGAGAAAATTATATATCGTTTCATATTAAAAATTATTTCTGTTTATAACTGAATGTACAGAACTTAACTTTCATAGATTTAATATCTTTCGTATTGAAATTACACGATAAATATCGAATAAAATACATAATTCTTTTTAACAAACTGAACTGAAGTTATTGTACAATACGGGGTTAATTATACAGTAAGATAGTCGGATAAATACATATATAGCTTTGCAGCTTTCTGTAGAAAATAATAAATATATATTAGTATATATATGTATATAATATATATATATATAATATTTTACAAAATACCTTATATCTTATTTTCCTTTAATTCTTGGAAATAAGTGCTTGTTTGTAAATCTGGAGAAATGCTATAAGACCAATATATGTTATTCTGCGTAAATGTTAATATATGCAAATATTTGCAATATCTTTACATAAAGAGATATACGTAAGACTAAATCATTATACAAAAAAACAACTCGGTGTGATGGAGAAGTTCAGGTATTTTGTTTTCAGTATTATTTTGAGGTTTATATATTGAATAATTTTTCTTTTTGGAAAAATAGAAAAAGAAAAAATTATTCGTCTCACCTTGGCGAAAGAATTCTTTTTCAATTATCTTTATGAATTCATTAATCTTTTTATTATCCTTATATGCATTCAATTTGTCGCTCAGCCAATTAAACGCGCAACGTATCTAATCATATATTTCGACAAAATTTTGAGATCAGGAACGATTTCTCTTTTATAAAATTAAATAATAGTACGATAATGGTAGTGATATTAATGAAAATGTTTAATTAAGTACATTTAAATACAATCAATAAAAGCATTTTTTGCATATAACGATATAATGAATGAATTATATATATATATATAATATATACACACACTATGTATATATATTATATGTGTATATATTCAATTAATATATCATATTAATAATGTAGCAACGTAACGTGATATATATTCAGAATAATCTTAAATGACTTCGGAACCATTTTATATATGTTTAACAATTTATATACAATACATATATGTATATACACAGAGCTTCTCTGATCTATCTTATTATAAATTAGTGGAAAAATAATGCTGCTTTGGCCATGATTTGCGCATCAATAATTATCAACTACATCTTCGTTGCTAATACCTACATTTTTGAATGTGTGTTTTATGGTAGTCTTTAAAATAGTCAAAAAATTGTAATTATATAGAGTTTATCATCGCGAAGTGTATACCTCTAGAAAAATCTCATCTCGAATAATGCATCGATCGTTACTACAATATAATCCTTTATTGTAGTCTGCCATTCATTAATAGTAATAGATAACATTAATACTTTGATTATTATCACTGTATGAGAACAATTTATATAAAGCAACTATTATTCAATAAATGGAATAAGTTTCCAATTTCCATTTTTTTATATCTTGATTTTTGCCAAATTTGTGATAATTATTCGGCTTTGTATTATTATAAGGAATATTTACTTATTATATCAAATATCAAACATTTTCGATTTTAATATAGAAATAAAGCGATTCGGTGATTGCGTTTGCGATCTCTTCACGTTATATCGAATAAAATGAAAGAGATTCTATGCTGAAGGATCCATTAATAAAGCGTATAAAAAGTAGTATGCCTCAATCGAATTATGTTCGAATGGAATGGCTCGGTAATTCACAAATATTCACATATGAATTATATTATAAATATAAAATAAAAACGCGAGATGATTCGCACATGGAATGTGTAACTTAAGTAATTTTTTTTCCTTTAAAAATGGCTATTTATCACTTTGTTTAAATTGTAATAAACATTCTTTTGCCTCAAATCATGTTAACGGAATTATCAAATTCACATCAGCTTCATATTTGGAATATGACTTTAACGTACAAGCTGATAAGCGTTATCGGGAATAACATCGTAAATCTTCTCGTATTTATCTTGCTAATTAATAATAAAATAGTTATATTCTATGCATACTCTGTGTGACAAATAAAAAATTACAAAGGCCATATAGCAGTACTGCAGAGCATTCTGACAATGTTAGTATTTCTATGCTAAATTCATTTTGTTTCAAGAAATTTTAGTCTAGAATTATTATTCTAGCTATTCGAAGTACTAGAATAAATTAATCTTAAGAAAGTGCTGTACAATGTAAATAGCTGTCTTTCGACGTTGATAAATCTATGAGAAGTATACCTAATTATATATATATATCTCTATAATTTAATAAATTTATTATATATTTATACTTTCCAATAAATTAATATTCACGTTGCAACAAATAAACAACGATCTGTACATTCAATATAAAAAATAACCTAAGGACGGAAAACAGAAAACGCTAATCAGATATTCAATTCCCACTGTGAATAAAGTGTATCGATTGGCGAAAGTATCAAGTTGCCACAGGCATTGTTGTTAATTTTCACGCTATGCGCGAAATACTAACAGTGGAATACTCTATCGTATAGTTATTCGTTATTCTATTTTTTATCCGAATAGTTCCTTTAAAGTACAATGCTCGATGAGCCCAATTAGTTGTGCAGAGCATTTTTCTGAATATAAATAAAAAAAGAACCTTTTATTTATATCTCGGACTGTCTGGCGGGGTCGATTGCGTGTTAGCCTTCTGTTTCGGTCCAGTTTTAAAGGACATCTTTTTTACGGGTCTCGGTGAAATTCCGTGAAGCGCAGGACTCTCGGGGGTATCACTACTAAACCATACTCTGCTTCCATCAGAAACTGGAAATAAAAGTCAGAAATTTCATTAATTGTAACTTTGTAGATTATCAATCAAGAAGCAACATAAAATTATAGCTAGAAAATAGATGTTCATGTGAAAAAGAGATTGTTAAGAAAAAGTAAGCGTGCAGTTTGAATAAAAAAAAAAAAAAAAAAAACATCGATGGAAATACAACATATTACATATTTTATGTACATATATTGCATACATGAGTGCGTTCCGTTTTCACGCTCACAGGCTGTGAGTATTAACTTTTATCCTTGTTTATCAAATATTAAACTGTAATCACACTATAGGTTGTCAGCTATAGTTGCCGCTTATCGACTCTATTTTAGTCAATCACGATGCAGCGAATACGATTAGCTTGGTTAATATACGATTAGCTTGGTTAATACAATTAGATTGGTTAAAACAGAGCCATTAACCAGCAACCCATAATGTAACTACGGCTTTAAATAAGGACAAATAACACTTACAAGCGCTATAAGCGCAAAATGGAACGCACCTATTATATTCTCCTGTAAAGCAATATTAAAAAAACATGAAATACACATAAACTTAAGAAAAAAATAATATCCAGACGTGCTATCTTTATAATGTCGCTCATAGATTGGAAAGATTACCTTTGAATATATTTTGCAAGACTGCCAAATAAAAAGTTAATTAAAAGACATAGAAAGGTTAGAGAAAAAAATTGAGTAATATTTTTTATCACAATATTCGGCAGATTAAATCTTGCAATTATATATACTGTTATTAGACACACAGCAGGTATATAACAAAATTATAATTAGAAAATATTTACTTTCAAATATCTATCTGCAGCATGTTGCACCAACTTAGTGTTTATAAAATTGTAATCAAACAATTATAATGTATACATGGGTATGTATATATACAAGTTTAGGACACTGTATGTATGTGTGTGTACGTATATATGTACATATATACAGACAGGATGTTTGAGAAGTAATGAAAATTTTTGCTGCATAGAGGTAGAATGGACTAAACTGAGAAGAAAAGTCTTCTACCATTTTACAATTTTCGCAATAGTTAACGAGATATTAATTTATAAAAATATCTAAATTTGCGCCCGGCCCACCGTCAAATGCAAGCAAGCGGCTGAATACAACCGTCCAACGAGGCGCGTCGCGCGCGTTCGCCGTTGCTAAACACGTGTTGTTTATAAAGCGGCAATAACCGTTGCTAGACAATGTCGATTCTCTATTATTCCACTATATATATATATATATATATAGTATACTCGTATATATATTAAAGCGCTTGTGAGCAGGTAGAATGAAACACTGAGTAGAAAGGTAATCTATCATTTTGCAACTTTTATAACAGTTAATGAGCTATTAATTTATGAAAATATCCAAATTCGCTGTTTATATTTGGCGGTAGGCCGGGGAAATTTGAATATTTTCATAAATTGATAACTCGTGAACTATTGCGAAAATTGCAAAATGATACAAGACTTTTCGACTTTGGTCTAGTAGACTTCGCTCTATCTACACACGAGCGATTTGTCAAAACTTATCGGACACCCTGTGTATGTTATACATATATATATTACACGCTTGTGTAGAGAAATGTTTATATATATATGTATATACATACATACATACATATATACATACATATATATATACACACGTACATATATATATATTTATACAAACACACACTTAACATATGCAGATAGAAACATAGGATACAATATCAGATTAACGTTGGAAAAACAGCAGGAAATAATAAATAACTAATAATACTACCTTGTCTGGTGGTGTTACAAGGTGGGTGGGGGTTAGTGGACTGAATTAGTCACCTCTATTCGCACGATTGTCACTGCTCGTCGTCGAACTGCTGCGCAAACCGGAGCGCCCCTGGTGTGAATCTATAAGCGCTGCTGCGAGGTTTGACGATGCTGTGGATTGCACGCTTGTTGTAGATCCTGATCAATAACAATAATAAATTTCTATAAACGGAAAATATTATATACGCGAAATACTGAAGAGAAATGTTTATTTCTACATGTGTGTAAAAAGATGTAAAAAAATTAAATATTATATTATAAAATATATGTATGTGACATTATTATTTTTACTTAATTCAGAGTTATGTACCAGAGACAGATGAAGCAGCGCTAAATGGGCTTGGCGGTTGCACTGGTGAATAAACATTGGCTGTAAATTCCTCGAATGTTGTAGCTTCCTTGTGATTTCTCATAACGGTATCGATGGATCGCGCTCTCTCCTCATAACTAAAATTTTATTTAAATGTTATCGATGAATCGATGATTTCATAATATTGCGCAGTTTATTTACTAATAGATTACTTACTAATGTTGATATAACGTAAGCGTAGACCTCTTCGCTTTACTCGCGGCTAACGCGGTTGTTCTCACTAAACCCGGTAATACCTTATCCTCCACAATACATTCATCAAATAAAGGACCGAAAAATGGAATCTCCGATTTACGCGAAATTTGTATTCGATACAGCTTGTTTTTCAATGGATAAATAACAATGAGAACGTCACAGAACTCTGTGGGTATGATGTCTCTGCGATAATCTCGCCAATGTTCTGACCAGACTATGTGGATTTCATCATTACCAAGGTGCCGTGTCTGAAATCAAATATCACGTAAATATTTTGACATAAACGCGTTGCAGAAAGCTAAATACTAAAATACCTTTTGCAATAAACTCTCAGGACTATCCGATGGCATCCTTGTAGCAACATGAAAGAGAACTTCAGTGAAAGATGTAGCATAATACGGTGCGGTGACACCAGATGCCTTTCCGGGTACTAAGCCACCGAGAAAACCAGTGTGCGATTCCAGCTCAACTTCCCAAGCGAGCCTCGCAATAAAACTCTCATACTCCTTACTGGCAGTGACATTGCTTAGTATGGAGTTCTTATCTTCCTGGCCCTGACTGACGTAAATTACCGCTATCTTGTGTGTCTCCCGAGATCGTTGGCCATCGAGATTACGAAGTTCACGTAAGAGCTTCTCGTTTTTCGCCAGCAAATGCAGTTTCTTACGCAGCTCCCAGCCGGATAAACCGAGATGCGAAAATAATAGGCGGCAGTGATGAAATGGCGCCGGAGGCGGACGACATGACGGTGGACTGATTGCTGTTGCACTCATACTAAAATTAAGATTTATTATAATAAAAAATACAACATCAAATCGTAAATTATGATCAACTGCAAATTTGTAGAATATATTTAGAAAATGATAGACACGCAACCTGATGTGTTGATTCCAATTGTTCATGTGCTCTTGCTCTGCGTTTCTCTGATTCAAAATCGTCGCAATAGTCTCGCTCTCGAGATAATGTCCCTGAGGTGGATTGGCGGGTGCATTGAGAGCGACTTCTGGATTGGTCAAAACCTCCGGACTTGTATGTCCTATATATTGAAGAAGCTAAAAACATACAGCTGTTTAGCAATTCACTACTTTTATTATTATTGGTTACATATTTTATATATATATATATATATATATAAAACTTTAACTTCATTAACTAACATCGTCCAAGTTGTCCATGTCGCTTGCAGCATTTGCAAAAGTTGGTAATATGTGGGGCTCACGATGCCGTATTGTGTGTCTAGGGGTACAGTTGTGAGGTGTGATAACACTATTCAAATCGTCTGTATGTAATTTCACGTTCCAATCAACTGAAATAAATCACAGAGATTTATATCACATCACAATTCATCTTCTTTTATTAATACATTAATGCACAAAAAAATGATAATATAAATGAATTATTACCAGGTTTTGCAAATGGTAGTGGCAGATCGTCATCAATGAAGGGTTGGCTGTATAAGATCGAACTATCCCAAGAAGCTTTTCCAGCGAGATCACGTAATAAAACTCTGACCAGCGAAGGAGCTGTAGTCAAACCAGCTGTGACTCCTCCGCCAGGTGCATCCAATGCCGCCAATTCCACCAGTGACATTATGATCGAATTAGATAGCATCAACAGCTGTATGTTAGGTGCTTGAAAAACGGCGGAGGATAGCTCATCTCCGTCGATTCCAGGAACGTCGTCCAACTCAACAACCAATGACGAAAGACGCGCGGCTCCGATACCCATTGGAAAGTGTCCCAGATGATTAATTAAATGCATCAATACCTGTGTCGACATTGAATTCATATAAATTATACATATATTTACATTTATACACGCGTATAACAGATTAGCTTACCATTTTTGCTGCCAACTGTACCGATTGAATATTTCCCTTGCGAGGTGATTTTGTAGAAGACTCGTCAATTAAATTATCCAATGTAATATTAGAATCAAAATCTTCATCATCCTGGTTATTTTTAGCAGTTTTCGAAAATTCCTTTCCAACTTTATTTTGCACTATGTTATTTAACACCTATAATAATAAAATTAAATGCTGTAGAAATCAACAAGGTAAAACGCCACATATATAAAATATAAGAAAATATAATACTGACTGTAAATAAAGTCATTAGGAGAGGCTTTCCTTGGAACACCTGCAGTAATACTGTTGGTCCTAAATGCATGGCCCATTCGCCTAAACAAAATAGCATCGATACTGTTAAAGGTCCGCGTCTTTCACGCGTTGTCATTCGCCCAAGTGTATCCGATAAGATCTGAATATCAGAAAATTAAAATTATCATTTATATTCTTCTTTATAACTCTTGAATCAAAAGACTTTGCACTAATTATATAGGAAATTGAATTCTGGTGAAATGAGCTTATTTGTTCGCTATATTATAAGCTACAACGTACATGAAGACGAACTTATTTCATCGGGATTCAATTTTCCATAATTAATTATTGTAGGCTCCATAGTAATTAATATGGAATTCTTTCATAATCGTACCTGTATTATCTTAGATGGCACGTTAGGATACAATTCTAGTAATACATCAGCCTTATCGCAAAGAAGTAACAAAGAATCACACGCAACCTGAGCAACAGTAGTGTGAGAAGCCTGAAAACAAAAAATTGATACAGTCATTAAGCATTGATTAATTTCCGATAAGTAAAGATGAACTTCTGTATATTTGAACTATTAACATCCAGTTAGTAACATATAAAGATTGTTCATTAACAAGTATGTAGAATATATAGAATATTAGATAAAAAAAAAAGGGGATCGCAGATTGAAACAATTTATTACTTTTCAACACACATATAGCGGTAGGCCATGCAAATCAACCTCGTAAGACACGCAGGTATCAGTCCAAAACTGTGAACGTCACATGACGGCCGACACAGCTACATTGATGCAGAAAAAAAAGAAAGAAAACTACCTGATCTATTAGGGGAAAACAGAAACCAGCTCTGCGACGTTCTGCTCCTTGCATCCGCTGTCAATGACACTCAATGAAAGAGATTCGCTTTTATCTTAATACTATTGTAACACACTTGATTTTACTCAACTTACATGTTGTTAATGGATTTCTCACTTTCTTAAAATAATATACATTCACGGATAGCAACGGTGCATTTCACATGATATGTACCGTTTTATTTAGGATAATATTCCAAATGCAAACTATCAAGCAACTACAACTCGTAGAGAATAATTTTCCCATGCAGTCTATGTTTAAAAGTTCTACAGATTTAAAATCTGTGCATAATGTAACCGTTCTCTATAATTATCTTTCAAAGATATCTAATGGAGATTTACAATTATAAATTAATATAGAAAAATTTTTAACTTACTCTAAGTGCAAGTAGAAGAACTGTGACAGCTTCCGGAATTCTCGGATGTTGTGTTTTATAGGATAGTTCTTTATATACAAACATCGCAATACTTGACAGAGCTAGACATCTCGCAATACCAGTGGGTTCTCGTCGACAAGTCCGCAAAAGTATTGTTACAATGTGCTCCTAAAAAAATAAAATTTAAAATAAACATGAAATTACGAGAATCAATTTGAGACTATTAATTGTAATATTAAATTATACGTAAGTAATAATGGTATTACTTTTGCTTCTGGACACGTCATAGTTACAATATCAGGTCCATTTGGTTGTAACATAGGTAATTTAATCATTGTAACAGGTAAGGATAACAACGAGCCAATAATAGAAACAGCTTCCGTCCTTGGTGCCTGAGAATAAATAATATAATGCATTGAGATAAATATTATTATACATTACTTAATTTACAGACAAAAATAAAATACCTCGACATCTTGACTGCTAAGTATTACATTTGCAGCGTGTATGTAGTCCAAAGTCAGAAGACTCGATCCAGGTAGATTCAAACTAAATAATCTGGGTCCTGTATATTTCACAAGTACGTGCAGTACTTTACTATCATTACTAGCAATTCCATTGTGAACGGCGCGATAGAAAAGCGTAAGATGTTGTTTCGGTAAACTGATGTCCAGTGGTTGTACTGTTAAGAGACATATGAGACGATATGCGGCTAATTTGCCAATTTCATATTGATCGGGAAGCTGGATCGCCTACAAACAATATATAAATAAGTACTAAAAGATATAATATTTTTGCATTATATCGTTAATTTATTACAACCACACAATTCAAACAATAAAGTTTTCTAGAAAATAAGTTTAAATATTTTAAATTATTCAAATTTTGTAATATTTTAATATTGAAATGTAATTTTGATATAATAATTAATTGTAGAGAAAAATATATACTTTTAAGCATGTTTTTTCTTATTTTTTTATGTTCCAGTTTTTCTTTTTCAAGTAATTAAACAATGACAATTTTTAGATATATCGCAATATTTTAAGTATATCGTAGTAAATAGTGATATGTTACCTTGAAACACCAAGGTGCGATGACTGTCAGAGGTGGAATTAACTCTGGTGCTGGAGGTGTTGCTTGATTATCTCCGGATACTCCTTGATTCAAACGTATCTAAACGCATATAAACCGATAGCATAAGACATATACTCGTGTGTATGTGATATATTTTATTTTTAATTTAATTTATTTAATTTTGAAGTTAGTAATTCTTACCTTAATTAATGTTTGTGTAAGTTGTACAAGATAATCCATAACTTGACCATGCAAAACGGGATCTTGAATATTATTAACATCTCCTAACGCCGACAACATGCGCCGCCATAAAACGACAGCCACATCTGGCAACCATCCACGGACCCCTCCACCTGCCATAACTGATCTTCTCTCAGATGCGTCATTTGTGTCTATAGAATAATAAAACAGCAGCTAAATATATGCTAATCTATTAATTTGAGATATAAAATCTGATTGTAAGTTTAAAATCAAATACATATTATTAAACAATATAGTTCATTGCATTATTTTTGAATTATGAAATTGTCAATTAAGCTCTTTATATTTTGTAATGTTATGCAATAAGAAAAATTGTTACAAGTCTAACATATGACTTAAAATTTAATGATAAATATTTCAAAACCCCAAAAGCGGAAAAATCTGAAAAGCATAGGTTTAATTGTAGAAATATTCTGATTCAATATTATTCGGATTCTTCTCCATTGTATTAAATGCTCGAGCAATTATTAAAGCATCACGCATTGTTAATAAACGGGCATTATTCTAATATGAGACGTTGTAAAGTGATTATTAATGCAGGACGGATGTAACAATTTTTTGGAGATATCGAAATGTTCACACATCAAGTCTGTGATAATTGACTTTCGCACAATAAAATACGTTATATAGATTACACAATGACAAGCTGTACATACCAATACTGCTACCATCAATATTTTCTATCTGTATAGGGCTATCTTTGTTGCTGTCAACGCCACTGCTGGGTGTCGGCGAAGGGCAGCGTGGTGACGGTGGTTCACTATCAACTATAACAATGCTATCCAAAGATTTGGCACGTCTGCTGGACAGCATCTTCCGACTAGTCGCCGACGACGAAGCCGAGCCGCTTGATAGTAACCGCGCCATATCTTGTTCTATCGATAGGGGGAGTACTGCACGTGTGGAAATTGTTTACACTTAATCAAGAAGTGGAACACACACTGCGGAGATGTATTCAATGACAAGTCGTTTAGTTAAAATCGATCATATGAACGACATGCCGATTAAAACTAGAATAAGCGACAATGGGCGCTGCGTTATAAATATGACAAATCTACGGGTAAGGAGTGATACTACTGTCTCTCTGTACGGTATGGGGAGAAGTTATTTTTAACTTGGTGTCTGCGCCAAAGCGAAAAAAAAAAGAAGAGACACAGTTATAAATAAATTGCGCACACAGCAACATAAAGGCATTACCAAAGATCTCGCCGCAGAGTTTCGAAAAGTAAAACTAAAAAAAGAACTATGTATGACACTTATTCACTTACCAGGAATACCGCTATGTATTGTGTGCGTTCGCTGTCTATGTAACTTCGTACGAGTCTTGATGTTGTATATAGTGTTGTCACTTGCACTGCGCGGCAATGGTCGTACTTTTCTCATATCACGCAGAGGATGATCTGGTTAAAATTGAGAAACTCTTTTGGCAAACCAGTATTGTGACAAAAGAAAATTAAATTTTATAGATCTTACATACCTACGACACTTTTCGGCGCGTTATTGTTTTCTTGATCAACACTACCTTTCCGAGGCGGCTGTACGCTTCCAGTTGACGCCGCGCGGCTTCCAACTCCACGTCGCTTTTTTGATTTTTGTTCGCTGAGTCTATCCAAAGGTAGATCATTCAAATCCAAGTTGTACACGTGTCTCGCTAATACTCTTGTTAGTGTGTCCAAAGTTTTCTACATAGATATATGTAAAAAAGAAAACATTACTTCTCTCTCATATATGAGTCAGAACTCGCGAGATATTTGTTGCACACTCACCGCCCACTCGCGAATTAATTCTTCCCATTGTGTTAACGATGTCAACACCTCTAGAAACTGGTCCCATAACTGGGTAGAAATAACCACATTTAAGTTAGCCTTAATCCATGTAACAATTAAAGTCTGGAATATGGCAGGCGCAAGTTTCCCACCGATACTTTCTTGATGCTTGCGGCGAGAGGATTTCTCGCTTAATACGAGCGATGTAATTTGCAGTAATACTCTGATTCAAGGAGTTTAAATTAAGTTGCGAAGGAATATAAATTAATCGTAAAGAAAAAAAAAAATAACAAGTCGCGAATAAATACCTAAGTAACTGTTCCCAAGTTGCTGGTTCCAACCTAGAGTGCATAACAACGTACCGATACACATTTAGAACTCTTTTACAACTGTCCGTTTGTTCCTCGAGTAATGTTAGAGATGCATTCGGTCCCGAATTCTCTAAGAAAAATACGTTTGATGCTTGCGTGATAAAAATTTGTAGAACATTTTGCAGGCCTGCCCTAATAAACAAATTTTCCCGATGTATAGCACCAAGATAAGAATCGTTTCTTAATCTCGTCTGCCGATAACTATCAGATGGACTCTTTTCCATTTCACTTTCCTTTTTTTGACTTTCTTCGTAATCCCGATCTTTGTGGCCATCCAATGGTTCCAACATAAACGGAGGAATTTCCTATAAAATATATATAACATATATAATAATAATAATTTATATAAATATATGTGTAATATATAACTTTCTAATATGTGAAACTCACATTCATTTGAATCCAATCTTTATAAACGGCGATAGCCTTTCTTATGGCTCCCGCATGATTGAAATCCAGGAGAAATGCCTGCCTGTACAATTCATGTACAAAGTTTACATTATCTCTGCTTCCATATAAAACCTCTCTAACTAACATGGCTGAAACGGCACTATCTTCTTGATTCTGACCATCCTGCTGGGACATAGCTGATTCGGGCGACAGTAAATTTGAATCCGTAGAATTTTGAGTATACACTGACACACGGCGTAATTCTGATTCGGTATTTTCCTCATTTGGTGTTGTACTGCAGATTAATGTTTAAAAATATATTATAATTGAAATTACAACAAAAGCAAATAGATAAAATAAACGAAAAGGTAGAATTACCTTTGCGAAAGATGTGCAAAAAGTCCATCTTTTCTAGCGACATGCGTAAAACTTGCAACCCATTTGATTAAAGCGACTTTACAGAATACATAGTTATTCTGATTTTGATTCATTGGTTTACGCATTGTGGGTAATTCCAAATTAGGTTTGTAAAGGGAAAAATTGTCATTGAATTCTGGACAGATGTGACGAAGATATGCTACTTTAAAACGTTCTAATAAAAATTGAAAAGTTTTATGTTGCCGTGTAGATTTATCTCGCCACTCTACTTTTACCACCTGGAAATAACATAAACTGTTATTTTTATCGCGTTTTTAAGATTAGATATCTACAAATAAGAAGAGAGTCCATAGAGAAGTAAATTACATACCTGAGTGACCATAAATTCAAGCAATGCTTCCAAAAATCTAACAGTTTCATTGTCGAGGGGCTTTTCTCCACTTTGTGGTGGTAAGATAGGCCCGCCATCAACTTGACTGATAGGACATTGATTTGATCCATTATCATGAAAAGTACTTTGCCCGAGTTGCGTGTCATAAAATTCTTTCTTATCTCTTTCCTCAGAATTAGATATTTTCGTTAGTTTTTCTTTCTTGCCATCTGTCTTACGATCACATTTATAAGGTGATGCTTGATGCGGTGGAAATCCTGGCACCAAGCTGGCAAACATCTGATGTATATGCTCGGGAGCATTTTCGCCAAGAGCTTGATACCATAAAATAAAGTACCTAAAACATCAGTGAGGTTATACTAATAACAAGTAAATGTAACATACATAACAACCAAATAATAGGCTTCAAATAAATATAACACATATACTGCGAACAGCTGCCATACCTTATAGCTTGTCTACGAAGTTTCCAACTATTACCAGGATGCAAGAGCTTTTGCAAAATCCGTGCTAAACTATGACACTGCCATCGTCTGTTAAGCAGCTCAGGAAGAAGAGTTAAAACTTTCTCCAGAAGTTGCAATACTTGTTCTAACTCTTCTCTGTGTGCCTTATGCACTATAAAAAAAGTATAGATTAGTGTTTTCTATATCTTTAAATTACATTACATAAAAAATATTTATGGCAAATATTGTGATCAACGTGAGAATGATATTTGCATAAACATCCATATAAATGTATTTTAACTCATAAAAAGTTAGTAATGGAAGAAATAATGCAAATCAAGCTAAAGTAATATGATATATGACTTACCAATATGGAAGGAAAGCTCTGGCAGCAGAATGGGAAGAAATGAAAGAGATGATAATAAAATAACGAGTGAATATTGTGGTTAATACAAAATTTATTATAATTTTAAAAGCAATGATATTACTTCGTCAAGTTATATAATTATGCAATTTATATTAAAGCATGGAAATTTTCAAAGTTATACAGCATTAGGACAGTTAGCTTATTTAGTACATTACACTTTATTATCAAATCAGTTTGCAACTTACCACGTTGCCGAAGATTTGCTTCAGCAGACACGAAACAATCATAAAGGATGAAGTACACATGGCTGAAGTTACCCTCAAAAAAGCCTTTTGCCTCGTCAGTGTCCACATTTTCTTTAATATAAAAACAATAATGTATGAGAATAGATACATGTTTATTATATAAAAGATATTCAAAAATATATCATCATTGATTAAATAGGAAAGAAATCTTTCTCTCGCAACACACATATTGCTCCCTTTATTTCAAAATATAAATAAAAAAATAATACTTGATGGAAAGTTATTGTCTAAACAAATGATATTGACAAAAAGAATATATTCTTAATATGATCTCATTAAATTCCTTCTTCTT
Organism: Cyphomyrmex costatus; assembly: GCF_001594065.2. Classification (NCBI taxonomy): domain Eukaryota; kingdom Metazoa; phylum Arthropoda; class Insecta; order Hymenoptera; family Formicidae; genus Cyphomyrmex; species Cyphomyrmex costatus. The sequence goes on from NW_017280289.1 coordinate 2,789,812, forward strand.
CATTTTTGTTTAATCTTTTAAAAAACCATCTTTCTTGAATTGTGACATTTTAAAGATCATTTATGAAGTTTACTTTATTGATTAATAGGACAATATTTTCATAATTTATGATAACTAAAAAAAATGTTTTTGTATCATTACTTTTGAAGTAAGGGACTGATATATTTTATAGAAAGAAGTAGTGGAAATTCTATTACATCATGACTGGTTCTAAGTATCTGTGCTTATATAGTAAAACTCTTTCACTTTTTCCTTATATATGGTATATGTAAGAAACAGAAAAAAAAGGAGAAAAAGTGTAAAATTACATGTTATAATATTTCAAAATTATTTAGCGTACTGTGAGTGAAGTAGATAAAAAGAATAGAAATATTAGAATAGA
>NW_017280289.1:2790265-2793643 GCF_001594065.2 Cyphomyrmex costatus
GTGTGTGTGTGTGTGCGCACACACGCAAAGATGTATATAAAACATGCAACAACAATGTAACTTTAGCTAGACATGGAGGCCATGAGTTGGTCAATGTGGTCAGTCGGTTTGGTGATTAGATATTGACTACCTCTCTCATAACACTGTGAAACCATAATCTTGTAACTGCTGAATACTTTTCCTTTAACTAGGATATGCAATGAGCAAGTGATGCAATAGAATTTTGTCTATATTAAACAAACAGCTGAGAAATAAATAATATTACTTTCTCAAATCTTTTAGTAATTCTCTTATAAAACCAATCTAAATAAAAAAGATGTTTATTATTTTAAGATCAGTCAAATATTATTTTATATTTTACAAAGAGGTAAAAGTGATGTCTTTCAAAATCTGTTGTTGCAAAAGACTCTCATTAATATTACTTAAGATCCACTGGAATAAAATTCTGTTTAATTGATAATTAATACATCAACTCAAATTATCCATACTATTTTGTTAACAGAAATCAAATAATTAATCTTTTATCGTAACATAATCAAAAATTCTGCAGCAAGTAGTTCCAATTCTGATTGAATTAATCCAAGTTTGATTTAGTTTGATCGAGGTCATTACAATAGTTATTTTAAATTTTCTATTTAACATATCAATATTCCTCAAGTTTATATTCTATTTTCAAAGAAGTCAAACAAGTTGCATGAAGTAAACCATTTTTCCTCAGTAACATAAAAAATGTATACTCTCATATTCTCTCTCTCTCTCTCTCTCTCTCTCTGTCTGTCTCTGTCTCTACATTCAAGAAGTAAAATCCAAAGATTCGTTAAAGAACGCGATACGAGATTTTCAGAAATGAAGGCGGAACGAGGAATCCGCTACGGGAAACGTCCTCGTGGCTCGTATTCGCAATTCGAGGCGTCTCCGCCAGCGCGTGGGAGCGAGTAAATATCAGTTAGCACCGCCTCGACTTCGCTTGTCCTACCGAAAAATATCTGACCCAGCCTATCACGACCTGTCATCATCGACCCACGTCGTTGTCACATCGTGATCCTTACCTAGGACGATTTTAAGATGCTTGAACCTTGTCGCGCTGTCCTTCTTAACATCCTGAATCTTGAGCGTGGACTTCTTGACGTCTACATGGAGCTTCTTGCTGAACATGATTCGAGCCGCCGGCGGCCGCGGGGACAGAAAGAATCATCGACGGCGACGCCCAGGACGGTCCGCGTCGATGCCCAGATCTGGTTACCTCTGCGCAATCACCATGCCAGCGGCGCGAAGTGCACGATGCACGGCCCACCCGTGTCACGTCAAATCGGCGTCGAATTTCGCACACACACCTCCGATCAGATGTACACGACGGCCATCTTGAGCGCCTAACTGGCCACACACACAAGCAGCGCTGCGCCTCGCGGTGGCACCTCTCGGAGCAATGACATCATCCGTCATCCAATTCCCAATTCCCGGAGAATTGTGTTATGACTAATTACGTTTCATAAGGGACATTTTTTCATTTTTAAGGCGTCCCGCGGAATAGAAAATCACCCGTACCACACGTCTTTAGAACATTTTTAATTCCGGTTTATCTCATTTTTGAAACTTCTTTTTTATTTGACATCGTGTTTCTATAGACGAGCGTAACTTTGATCGATAATACAGTTTAATAACAATAATATACAAAGGTATATACATACATTAATAAGAAAAAGAGGAACTAATTGTAAGAATTATTTATTAAATCGTTTGATTAATTGGTCTTATTATAATGGTTTAATTGTCATTTTAGTAATTAATTAATATATTTATTTCTTGAAAATGTTATACTATACTAATGTTTATTAGAGTTATTATTAATGAATAAAGGATTTATATATACATATGTATGTAATATATTATATATATACAATATATTTGATAAACGTATATATATTTTTGACAGTTTGGAAAAGTAGGAATATGCGTTATCTGCGGTGGGATTTGCTTAGAATAACGAAACCGTCTTTACCGACGGAGTAGCGATTATAACTAGATTTTGATGTTCGATTTTACTAGACGCGCGCATCGCGTCCAAACTGCAAAGCGGAAGTGGTGCCAATTAAAGTACTAGTTACATGCGCTTGCCGTGCGGTTTCAAAATGAGTTCGAGAGATGAGGAGGCTGATATGGAATTTTCGTTCATCAAAGAGAATAGCGTAAGTCAGCGGGAGAAGGTGAAGGCGTTCTGGAAATTCTTGGACGCTCAGAATTGTTTGCAACCGCACAAAGGTAACGAAAAATATGTATTCAGGTTATCATCCCAGTATCCGAGAATGGATTGAAATGGATTGAAATGGATTCAAATTTTCCGAAATACGGATTCATGAATGTTAAAATGAATCCTTTTCAATCCGAATACGTTTTTATTCATTTATAGGAATTGCATGGAGCATATCTGTATACTTTTCAATCATAAAATAATATTAGCTTTTTCAGTGCGTTTTTGTGACCATAGTGAATATACTGTTCAATTCATAGTTTTGAATAGGAAACGCAGTTTTTTCAATCCAGTTGTATCCAATTGAATCTAATTAAATCCAATTGAATTCAATTGAATCCACAAAAAAGTTTTCGCTGTTTAAAGTACGAATTCGAATAGACAAAATCCAATCCATTTTAATCCATTCTCGGATATACACTCTAAGAGTACTTTTCCTTTATTTTACTACGAAATCTTACATGATGCGCGTTAACATCATAATATATGTCATAAGCGTGTTTATTTTATAATAATGTAACGCAATAAAGAAAAAATAAAAAACGAGAGAGAGAGAGAGAGAGAGGGAGAGAGAGAGAGTGACACAAATTAAATAAAAAATTTTTATATTTGAAGAGCTATAACACATAAAATAACTTGAGCAGTAAAGAAAAGTCAACACATTGGATTCGCTACAGCCTTACGGTTTTTATTATGATTAAGTAATTCGCTTACTGCAATGCTTATACGTTTTACTGCATTTTATAAAATTAAAATTGTATAATCCTTGTTATAATTAATGAGCTTTTTTTAACCAAGCATTTATAATTAAGTGTAGTGGCATAGACATTTTTCGTAATATTTATAAAATAATTCTGCAACGCTGAAGTAATATTGCAAAAGAAGTCTTTGCAATGTCTCTGCAACATTGCATTGCAATATGCAATGCTGAAATGTTGCTACAAGTTTCTGTGCCGTACGGGGCTTCTTTTGTAAATATATATATAACACATTTAATATCAATAAATAATTAATTGAATCGGATCTAGATATCTTTTGCTAATAATACAGTCAAATAATACAATCCATTTCAAAATGGTGATAAAAACATATATGTTTTAACCTTTAATATGATAATCTTCCCCCCCCCC
>NW_017280289.1:2793708-2798334 GCF_001594065.2 Cyphomyrmex costatus
CCCCCCCCCCCCCCAATGTTATATTATAAAATCCTATATAGCACGGGAGTTTACAGTAACATTGCTGCAACTTTTGCAATATGTTACTGCAATATTGGAGGAATGATGTTCCGTGTCGTATAGAACATATTAAATTAAAGCAATTAAATTGATCGTTAATTTAACAATAATGCTAATAAACATCTTAAAGTACTGCAAAGAATTAATTTCATTTTCATTAAATTATATAAAAAATGAAACTCTATAAAAGTGATCACTACCGTCAACATTTGATTGAGACACTACTTTGATATATGAAGGAATATTGGAGCGCGAATCGCTTTCGGAAACGGAAACGTCGGCATCGAGTGCGGAGGAAATGATGAAGGTGAAGGATATTTGGCGCAAGGGATTGCAAGTGTTCCAACAACTTGGTCTGGATAAGGCCGCTCTCGCAGCTGATAAGAAATGCGGACTCTGCAGCTACGCTCACGAAACAAAGTACGGTTAGCAGAATAATTCGACGGAAACGTTATAAACAAACCAGTGCTTTTCCCGACAATCACCAGATGCGAAGATCTGGCCGACACGGTGACACAGCCATACGAGGAATTGAACGCTGACATAGAGGCCTTCGAGCAGCGTCAGAAAAATCGTGACACGATTACTCAGCGTGAAGTATCTTGTGCTGCCGATAAATCAAATTGCAACTCCAGCGTAAAAATTAAGAAATAATCTAATTTAATTATGCGGCTGACACTTTAGAACGGTCTTCTTTTGATTCGCGAACCGTGACATTTCCATTCGAGTTCTAATTTGTCGATCAATTTATAAAAATTTAAATTTATTGGTTTGACAAATTTACACGTTTATTAAGAAAGTAATAAATCGATTTTTTATCTCTTTAGCAATGTTCTGTTATACATATATAAATAATATTATTTATATTCAGCCCGGCAGAACGAAGAAGAGTGCATTGTTATCGAAGTCTATTAATTCAAAAAGGACCTCACATTTAATTCTGCGTTGAGAGAAAAAGTGTTTGATATTATGACCATAATTGGATGATAAAGTAATCATGGTTAGGAGATGTCTATTTTTATAATTATTATTGCTATAATGTTAGTAATAAAACTAATAATAAAGAGAAACAGAGTTACGAGCCAATAAATTTGTTAAAATCTTTAAATTAAAGATTTTAACGAATTTATTGGCTCGTAACCCTGTTTCTCTTTATTACTAGTTTTAAACTTATTGAGCTTTATTTCTAACATATTTTAAATGTTAGTATTAATAATTACATTTATAGTTCTATAAAAATTATATGGTTAGCACCGAAAGTAATTGTGTAAATTACAGAATTAAATTATAGTAATTGTAACCGTTTTTTCTCTCAGTACGTTACACATTCAAAACAATTTTTTTTATGTTAGTTACTGGTTAAAGATTAAATAAGTATCATTTTTTATTAATGTTTATTAGTTTTTTATTTGTAGAATAAGGAAAGAGAAGAAAAAAGAAAATAAAAAATATTTTTACTGGAGTCTGCTCTCAGCTGTCCTGAATACATTGTCTAAGAGAGCGTGTAAAAGAGCTGAAATTGAAGAAATTTGAGTCAATAATACCTGTTTCCACCAATGAAGATTAACTTTAATCTCGGTTTAACTTACTGTTCATCTTTATCTAATTTCTAGAACTGGAAAAAGAGCCGAAGAGCAAATTGAACCTTGCATTGGCGCATGGAAATGGGCATAAGACGCGTGGAGATGATTCAACAGACGTATAAAAAAATGCTTCGATGACATATAATGATCGCACCGACCGCGCTTTTGAACTGCCGTCGAAGACAGTGATACCAATCGACGTAATCGATGGCAGGAGAATAACAGCGTTTACAATACCAACGCGACACACGGGGGCCAGCTCTCGGCGGAGGTTGCCGGTCGTTTAATGGAATTGGAACGGGCCGGAATATGGATGAGTAGGGTAGCGCACATCCCGAGAGGTACCGCGGTGGTGTATCGGATTTCCTTAGTCCAGGAGGTCGACGTTGTTTCGAGCAAGGTGCGCCGCCACGGGAGCTACCCATGAATGGACCGGCGGATTCTGAATCTTCATGCGACATCTGGCCTCCTGGGCCGACGACATCGTCTTCTTATTGTCAGTCGTTTTTGTACAAGCTGGATGCGCCAATCGAGAACATCGCTCGATTTTCTTCTAGTATTCTATACCATCGAGAGGCAACCCGCCTTTTTTTTTTTTTAGGATTTTAAGGACATTGATTTTAATCAAATTTACTTGATATACCCTCAAAAAGACTAATCGGACTTTTAGATTTACTTTAGATTTATTACTTTTAGATTTTTCAAGTATTATCGCATCTCAGTGTTGTTTTTAAAATGATAATATTACAGAAAAAGCCAACGTGCGCATATTGATATTATAAAATTGTTAAATAAAATATAATACCTTTTCAGATTTTTTACGATTGAATCGCTGTTGAAAAACTCCGATAACAATGTTGCATCTATAAAAGTATAATGTTCTACTTCATTTTATTTTATTTATTATGTAATTTATACGTGTGCGAGTTATATAATTATAATTGGCATCAAATATATATTAGGTGGCAAAAATTTATTTAGTTTCATGCAAATATATCGCTCGATATCTATATATATATTTTATAAGAAAAAAGAAGCAACGTTTATCTGAAGCTGCGTTTATCTGAATGTTTATTTTGTAACTGTTGCAATTAGTTTTCTTCGCTGACTATTCCTCTAAAAGTATAATTTAATCAGAGCGAAGAAAACTTTCGACAGTTGTAAAATGAACATTCTTGCGAATGCGACCAATCCCGCGGTAGCGGGCCTGACGTCACATGATGTCTTTTGACGTCACAATGACGACAAAGTGATGTAGCTTGCTACCAGAAAATATTATCATTTTGACGCTGTATTTGAAAGTTTTAGATTGGAGCACGTTGTAGTTACTGCTCGGAGCAAAGCCGGAAATCCAGTCAAGTTTGACCAAGCAGTTATCGATTGCGTCAGCAATCGTATCTTCCATGGACAATAATCACAGGCGATCGTTTGTGCGTCGCAGGGGAACTTCCGTTTCGCTTCAATCTTACGTGCTCCTTTTTTTTTTTTTTCTTGCTCGTGCCCCATTACGCGCGGACCATTTGTCTCCCGTGGAACGAACGGTCCATTGTCTCGGTAAGTTTCTCGATCGGGGACCGCGCCGGAAATCGGCCATCGAAACCACACCCTTACGTTCGCACGTATATACATACACTGTATACATGTATACACGTATCGCGATGTGTAGGAATCTGTAATCTTATAAAAGCGATCCGATAACTATTTCGGTAGGGACGATCCCCCGAAATAGTCGTTATCACCAAAGCTCGTGTAAATAACATAATATACTCTTAGATATATAGGATATAAATTATGACAGAAGGTTGGAATTGGCACATCGTCGGTTTCTGGAGCAATTATTTACGAGGGCTAAATAGGACGTGTGCTTAGCCGTCGTTAGCGAATTACACACACAACGGGCAAATCTAATTCGCGATGATTCCTATACGTTGAGTTATACGAGACGTTATATCCAAATATAACGTCGAGTTATCTCGCGGTAATTGAGTTTGAAGTTATTGGAACACTACGCCAATATTGCATGACTTGTAGACGTTCTTAGCTCTGCAAGATATTATTTCATTTAGAAGGAAATTGTAAGAAAATAAGAAACATGTTAGTTAAAACTGTTATGATCAAATGATTACGAAAAGAATACGAAGGCTGGACATGTGAATTCAAAACAACATGAAGAAATGTCTTCTTGTATTAAAGTTATACTATACGTGGTATAGTAATATTTGTAGTATGATAATAATTGATAACGCGGTTATATACAACATTTATCAATGGCATTTTAAATGGTTCGATTATATTATAGCTTTATAAGTGCCGAACTTTTTTTACTCTATTTTAAATATTTGAAAATATTTAAAAAATTTATTTTAGAGTAAAAAAAGTGTTCAGCACTTATAAAGCCAGTATAACGTGAGCTGCACTATCGTAGTAGTAATAAGCTAACAAATATTTAAAAAAAATAAATTTTTATAAAAAATATTACGAAAGTAAAAAATGTTTATCACTTGCGAAAAGCTAATTAATTAAAATATAATTGATAGACGAGTACGTTGTCAATTATACTACAAAATAATTGTTATAAAAGTATCTCTAATAAACAAATTTTTCCTATTACTTAACACAAGTGATAAAGCTTGGAATTCTTTTTCTCAGTTGCTTGTGATATCTTTCTTACTTCTTGTGCCAGTTTAGTCGCATAATTTATGCCTTACAGTATATATCTATCCCTCGTATCCACATAGCCCTGATATGCGACCGGGAGTCGTCACTCGTCCTGATTCCTCTCTCGCGAATGGAGCCGCACCTGGGGCATAATGGACGCGCTGATGGAAAAAGAACAGGCAGGGCATGAAGGGGAACATATATACAGAGACAAAAGAACGAGAGGTAAGAGAGCGATCGAGAGGTAGTATAAAAGAAGCAGGAGAAATCTGGACGGGTGAAGAGAGAGAGAAGAAAGGAGGGATGGGGGGAGAGGGGGGGGGGG
>NW_017280289.1:2798421-2831067 GCF_001594065.2 Cyphomyrmex costatus
GGAGGGGGGGGGGGCGGCGGCAGCGGCAGAGAAAGAAAGAAAGGAAGAGGGAAGAAGGTGGGTGGAGAAAGAAGAGGAGAGCGTAGAGAGTCCCGTTGACGGAGATTCGACGAAGCAGCGATGTTTAATCGGTGTTGGCCCGCATCAGGTTGATCGAGGACCCCCCAATCGGGTGTTGCGAGGACGACGTGGGCCCCGGTGACGACGACATAGGGAGGTCCGGAGTAGCGCAAGCGGAACCGGGGAGAGGCTGCGCCGTGCCGATCAGGCGAACAATGGAGGCGGGATGCTCATTTGTCTGCGGGCATTGTTGTTCACCCGGCCGGAAACACGAGCCCGCACTCTCCTTTTCCCCTCTCTCTATCGCGCTCTCTGTCTTTGTCTATTCACGTTCTCTCTCGCTCCCCCTCCCCTCTCTCCCTCTCCCGTTCGCGTTCACCATCCGTGCATCCTCCTCGTCGACGTCCCCTCTCTCTCCCGCCGTAGCTTTTTCCAGTACGAAAGTACCGCGATGATTCCGCCAATCGTGTCGCTCGACGTCCGCAGGTCGATGGTGCAAAAATTCGGGATAACCGTTTCCACCATGTTCAACCGCGAGTCGACGCACAATGTTGAATGTGTCGGTCTCGTCCGCTGACTTATCGATCGGCGGAAGCTCGCATCGGGTCCCGCGATGCGTGATTTACGAGAGATTCCTAAGGAAAAGAGATCTTCTCTCTCTCTCTCTCTCTCTCTCTCTCGGTTGAAGGAACAAAAGACAGGGTCGGAGCTGCTTGTCAAGCATCTAATTTGCGCCGTTATAGCACCTAATTTTTCCTTTGCTTTGACAGGTAGATCTGTCTAAATCTAAACCACAGGATTGCCGAGGGTCGCTAAAGGTCGTTTATTAGTAATCATTATATGGGCTAGTTAAAAATATATATCTGTAATCTTAACAATTTCATTAATTTAAACACAAGGCGCTTAAAGTGCGATGATAAAAGATTTAATTGATTTAGATCTTTCAACAAAAGAATTCACGCAGTGATGTAAGCTCGAAGAGATTAACCAATCATACAGTTTACTATTTTTCTCATATTTGACAGTAATTGATCAACTTCTTAAGGCTTGTGGCTTATTACGACCATTGAGTGCTTTCCACAGCCGAAACAAAAATTGATCATTTTCCTTTCCACGAGTAACAAAGACAGAACGATAGTCAAGAAAAAGTCAAAATGATGTTATTTTGACGTTATGAAAGTTGAAATAATGATTTTTTTGTACAAAATTTGACTATTTATTAATAATAAGTATCAAAATGGTCATTTTGATTTTTCCTTATCTTATGTGTTCCTTTGACGAGTATATATACTTGTGTTGAATTGTGTCACTAAATGAAAAGCATTCAGATTGACAGTACTTGCGGTATCGATGGGCAGAAGGCTGAATTTTGTAAGACGGTCAGCCGGCGAAACGCATAGAAACAAAAAAGCGAACGGGAGCGTGTGCGGGAGGATACGAAAATAGAGGGGCAATTTCGCGGACGACCACATCCACCAGCGGTCATCGGAAGGGTCCTCGTTTTACGGCCGTTTCGGATCCGTTCGACCGACAGGAGCCGGCACGAAGAAGAGCAGTCGAAGGATCGCCGGCGAGAAAAGAAATAAGAGAGAAGAGAGCGAGAGAGAGAGAGCAGGCCTGGCAGCACCGGCGATTGAATGGCTCTGCCAAATTAACAATGATTTATGGGGTCGGTGTACCCCAATACACCATTCTATTAACATCGCATTATTCGATCGACAAATTACACACCGACGATCGCGCTCACGGGCTGGATTTCGACACTTTTTATTTTACTAGTAACAAATAACTCCGCGTAATTACCTAGACGCGTGCATGACGAGCTGGGGGATCCGTTATTACTATCTTATTAACAATGTTATCCCGCGTTAAAAAGTGTTAGCGTCTAGTAAATATATACGTTTCTTTTCGACACGATTTATATTTTGTAATCGTATTTAATTTAAATAAATTTCTTTAGATGCAATATAAATATATATTATATATACGTATATTAAAAAATAGAGGATGACAATAGCTCGAGCAGCAACAGAAAACGCATTGTATAATAAATTTTCGTTGTGTATTTTTGCTGAGAAGCGTGTTTGTTGTTCGCTCCCTTAATTGGCCGCAGAGTTTTCATATTGCGTGCAAAAATTAATGCACACGCATGTTTTGTTAATGTTTTCTTTGCCGGTTATTAACGTAACCCCCGCATACACCATATATATATTTTCCGATAAGTACAGATACTACGCGCACGCGCGGGGGTGGAATACCATCCTCTACCGTTATATTTGGCATGTAAATTTTCAACGATAAATATCGTATCGGTTTATATGGAAAACTGATTTATTACAAATTACATCATTAATATTTATATTAGTGTTGTGGCAACGTGCAGTTTATACGTTCGTTCGATTCTCATTAATTGCAAACCTTCTATAATTACATATAAATGTACGTGTCTGTATACTGCACGCTTCAAAAGATTCCACGCGGCGTAGTGAGACGTGTAATTTTCCATTTATACACATATTTTAACTCGCCTTTATACTTCCTCGGATTTAGACTTGCAACGACTGTTTGATTTTTAATAGAATTGTAACATGACATTTTGTTCTATTCTAGTTTCGTTTCTTGTTCTTTTTAAACAGTGATCAATTCCTTTAAATTTACGAATTTTCTTCCTTCAATTATACTAAAATTCTCTCGTTTTAGCATTCATTTAGCATAAGAATAACTAATCGATAGTTTTATTCTTCAGGGGAGATAAACCATTACATATACTGTGATTGTATCTTTTGCGGACTTGATCGTGCGAATTATTAAATTAATAGTTTCGATATATCTGAAAATGGCTCGAAATGAACCAAAACCGTCCGATCGTCTTGTAATTAACGTAAAAAGAAATTGAATACACAATATACATTTAAATTATCGCATACGAAATACGCAGTTCTTTAACTTGGTGAATTTTACTTTTTTAATTCACCAAAGGGTATAATAAAATTCTCTTGGTTTTCTCCATTATTCTTCCTCAATTCCGCGTGTAATCGCAATTGGAGTCGAATTGGAGACCACCGATACGGACGGTAGCCATTTTGATGCACGGGCCCAGTTTCGCGGCTTCTCTCCGCTGTGACGTGGAACAACGTGGCGAAAGGGCCTCAGCGGGGCCTCCGTGCGAGAGGAGGGGGCGTATTACGGCTCATTGGGCAGGTGAACAAATTCGTCGCGACGTACTCGTGGATTACGTGAGGGGGCTTCCGCGCGCGTTGGGTCCCGAAATTTCGGCTCCGTAAAACGCGCAACGGAGGAAGGAAGAGGGAGAGGACCGTCGTACTCCATTTTTATCTTTGACATCGGGCCCCTCGAGCTTCCTTCTTAACGGGTGACCGAACACGAGCTACGTGTAAACGCGATGTGTCCTGTACGACGACTTTGTGTGCACCGGGGCTTTGTGTGTATGGTGTGTGTGTCTCGTCCTCGTCTCTCGCGCGGCCGATACTTTTTGTTCGCGTGGTGTGACAACCGGTAATTGGACAATTTTTTCATTTCGTTTCACGGTAATATACGATGTGATAGAAACTCCATAAATTACGCTCATGCTTGTACTTAAATGTTCCAAGGTGAGATGATTTTATAATCGAAATTTATTTTATTTTTTATTTTTAAAGAATTGCTCTTTGTTTGGATTATTATATTTTACAATATATCATTCTAGTAGATAAAAAAAGGTGTAAGATTTTGTAGAAACAATTCTGCGATGAATTCTTCGAATCAGATATATAATACGTTTTATGCAGAAATAGAATATATACCTCTATGTTATAATATATCAGTCATTAATTACGATATGAAATTGAAATAAGAATCATTCATGCTGTGTTTCTCTTCAGTAATCGTTAATTTTGTAAGAATTAAGAATATTATCTATATTTTTAGAGAGAACGCTTCACATATAGCTACGATCGAGAAGTTCCAGGAAAATTCAGGCTGAGCTCGTAGACCTCATCCCTCTCTCTTTCTTAATTTCTAATTTCATTACGGATTCTCGGACGGCCACATAATGGCTCGTCCCATAGGCCATCTGGCACGATCTCCGGTAGAATCTATATCTATATGCGCATCGAAAGATCGATCAAGATCGATCAGGAGGGAACGACGTCTAGCTTCGGCGACCGACGGCGGTGGCGAGTCCGGTTATAGTTTGCTAAGGCATGTAATCATGTTACGGTCGAATTTACATGGCAAATTGCGCTAACGTATAGAAAAAACGATTTCCTTCTGGCGCGGACAAGCGGACGGAAATTTTTCTGCCGGAACGAGTATTTCGTTCTCTCCGAACTCGACACTTCCCTCGGAAATTCATATATGTTTTGTTGACGCACCTTCTGGCTACAGTACTCTCGCGATATATAAATTCATTTGGCGTCACATTATTAAATACATTAATAATAACAAAGTATTATATCGTTACGTTGTTATATCACGAACGATCAGATGCGCTAAAATTATACATATAAATCAGGGATTATATTTATTAAATATATAAATTATTAAAATAAGAATAGAAGTCACATATATATACACACACAAAATACGCGCGCGAAACAAATTAATCTATTAATTAAAATTTGAAGCTATTGAAAGTTCTTTTATTTCTATTCGAGATGTCGGTTAAATCACTTCATATATATTGTGAAATATAAATTATTATTTTATTCTGATTATCAGAAAATAATTCTGAGGTGAACATTATATACCAGAAGCTTATAAATGTAGAATAATATCAATTTGCATTTCGCGTAATTTTCAATTTCCCGTACAATTACTTATAATGCAAAGTACCTCTTTCTCGGAGAGTAAAACAAGTTACCCGACATTATGGATTATTCTCAGGTAAAAAAAAAAAATTACGTTTACAGTTAAAGGCAGCTCTGAAATTAACAGACGACGACGAGGAGCGATCTTACGCGATACAATATAGTGACGCAGCCAGACGGAACGAATTATTCTAATTCGCTCTGTATTCGGACTGGTGCGTCTCTAGGAAACAGCTATTATGCTTTTAGACGTGCCTAATCGGACCTAGACAATGGTTCTATTAGCGAGATAGAGTGATAATGAGAATAATCGTTTAAAGACTACCGTTTCGTGTTAAATCTCGAAATTTTCCACCGTGCCTTTCGGCAGCTTTTGCATCTCCCACACCAAAAAAATGTCACTATCCTTTAATTGTCTCACAGTCATTTTCATTTACGCGATCATCTTACGAGTTTATTCAGAATAGAATTGATGGTAAAATTTTCAATTTAATATGAAGACGTTTTTTTTACGGAGGATCAATATTTTAAAAAAGCATTAAGAATAACAGAAAGAAAGCACAAGAATCACTAATTAAACACGTACATTCAATTGTATAATTTTTTTTATCCGCAAATAAGAATTACCTACGGCACCTACGACACGACGATATTTTTAGCGCTCGCCTTTATACAAAGTCTCCATTCACATTTCGAAAGTGGGACATCCACTGAAAAAGGTTCGCGACGTTCGGCCAATTGGCGAATGCAGGGCAGCATTGTCCACGTCGGTTACATAATGGGGCCTTCTCTGACGCGTCTGTAATAGCGGGTAGCCCGAGTATTTAGATGAGTTGACTTCAATTGGCGTACGTACCGTGAGAATCCAGTATCTGGTGCGTGGACAGGCCGTAGCGGGAGAAGAAAAAAAAATGGGTGAACTAATCATGCAAATTACTCGTCGAGTTGCGCAACTCCCGTCCCGTCTTTATATTACTTGTACTCCATGTTTACTATCTCGTCGCTATTTATCAATTATATATATATATATATATATGTATGAAATCAGACGATAGAATTTTTGATTGGATCGTATTTGTGATCTCTTCGTCGTCACAACGATCGCAATTAATGATACCTCGGGCGGCATCGTGTGTTTTTATCATTATTATAATTAACCGATTTCGTTTTGCGCACACTACGTATTATTAGCGAACTTGATCGCAGTCGTTAACCGATACTTTACACCCGTAATTATCTAGTTATGCGCCACGTAAGCCGGATAATGTTCACTATTGCTTTTTGTTCATTACCATCGCAAGCAACACACACGCAATACGACAAACATAATGGATTTTGTTTCCCTTTTATAGATAAGAGAATTGGATTCGATTCAAACTGAAGTATAGAATTTCGGAAGGGTTCACATCGAGTTTGGCGCAGAAAGCTAATTTATGCAAATTTATTTGAAGGATGAGGATTTCGAAAATTTTCGAAAGATAATATTCAAATGTTCGTATACGTTTTGTATTATTATTAGTAATTTATATGTTTACGTGCATCGTGAGAAATTCGACGAGAAATTACACGATGGTTGAAATTCAATTCAATTCGAGTTAAAGATTTACGAGGTTTCAGTGTCAACCACCTGCAAATGCGAATCTTGAAGTTCCGTTGACAAATTTCTACGGACGATGGAAGAAGCCGCGATTATGCAGCTGCGACGAGGAGGAGACATGCGGCATACGCTACTACGAGCAATGTGCGAGGCTTCGCGCGGCCGTCAATTACGATTAATTAGAGCGGAGACTGACAGCGGACGTAGCGACGGGCTACTTAATACTTTAACTTGTCGCCAACCCTCCGCGCGACTTCACTTCCTCCATCCGTCACCGTATGTCGTTTACAATGTGACCAAACTTTGACCATCGCATGCCGTCGCAATCGCGCCGCGAAATTATACCTCCGTACGTTCGCGCTAAAATTTGCCAATCAATCTTACATGTTTCCTTAACAGCAATGAGTTTCAGTTTTGAACTTATAATCTACTATATAGATAGATGTTTCTTTGATAATAGCAATTTTAGTCCTTTTCAGAAAAAATCGCAAATCAATTATTATAAAATAACCAATAAGAGCCACAGCAGTTATTAATGCCAAAATATTAACAAATTAGTAACAAATTGAATGAAGTAGTTCACAAAGAGAGAGAGATTGTTTGAATTATTATTTTTTTTTTATAAAAATACTAAGTAATTTCTTAATACTTTGTTAATATTTTGGAATGAATAAAATAATTGCTGTGGCTTTCGTTAAAATTTTAATTGATTTGTCATTTATTCTTGGTGCTTAATAATATTTTTGCGTGGATTTTGCAATTTCCAATTTATGTAAACATTCACGCCTATTATATATTTGTCAGTCTCGAAATACAGTTCTAAAGTAGGGATTACAAATTAAATTGACAAGTAATTTAATAGATATAATGACGGAGAGCATTTTAATTATTATTTGCAATATTTTGAGGCACTGTAAAGAATCGCAAGAATGTTTGTCAATTTATTTCGTATTTCAGCTTCAAGACTAACAAATATGATCGGTGCGCAGTTTGCACGAATTGGAAATTATAATTTACTTAAAATATTATTAGGCAGAGCCTAACTTTAACCGAATATAGACCTCTCCTTCGTTTATTTGTGTGTAATGCATAGATTTTTATTTTAAAGTTTTCTCCGTGAATGTAACAAAGAGTATTATAATATTCATATCACGCGTAGCGAGATTAAAATTTCAATACAGAAAATATTTATATATGCAAATAGAGGCTTCGAAGGGGCCCTAAAGCGGCATAATTTTTTTAACTACGGTTTATTTACACGAAATCTATTACTTTTCAAAAAATAATCAAAATAAAATATATTCCATCATATTCGATTATTGATTGATCATCTTGAATTATGCTGGCACTAATTGCGTTCGATCCACAAAATGTAGTGGCGAAAGTAGAACCTCGTATTATCGGCACCGTAAATGAAAAGGATTTAATGAAAGCCGATCGGCCCATCCTCTTCAAAATGAGTGTAAAATGATAGCTGTCTACACCCTACGAAAACAATTTGCGAATTGAAACGCTCGAATCGCTCGCTGAAACGACACGCGGTTCTCGACAATGCAACTGCCGGCGCGTGTCTCGCGCGCGACGAAACGGAGCTTCTACGTAATGATATAGTTTTCGGTTTCTGTATTGAAACACGATTCTCAGTGGGGCAGGTCGCGCTGCGTGAGTGTCGTGTGCGTGTGCACACGTGTATAATTCCTTGTAGGAGAACAACGTTCCTTGACTTCTGAATGAATCGTACGTCACAGTTGTTTTGGCTTCGATTTGCGACGTCACTTCAGAGATAGGAAAAAGTTCTTTGTTCTACAAATTCTCCAATCTAAAACCAGTGCAAATATACAAATTCGTATTGCGATAGAACAGGATTTGCGTGTCTTGATGTTGTATACTGAAGCAAGTCATTATTCTTAAAAAAATCAATTTACTAAAAAAAAAACAGTGCAACAGAAACAACCGAAGCGTTATAAAAAATGTTGTTAAGCAGAGCTGTTATTATAATAATTATCACAAAATTGTCACATTTACTACATTCGGACATCGTATATCAACATTTAACATTTCCACAGTGAAAACTGGATTACCTCCGTCACACTTTATTCTTCAAAATAACGATTCAATCTTTCGTCGGCGTTACTACCAGTTCACAGTGAATTCGTTTCTGCAAGAGCATTGTGGAGAGATAGAATATAATAACAACTGGTCCGCTAACGAAAGAGGTAGATCGGGCCAAGAGCATAGGGGATGCAGATGGGTTGCTAGCCTCTTTTTCGCAGAGGCCGGTAATAAATTCAACGAGGCGGGCAGGGTGCAGGGCCGGTTCGATAAGCATCGAAGCATCAAGCGTCGTGGAAGTGCTAAGTAACTACCGATCGCATCGAAGATACGAGAACCGCTCTGAACCGCTCGGCTGTGGGCCCTTTCGCGTATTATACGCGCCGTACCATGAAGATGGATATATTTATTGTGTCCCGGGGGTGCGGAACGATCGACAGGTCGAGCCCCGAAATCGGGAGGCGACAATGGAGGTGCGAACAGCGTAAACAGTCGTGCGTTGACGTTTATGAATCAAATTTCGACATCCTGCCGTTATATACAGATCGTAGATAAGGACGATGGTGTCCCATATCGTCAACCATAAGACTAGCTCCACTTATTGTTAGCATCCTTAAAAACCCTTAGAAAAAAACTACGTGATATGATTCTCATTATTTTATCGACTTCAACTCAGAAGTTATCGCTGGGTTTTTTTTTTAGAATAATATCTGTTGTATATACAGGATATGTTAAAATTTTTATCTGTTTCTTGAGCATAAGAACATCTGCAAGAAACAGATAAAAATTTTAACATATCCTGTATATACAACAGATATTATTCTAAAAAACCCAGCGATAAATTCTGAGTTGAAGTCGATAAAATATTGAGAAACATGTCCAATAGTTTTTTCTAAAGATTTCTAAGGATGCTAAGTGAGCTAGTATTTCACTTATTGTTTGATTTTAGTTGAATAGTCTTTAGCTTTTAGAAATATTTTTAAATTTACAGTACGTAAAGCTGTGTAATAATATAACACCCAGGGAAAAGAAGGAACATTTTGTTTTAAACATTATTGCATGTAAATTAATTTTATACGAATAAAGCAATAAATTATACTTTAAATTAAAAAGATATAAATGAGATTTTCTAAAAATATTGTATCGTTAACTCACATTATTTAATTATAATATTATTTAACTTTAATCTTATTAATTTTATCAACAGTCGAAGCATCGTAGAATATACGTCTTCCCTATGTTTACGGCCCGGCGTGTCGATATTCGTATTCTATAAGATCCTATTAAACGCCCGACGTTTTAACTGGCTTCGGCGTTTATCCCACAGGAGGATTGTAATTTGTTGTAATGATGTTACGTTTGCGTCACCGCGCTGCCTAATCCTATAGGTTCTACCCCATGGATTTAGCTGTCAATCCCCAAGAGCCGTTCTACGAGTGAACTCGATTGGAGGAATTGTCTGGCCAATCCCCGAGCACAAAAATCGGGGTGTCATTGTACGGAGGGGAGCCCCGAGATATTCGACATATGTTTAGTGGGCTTGGCATTCATCCTGCTGTTAGAGAATAAGAGGGTGGAATTTGTGTGCTTATAAATCGGTTACCGATGAAGGATTGCAACTGAAACAACTTCCTTTTAAATAATTTCAGATGATAGCCAATCTTTTATGCATACATTTATTATATTGCTTTTTTTTTAGATGCAACAAATATTTCGATCGATAGCATCGAAATGTACGAACTAAAAGGAATTATCGATATATCAAATCCTGGTTTACGTGGCGTTTGACATGAGGTTTCCTGTATACACAAAATCAATAGTACAGCTATTATTTATCGTTGACCTTCGCGATTGGGAGGAGGTCCTGTTATTCGCGAGATTCGGTTACGGAGAGCAGTGCCAAAGCGCCAAGTCAGGACCCGATGCGAGGGCGGGAAAGGGTGTAAGGTGACACCCCTCCGAGACAGGTCTGGCTTCCCGTCACGAGCACGTCCGAGATAATCATATTCATAATTCGCGAGTTCGCAGAACTCGCGTCCCGAATTGCACGAGAGAGAAGAAGCGCCGCCGAAAGATGGCGGATTACCTCTTTTGTGATACAAAAGCCCGAGACATTCAGACAATTGTTGGCGCTTCAACGAGGGACAGAGAGTTTCTGGTTAAGCGTGCGTTAAATTATTCAGAATATATCGACACTGAGAAAGTTCATCTGAAATATTTAAGACTATAGAGAACAGAAAATTTCCCTTTCTTTTGCTATTGTCCCATTATTTCGATTTGTGTATCTGGTAAATGCAATAACATGAAATTGCCAAGTTTAAATAAATAGTTCGTATCTGTAATAATTTATAATCGATATCCCGCAAAACATGACTCATATATCTATAAATAAGCTAATTCATGTTCTTTTAATTATGAAAAGAATGAATTTTCCAGAACTCTCTGTTCATCGTATACACCGTAAAAAATATAAACAAATAGATACATCCTGAAAACTTTATCCTGACAATTTTTCTTCTTACATATCTCAATATTATTTACAAATTTACACGACTGTGAATCTTGTTGATATTCCGCGATAATCCGCGCAATCGAGATACACTTCAAATATAAGAAAACGTCCGACGCGCCAGAAAAGTGCAATAGAACAAGGGAAAGAGGAAGAAAGCGGGAAAAGTGGGGTCGACCTTTACGCAGAGAGAGAGAGAGAGAGAGAGAGAGAGAGAAAAAGGGCAAAGCGCGTACACGCACACGTACATACTTAAAGGGTCCCGATACCGCGTGTGAGCTGTTACGCGGACGTGTGGATGTACCAGACGGGGCCCGGGCCCCGGCGTAATCTGACACCAATGGCTCTCTCTCCGTCCATCTAGTCGGAGCCCCGTTCATTTGTTCACTCGCATCCTCACGTCCCAAACTAAATCATAACCGTATTATGCGGCTCGACAATAGAACCCGCTCTCGCTGTGTAGCGAGAGAGGCTGCCTCTAATCCGCCACCGCTTAGACATCTTGCTCATTATCTTTCTATCTTCATCTCTCTCTCTCTCTCTCGCTTCTTATCACTCGTTTTCTCTCGTTGCGTCTTCATGTTGTTTCTGAGAAAAATGTTTTATCGCATTAATGCAGAAGGAACATCGCTATTTCGGATAAGTATCCCTATGTATAATAAATTAATTGTTTGTAAATAACTTCTTCTTCTTTGCAAAGTGTGTATAATGAAAATTGTATGTTTTAACTGTTAACTAACGAATGATCATTATTAATCAAATGAAGAAGTATGTCTATTTCGTGAAGAATTGTAAACAACATGTTTATCACTTTCATAATACATCACTCATTTTTCATTGTCATTTTTCTGTTGCGTTTCAAATCTGTGTTTTCGGGGAAGAAAATTTTAATGAACTAATAACGAAATGAATATCGTTATTTCGAAGAAGGGGGTTTCTATAAATAAATTGACTATAACATTAATGAATCCCTTTAGTTTGTAGAATAATAAAAATTGTTTACTTTAACGAATGATCATTATGGACAAGATAAATAAATATGGTTTTAGGGAAGAATTGTAAACAACAAGCAACGTGTTTAACAATTCAAAACAGCACTCTACGCATATTTAATCGAACAAATATTTACGAAGAGAGGATATAAATAAATATATTGTACAACTTGAATGCAATTATTAAATTAATTTTCATTACATAGTCGTTAAAATAAACAGGGAGAAAAGTTCGATTCTTTAGGTGTTTTGAGTTTTCAGCATAATCTTAATTGCTTTGGTGAATTATTTTATTAAATTCCTTCACTGTTGAATTTATAACGTCAAATTAGACCCAATTTGAGTTGCTTTTAATAATATCTATAAGACATCTCTTTATAAGACATCAGCTTCTATCCAAAATATGTCGTTAGTTTGATCAAAACAACAAAGTTAAATGTTAAGCATATACATTAATATGAACGATATATATTTACTTTGATCTGAAACTAACCACAGAAATGGATTGATTTACATTTTAACAAAGATGCAAAAAGTAACCAAATATTATTGAACTCAAGAGATTGGATTACCACATTGCTCCTTTGATATTCAAAGACGGTATTGTGCTATATTATTCCTAGATCTCTAGAAGCATTTGACCTTTCAATTTGTTGCTAAAGATAAATCAAAGCGGAATCGAAATTCCCGAAACGTTCAAACAAGTAACTCGAATGAAGAATATTTCTATACATACAAATTAATTAACGCTCTATAATTCATATTAGTCTTCGTTTTGAGCTTTAATTTTTCGAGAGAGACTTTTAGAGTTTTATTTATTTTATTAAAGCTAGCCCCGAGAGAGTCGTTTTTATCAACTCGATCTTAATCTCGTTGAGAATTATTTTCGCGATACACGTATATCTACGCCACCCATGAAACGTCGCAACGCGAAGCACCTATCCACCTACGATTTTCCAGAAAGATCTGCTGTTGTCCACAACAAGGGAGGAGAGAGAGAGAGAGAGAGAGAGAGAGAGGTCACGATTCATCTCGCCCTCTTCTTTATCTGTCCCTCGATTCACCTCGGCACTAGCTCGCCTCGCCTTGCCTCGCGGCAAAACATCGCGGGGACGGAATTTAAATTTCACAAATTAGTCCGTCCATTACACCCTCGGCGCAATCGGGGCCGGCTGATCTCTCTGTCTCTCTTCCGTTCGGGGAGACCTTAACGGTCTCCCTTCCTCGCGACGGACGTCGTGGACGCCACGCGGCGGATGGTTCCTGGAAAGCGTGGGTGCCTCTCTCTGCTCCGCCAGCCAACCAGCCAGCCGAACAGGATCACGATCTGGACGCCCACAAATCATAACGCGGGTGCATAACGCAGATCTCACCGAGAGATCCTCGCCCCGGCTCTTCCTCGAGACGATCCCTCTTGTTTCAGCCGCGCTCTGCAGCGCGGATCCTTCCTGGACCTCTCGCCTCTCGATGATGGAAGCGCGGCCGCGATGTCGTGAGGATGCACACCACGTCGGGACGCGCCACATACGTATAATATCAAGGAACTTAATTTTGAAAAATTCCGAAAGCCAACACATCCAAAAAAATCGTGGATCTAAACATCTACATGTACTCATAGGAATACTACAAGGATATAAATCTTAACGGCAAGGATATAAATACAGTTCCCTTCGTCTCTCGAAGTTACCCGTTACAAGACGAGCTATAAAAAATAATGAAGTCTCCGTATAGATCGTGCGCCGATAATGATAATTATGATAAAGATAATTACGGTGAAGATACGGGTAATAAGATAATAGTTAAGATGGCACGTACACATCGATGTAAAGGTAAATATTTTCTCAGATTAAGTAAAGAGGCGCCAAATGAAGTCAAGGCTGAATATTCGTGTTTAATATAATATTTTTTTCTATATAAATATTTAAATATACTTTTAAATACTTCAAACTGCGCGTCAAACACCGATTTTGAAAATAGTCCTAAAAATAGTAAATCGTAAATTAAGTTTATCGTAAATCTAATAATGATGATATTAACAAGGCATTTTAAAATTCTGAAAATAACTTGTGAAAAATGTCATCTCAGCCTAGGTTTAAAAACTTGGAATCTCCCGACTATCTAGAATGGATATCTTAACCAATTCGACCAAGGCATGATGATATTTGTCGCAACAATCAGTCCCATCAAACACGAAGTTACATGAAACGTATACCCAGTAATTTTGTAATTTTCCACTCAACAAACATAACTATAATATAATATGCGTTATATTACAATTATATTGTTAAGTAGAAAGTTACAATTAACAGGCATGTTTCATGTAACTTTGTGTTTACAATAGAATATGTACTATAAGAAGATACGTATTGAAAGGCGAACATGTATAAATACTCGCCGTTATCAATCAGAGATTACGATCTATCAAAATGACGTTAAGATGAAGATCTCTCACTTTCCCGTCCAGGTGGGGCTCTTCGTTTTCCGAGGCATCGGCTGACTAATCTCGCTAGAATCGTGCTCGCGAAACACAACGAGCTCGATCAGGCAGCGACTTGGAAGAGAGCTCGAAGAGGGATCGACGCGACGGCGGCCCTTCGTGCCCGTTTCTAATGGCCCGGGATTTCCTTACACACAAAAGCTCGCGAGGAGAGTGAGTGATCGTCGCGAGTCCCGCGAATAAATTACGTGGCAGCCTATGCGGCTGCATAAATTAATTTCAGCTGGTCTGCCCATAAATATTCCCCCCTTCGAAATCGCTTCTCCGCTCGTCCGCGCGCTTGCGGACTAAGCTCGCGCCTAAGCGTTACCAACATTGTAATTTACATCGATCGCCCGTAAGTGGCGCATTAATGGATTTATATATGCGCGTCGACCTGTCTTCGAATTTGCCTCGATTGCGTTTCATCAGGATGCACCGCGTGCAGAGCGTTACGAAGAAATGTTTTATCTGTTGCATAATAAACATGCATAGAAAAGACGTGATTTCTATCAGGTGAAATACGGTAAATATTATATAGTTTCAATGTAGAAGGATACTCTTCGAACGTTGTTCCGTCTCTTACACGCAAAAAATGGTTTCGTGTTTTAGCACGAAATATATCTCTCATGTCAAATTTTAATAAAAAATACTGTATACTTAACATAATCTTAAACACATAATTATTTTATCTACTACATAAAATTACTTAATAATAAAATAAATTACATACTTAAAATTAAAATAAAAATAATTATAGGGCTCTATATGTCGGATGTAAAAATAATTGAATTATAGAAATAATTGTGTGAAAAATTCAAGTTGATTGCTAGAATGTCAAAAAATTTTTTACGGCATCATGCTTTGAGATTTCTAACTATTTTAATAATTCAACATTTAGCTAAATTTTTAGATGCTTTAACAAAATCGTTCTTTCTGTGTAAATAATCTCGTATTATGTAATCAATATTATTTATGTAGAATTTATTTCATTCTCTTAAAAATTTAGCATGTGAGTTAGTTATATTTTTTCTTCTCACTTTCAACATCTCTGTGTGAGAATAAAAATATTCCAACAACAGAATTGAGGGAAAAGGTAATTTATTGCACGAGGAAGTAACATTTTTTTTTTCCTACTCAAACGTCAATCCTCGGATTGCATATCGTCTGAGACTATGTGGGGTGGTGCATCGCGCGTCCATTGTTGCAAGTCGGGCAGATGCGAGGGAAGGCCGGTGGTGCGTTGCAGTTTGCCTCGTGCCTGAATGCACCGTCATTACCAGCACGTAATAATCGCATTGTAACGGTATCAAACTTATTATTCGCCATATAACGGGGATGCATCCCGAAAGGTGAAGAGAAGCTCATGGAAAGAACGATTTTGTATTGAAAGATCTAAAATTTTGTTGAAAAATTGTTGACTACAGTTCTGAGGATAATTCTGTTGGACTATCGACATAATTACGTCAAAAATTCAAAAATAATAAGCAAAAATCATGATATTCTAATCTGCTTGGACTTCCAAGAAAGTCATTTTAATGGACCAACGAAATTGTGTTTTTAGACTCGTATCCAACAAAGTTTAAATCTTTCGGCAAAGTTGTTCTTTCCGTGCCCGAACACTCTTCGATTAAAGCGGGCGGCTTAAAAGTAAATGCAAAAGTAAACGCTCGTTTCCTTTTCAGGATAAGAAGAAAAGGATAAATCAAGTGCCAATGGCCGAACAATCTCTATCTCTTTATAACGGCATTTCGCGAGAAAAAAAAAGAAAGGTGTCGGAGAAGAGAGCATCGTTCTTTGATCCTACGATTTATCCGGATGAACCCGGAAAGATTGGTGCTAGATACCGACTGGTAATTATTTCAAAACGACCGTCCTTCGGCACGCTATTAGGCCTATCAACGATCACGATGACGGATAAGATCTTCGACCTCCTCTTTGTGCCGATATTTACCAGCGCAGTTCGAATAATATCTTCTACGATCCTGAAAGAGAGCATCTGGCTTCTCCACGTGACCGGAGGTTCCTTTGTACTCAATTCTATTCTTATCATTGTGATGATCGCAAACTAAATTCGATCGGACGTAACCGAGCGTGGCTGCGGATTCGCTTATTTTTTTTACAAGTATAATAAAAAAATTGAATTAATATTCTCTTCACTTTCAACTCGTAGCGTTTAATTTTTTTTACAACAAATAATATAAATATATATATATCAATAATGTGATTATCTAAAATACATTTTTTGAAATGAAGTGTATAGTACAATACATATTAAAGAGAATAGTAAAACGGCGCGAAAAACATATACCTATTTACCGTTTCATCGAAGTTCTAGAAATGCAGCGAGGGGAAAATTATATGTTCTTTAACAAGCCGAGTTATCGCCTAGGAGGCTTTATAAGTAAGATATCCAGAATAAAATTTCACGGTTTCCTTGCGTTAATTCCCCCCCGATTCTTTTCCCTCACGGTTTTTCTAAATCCGTCAGCGAGGCGGAATAAGAGCAGTCGACGCATGCTCATCGGCCTGTTATAATTTCGGTTCTATTAGCCGCGCGCGACGGAGCCCTGAGGGATTTTCGGAGATCGTAAAGTTAAGCACGGACCCCACAGAGGTGCGTGCGTGCGTGAGTGTGCGTGCGTGTACGGGCCGCCGCGCCGGTTGTGTGGTGCGGCGTGGCGGAACGGGGGCGAGTGGGCCCTGAAGAGGGTCCGCCGAGAGAGTATACTGTCAAGTAGCATCTTGACACGGGGCTCACAATGGCTACTTGTTAGCGCGCTGCGCCAACAGCGAGGGGAAAAACGATCCAGACACTTGCCTTTTTCACATCGCGTTCTTCTGCGTTTCGTTACGACCGCCTGTAAACTTATGCCTCGTCGATCTCTCGAAAATCATCTCGTAAAAGATTTTTCACTTACCGTCGGCGCCGCACACGCGATATTTTTGCATATAGCTTCTCTTGTCAGCGAATGCGTTGTGTCGCGACGCGACAAGCGATCACGCGAGGAAGTTTTCTGGCGTAACGCAAAGAAAGAAATTTAACAAAATCGTCGAAATTCAATAAACGTACTTGTCGAGATATCGGATTTTTACGCATTTATACTTCAGCAAACAATTTCGTATATTCAATTTAAAAAGTTTTGTATTCGATAAAAATGCATTGCTGTTTTTTTTAAAAAGACATTGAATGTGTCTAACTTTTAACCTGTGTATTATTTAGAACTTACATTGTTTGCGACAGAGAGAATGAATTACGTCTTCAAAAATATCCACGTGCATTACTTACCAGTTTCCGGTATTCAGCAGCATCTACAAGTATATAAGATAGAAGACGCAGGATATGCTGTAAAAGGACTGATAACACTGGCATCTTGTTACTTTAAATAACATCAACTTTACTCGATTACAATTCGATCGTACATCGTGATCTCTTACTTATATCTACTTGCGCATCGTCTGCCTTTCTATCCACTCTATGCACACACATACAACATATACATACACATACATATACACGCGCCCACACATACAGCTCACTCGCCGGTTACACACATGCATGAATAATCGCACTCACGATCACTCTCGGCAATTCGTCTCAGTTAGTTGTGCAACGTTAGATTTGTCTAAAATACACGAACGAGAACTGGAGAGGACCAGACGACGGTCATTAATTATATCGTCCTTGCGGCGCGCGCTCGGTTCTCCTCCTTCATTCATTCGCTCCTTCGACTGCCCTTCTGCCTCCTTCTTGTATATGCGCGAGTTGCGTGCGAGTGCGTAATTTGTGCAAGAGTCGATTACGATTAACATTCTATCCGCAAAAATTAATTCTTTAACTTTGGTCGAATCGCAGCGTTCGTTTCGTAGAAAATTCCTCGAGTTTTCGATCTCGATTAAAGTTCCACAAGTTTGGAAAGGATATCTTGAAAATATATGTGACGATGGAATATATACGAAGACAAAAAGCAACTTCCGGGAGAAATGGAAAAATTGAAAGAAAATCGTGCAATTGTTCGGAAGTTGCGCGTTTGTGCAGCACTACTTGCGTCATGTAGACGCTCTTAAGGGGATGCTAGAGCGACGGCCGAACTTGATCGATATGCTGATAAAACAGATTTTTAATTCCAAATAAAATGTTATGTACATCAAGGAAAAGTCACTTACATTAAATAAAAAATTACGTGCATTAAATAAACCATTAAGTAAATTTATTGTTCTCTTATATCCTATATATATATATCGCATGAGAATGCAAGGTTATGTACACTGAAATCGTACTTTTTCCGTCATTTCTCTTGTAAGCTTCAAAATCATAATTTGAAGGTCCCGTGTGATATTCTCATGAATTATTCAAATGTGGGAAAGTACTTTTTGTTTAGATGTAAATTTGAATTCTTTTATATATACGTGAAGAAATGATATCTACGTGGTAACAGAAAATTTACTGTAATTTACAATTTTTTGGGGGATTTTCATACAAGTTATTTGTAGTTTCCCAAAGTTACTAATGCATTGTTTTTTTTATTCGGGAGAAGGACTTTTTATTTTGTATAAGAAAAACGAAATGCTTGGAAAAATACGAAATGAGCGTTCCGTCGGCAACTCAAGCATCCTCTTAAAACAACGTTTCAAATGCGAGAAAATAAAATAATAGCTATATATTCCTGTTAGTAATTAGTTTCAGTTGTTGCAGCGTTCATCCAGCCGAAGTATTTTAAAACTGTTTACATAATTTTACAAAAAAAAACTGTCTGTTTAAGAAAGCGTAATGCTTATTGTATGCTGTATGAAAAGCTAACATAAAACGTGGTTAAAACTGTTGTACAGTATTCTGCGAATAAGATAGCAGAAATATAATATTTAAGGCTCATTAATTTATTAATAAACGAGTTTCGATTGAACCTTATATTTAATTGAATAATTTAATAAAACGTACGATCTAACACGAGATTGGCTTTAACCTTGAGCTTTGATTCAAAGGCTGACTCTGATGATGCTATTTTCATAGAAAAAATTAAAAAAATTACTCTAGAACCTCAAAATAATTCAAAAGAATAGCGTTCGTAGAATGTAAAAATTATCGCACTTGATGCCTCTGTCAAATAGTAAATAAAAATATTGTACGTTAATTATGTTATGTATCATTTGTGGTACCTTCGTTAATTAAAAGATATGTTATACAGTAGATATTGTACACAGTTGATTTCTTCTTTTATCAGCCATTAATATTCTCTGTTGTAACACGTAATGTGGCACTTATGAATTGTTAAATAAATATCTCAATGTATGAATTTCGAATTATTTCTGTAAGGAACAATTAACAAATACAACGAATATGAGTGATACCGAAATAAAAATAACGTCGATCGGTCTGCCCGTAGATCGAAGATATTATTTTCCACGTCGCCTCTCTCTCTCTCTTTCGCTCTATTTCGATTTTATATTCCTCTACCCTGTTTCGTCCCGAGGACTTTATCATAAGGGAAATCCTTTCTCTCTTCGACATCCTAGATAAGAATCTACAAGGCAATGTCATAGCTAACGGAATATTTAGGACATCTGCGCGCGAGATAGCTCACGAATGGAAAGTCGACATTGGAGATGAATGTAAGTACTTCTGAATCATATTTTAAAAAGTGACTCTATAAGTCTAAGGTAAATGTTCTTTTTACATCGTGCGTTCTTTGCGATGAAATAAAAGAAAAAATAGAAATGTTAAATATATGTCATAGAATTTTAAATTGTTCAAACAAATAAAATAATTGAGATATAAGAAAGAGGATCGTGACGAATAAACGAAATCATTTTGAGCTCTGTTGTTTGGCAAGAAAGCGGTTTAATATCTATCATTCTTTTGAATAACGACTTCATCTCGATATCTTGACTTTACTTTGTCACACACTTGCGTAACGTCTTTTTTGCTCTACATTCCCTTTCTTCATGCACGTAACATTCTCGTTCTCCCTCTCACTTTCTCACTGTCTTTAGATATACTTATGTACAGAGTGCGAACTGCGAATAAATGATAACTTATGCACTATCTTATTCTGGCGACAGCATTCACTGTCTACTGGGGGTACCCCTAAAGCTTAGCATCCGTCCTGCTGTTTTTATAGTCAACTAAATCATCACACAATGTAACATTTTTTATCAGTAATAAATAATGTGAATTGATATAAATATTTGTTTATTGTTACATCGATAAACTTGATTTTCTATAATTAATACTTGTAATATATTTTTGTGAGAGAAATAACATTTCCTCTTTAATAATAACTGTTTCCTCACATGAATAAACCACCTATGAAATATAAATTAAGAATAAAGCATTTCATAAAATTTGACCTATTTCATATTATCTGTATTTTGTTGCTTCCAAGAATTATATTCTTTGATAAGATAATGAGATTGTAATATAAGCTAAAAACAGACCGAATTAAACAACTCAAATTATCGAACGTAAAAATTTTTTAATCGTTAAGACACATTCCAAATTTAAAATTTCAAATCTTGTTCCGATTATGGTATCCAAATTAGTGATACGGGAACACCCGGTAGGCAGCGAACAAGAACGAGATTAACTTAATAATATGCCGTGTGTATAATACATATGTACATACAGGACAAACACAAAAGCGTACGGTGTAAGAGGAGCGTATAGTTGGTTATAGTAAATTAATTAGCTGATTGAATCTATGGCTGTGTGGTCCAAATTTACTGCCGGTTAAATGACAATCTATAACGCAGTCACGTGTACTGGACTATATAAATTTCAGCACTGACAGTGAATTTTAGAATACAGCCCTCGTGAAGTGAAGGAGGGGCGAGGGGTAAGTTGCATTCGCTCGTATTTCGTGTGTACTTCGCGTACAAAAAAAAAGAAGTATTGCTTTATCGTGCAATTTGTTCCGCGCTCGGGCAAAAACCAGAGAAGTATATGGCGCCAAGTACGGTGATGGGACAGAAAAGTTGGTTGGGATTTTTCGCCGGTTGTTTACTTATGGAAATAGTTGTAAGCACAAGCCGGTCTAGCCGGCTTGCCGCGAGAGTGTACGAAGTGGGAAAGTAAAATGCTAACATGTCTTTTGCTATTTCGGAAACGTCATCGTCGCTTCGGTATCCTTTGACTTTTCACGGGATACACTCTGGGTAAGAGAAAGATTATTTTTTCTATTTTTTCAGGAAAAGTTTCGGAGAATTTTCTATCTACGGATATAAAATAAACAGATAAGTGAATAAACATTCTTGGCTAGAAATTAATTAAATAGTTTGAAATATATATCGCTCATTTGCCAAAACATGACTGAAAAATCGACATTTTTTAGTTAATACATAAATAAAACGACTCTTTGACGTTCCTAATTCTATAAATCGACACTTAATTGAATTGCTAAAGCTTATCACAAGAGAATAGTTGTGTCAATATTGCATCACTTTGTCTACAAAATTGTTTCAACAGTGTTCATTTTTATAGATTTAATATTCTGAGCTAATAATACATTTGTTTCTGTACAATTAGTTGTTAAGAATAAATTCGCATTCAAAAAAATGATATTTAAAAAATTTTAATGGCTAAAAACATTCAAACTCATTTTCTGAAAAACTTGGTTTTTTTTAGTAATGCCATTGTTCCGGCAAAAAAAGCGATATAAACATGTATATTTATTAAGTTCATTAGATTAGCATTATTAAATTTAAAAAATAATTTGAGTTTCAAGGTGTTTTTAAAAATAATAATTAATTATACACAGATATTTTTTTATTTTAGAAAAATGTTTCATATTTAGAATTAAAGGAAATTGTGCTGAATACCTGAGCGGACGTGACGATTTGATAGGCGGCTATTTGACGCTCTTCATACGCTCTAAACATACACCGAGAAAAGCTTAAGGATAATACAACGATATATCCACAGAAGGCTTTCCTCTCCACTTTCATCTGGACATTATCGGATCATCAAGAAATTATCGTGTTGAAAAAGTTATTTCTGATGCAAATAAAATTCCCGTTACTTAATAATCGAGAGTTACTTATAAATTTATATACTCGTATATCACACTCCAGGTTAATTTTTATCAATCGACGTATTAAATGAATTTCAGCGGGCTTGATTTTTCTTCAGCGGTAATAATTTATTGACGATCCTAATTTCGACAAGCTACTCGAGTACCTTGATCGATCGGAAGTCTTGCGCTCCGCCCATGTGCATTAAGTCTTCTCTTGACTCCTCTTGCTCTGAGTACTTGGGGCCCAAGGTCACAACGAATGGTATTCACCCAGCACGAGGCCGCTGTGGTAACTCGTATGCGACGTCGACATTCCCATGGAACCCATGCCTTGGTAAGCGCCCATGCCCATGCCGTTCATCGACATGGTATTCATGGTGTTGACGCTTTGCATGGTGTTGGACAGCATCGACGAGGGGCCCATCGGGCTCAACCCGCCCATAGAAGGGGCAATCGCACCCATCTGCATCGACGTTGCCGTGTGCGGCAAGGACTTCTGCAGATCCGCGGAGGTTGGCGTGCCGATTAGATAGTCCTGTCATAGAAAATTCTCACATTTTCTTTCTAATCTATTTCTATATAAATTACAAAATGTGTTACTGTCAACATTCAAACACGTATTCTTGGACCCTTGCATTCGCGAGTTAAAAAAGTCTGGAATTTTATACACTTTTGGGATATCAAATATTTTCAAATATTAATATTTGCGAATCCTTAACTTTTCACATATTGGAATAAAATAATAATTGTCCACTTTTGTTGTCATAGAAAAAGAATATATATATAACATTTTCCCCCTCTTTTAAAAGAGAATGTGAGAGATCGTTTAGAAAAAGAATATTGCATTTTTCTGTCCCTCGTGGTTTCGTTTTACAAAAGATAAACGCATGTACGAGTGCGAAATAAACATTCAAGATTATTTCGTTGTCCTACCTGTGGATAGTATTGCATGTAATCTAGCTGACTTTTCTGTTGAGCGCAGCTAGGCGGTGGTGGGGGCAAGGTGGCGGCAGGATGGACTAAACCATGAGCGCCATGGGTGCCCACCTGGAGATGATGCTGCAACTGATGATGAAGGTTCCTCTTGTCGTCACCGCTTTCGGAACTCGTGTCGTGGTGCTGCATGTGCGGATGGCTCAAGGTCGAACTGTGGCCTTGGTGGTACGAATGCGGGCTGGAAACTGAGACGGAAGCTGGTGGCGGAAGTTGGTACATGCTAGAGGTTTGCTGATGGTCCACCATTTGTTGCTGCTGCTGCTGCTGCTGCTGTTGCTGTTGAATCGCACAGGAAGACGGTTGTTGTTGCTGTTGCTGCTGGCTGGACTGTCGCTTTGTTTCGTCGCCGCTCTCGCTGCTAGAGTCCCCGAGACCTCCGCCGTGAGTTTTATCCTCCCTCTGGCCACTGAAATTGCAAAGCAGTGTTTGCCTTTCAAATAAAACACAGCTGACTCTTTTTTTTTGCAAAGATATACTACGTGTAACGTACAAAAAGGTTCCAAGTGAGAGACGGCAGGGTGGACGCGAGTTGGTTTTAAACAAATTTTTATGCTAATTATATCATTATTATACATCATGCTTAAGAGTTGTTATGCTAATTATATTATTATCAAATGTAATCTCAAAAATGTATTCCTTTCTTTTTCCTCTGTCTCTCTTCTTTTCTTATTACTTGTTCCTCTTATTAAAAAAAAACTTAATTATATTAGTGCTTTATTACATAAGTTAAAATACCAATAATTAAGAGTGATATTAACTCTGCCTATATAGAAATTTATAATTGACATATTTCAAGATAAATAAATTTATATCGAATACTAAGTATGTGTAAGCTGCGTAATTAACATTAATTATATTATATAATATTAATACACGTTCGTCACTAATCCCCATTAGAGGTATGTTCCCTACTATTCCATTATAAAGACATCCTAGGGGCACACTTTAATTGCATCCGCAGGCGTGAGAGTCACATTTAAAGCAGCGGGTAAACCAGCGATGCTGATCGGCAAGGCTGGGGAATCGAAATAATATCGCTTAAGATAACGCCGAGGCCGGTGCGTAAAGTACCGAGAAGAGGGTATATTCTGCCTTTTTCGTACTTGTGAATTAAGGGCGGGCACTTAGAGCGTAGGGAGTCAGGGTACGGAGGTACGGTCTTAAAGAGATGTGTGCAGTGGAAAGGGAAGGGAGGCGGAAGAGAGAGAGAGAGAGAAAAAAAAAGGAGTATGAGAGAAGGCGAGAGAGACGCTCTCGACGTCTCGTAAACTCAATTTAGCGGCCTGGACCTCCTCGAAGCACGTGGGACCTACGGGCCCGATCGAACCCCCTTCGCCTACCTTTCCTTTTCTGTCTCCCTCAATCTTTCGCACGTTCTCTTTGTCTATCTCCTCCAGGTACCAGCAATCGTTAAGCGCTTGTTTTACAAGTCGTTTAAACGTGAGACCGGTGATATCGCACCGTTCAAGGCAAGTGCTGCGACACTTGTCTATGGGGTGTTTCCGAGAACCGGTCTTTGGTTCGAGAGAGAACCTATCGGAGTGATAAGGGGAGCGCGGAAGATACCTGAACTCTCAAAATCATAGTCTCGAAGAACAATACTGATAAAAGTTTCATTTGCAGAGTATATCGCCGCAAAATTTCTAGCAAATTTTAATTGCGTAAAATTAAGAAAATTAATTAGATGTGTGTGAAAAATTCACATGTTATATAACATTTTACTCTCTCTATCTCTCTATAAATATATACATTACATAATGATTTTTTTTAATCAAGAATGTTTTTTTTATAATTTAATACTAAATCGCGTTTGTTAATATTGCCTCAAAATATATAAAACTTGGTAATATATAAGAGAGCAGACCTGTTTTAGCTAATGCAAATTTGAATTCTGATAAGTTTACATATTTCGATACTGCAGCTATAAAAAAATCATCTCTGTCTGCACTAAAGACGAGACGATTTAGTTCAAAATTCATACAGAATGACAAACTAAACTCACAAGTAGGTTATATTAGTATTTGCCCAGACTCTACATCAAGAAGACAAATATAATCATATATAATAATATATGATCGACAATGGAAGCAAATTTTATATACGAGTATATTAAAACAATATGCACAGAACTCCATGTATATGAATATATTAATTTTTTTCATATCATTCATTACTATTGTAGTCGTAGCGATATTGATTTCTTACAATTAGTCCTTTTTACGAAAGTTACGATTTCTAATTAGCTGTCAATTCCGTATAGTCGTAATACGAGATCCAGACGTATCGAAACAATGTAAGACCGAGTCTATCGTAAAGATCTTCTTTGTACCACCCGTTACATTGTAGAACCTATAACCGGACAGAGGTGTCCCCAGGTATGCCTTATCCGTCCGTAGATCGCGCAGTAAATTTATCCTCGTTGCGTCGCACGGCCACGAAAGAACGGAATCTTTCGGGTATTATTATTTTCATTAGGATTTGTGACTCATCGCGTGTAGGAGACATTTATTTCGAAGCTCCCTCGCCATGGCACTTATTCCGCGTCTCCGGGATCGACGCTTCTCCCTTCTTTTCTTTTCTTTCCTCGACGAACCACGTGGAATCGGGGAAGGACAGAAAGAGAAAGAAAAATTTCTTAAATGTTGGGAGCTTCGACGATTTAATCTTCCAATAGGAATAATTAATAATTATCCCCGCATTTTGTCATCCTACTATCTTCTCGCGATAATCTTTAAATTATTTTTGCCTCCGTTTCCTTTTTTTCAGATTTTTACAACGTTAATATGCTAAACGCAATTAGGCGTTTTTTTTTTTATCATGGAAAATAATTCATTGCTGAAACATGTGTAAAATATCAGATAAGGAGAGAGCGTTCACCAATTTCAACAGTGCTTAGGTAGTTGAAAACAAGTTTTACAATTTTTAATTAGCTGGGACGTCATAAAACATTTTGTAAAACATTTCACAGTCATAATTTCTCGTTCTTTATACTTAATAACCATAAAAACAATAGACCAGATCTTTTTTACTTTAGACATTCTGTTCATGCTCGCATCGCGTCGAGATCAACGTCAAGGATTATAAAAAATGCCAAGAATGTGAAGAGATTCTATCTGTGGATGGTCCTACGTGAGTCGCCGTTGTCTCACGAAAAATGGAGACGAATCGATCTTAGCGACCGCCACGAGATTTCGAAATAAATCTTATTTACGAACCAACCGATTAATAAAATTAGCCGCGCGTTTGCCGTTATCTTTCTTACATCGACCAGTGCCACAAAATTGGGATCAACGATTCAGCTATTTCATTGAACACACAAGCAAATTCTTCTTTTAACAAATTTAAATGATCTAAACTATATAGATAACGTTTATTACAATTATTTTGATTTATCTAAATATTTGCGGTAGATATTCTCTATCATATAATTTACTGTAATCCATTTATTTTAATATTATACTGAGAGAAAACATGGTTGCAATTATCGTAATTTAACTGCAATTTATAATCACTTTCGGTACCAACTGTATGTTTTTAATACATCTATAAATATGTATAATTATCAGAGAACAGTAGACAGTGTCTCTAAATCATTCCTAACATTACACCAGTAATAAAAATAAAAATGGAGCGTCTATAATTATTTTACCATGCAATTACAGTCACAAATGCCAGATACTTTTCTCTCAGTGTACACTGTGTGTGTGTGTGTGTGAGTTCAAGTTTTAAATCTACGTTCCACGTAAATTCTAGGAGCGGAATTTAAGGATCACGTAACGTCGATCCAGCAAATTATATTGCACGCCACGTGAGAGCAGTTTTACGAAAGGTGGGGTACCCCTTTAATTGGGTGGCGCAAATAACGCATAAATAACGGAGAAACGTGATGCCGCCGCTCATTCATGGAGGTCGACTTCGGTGAGGTGCCGTCTATATAGGTCGACCGGGAGGGAGGGAGGGGGGGGGAGGGTATTAGCATAATTCCTAATTTAATTTCTCGATAAATTCCTGATCGCACGCTCGCCACGAAATGAGATGCTATCGCAGCACCACTAATTCGCGTCTAAGTTTATATCGCCTGGGACTTGGCGCGGGGGCCCGATAGCATCTCCCTTCCCCTTTGTCTCCCTGCCTCTCTCTTTCCGTGCCCAGGGCCTCCTCGTAAAATCGGATTATATCGGCTCTATCGCCCTTGCGATGTCGCGCACTTTATTCCGGTCTGCGGTGCGATATCGTCATCGGAGAACGAGTTTGCGGGGTCAGAGTGCGAACGAAGACTTCTAACGAGTTCTTTTTTTTTCCCCCTCCCCCCCCCCCCCCCACCGTACCGTTAAAAGTATCCTGGCGAATAGAAACTTGTATACGTTTGAAGAACAGCATGTCAAACTTTTGCAATCAGTATGACAGATATCGCTTATGGAAGGAAAGAAAATATTGTAGGCTACAGCAACGACTCTCTTCCTAGGAGATTGTTAGTTTAATTTAGCGTTTCTATATGTAACCGTCGAATTTATTTTGCGCATTCCAAAAATCCCACGCAACCGTTTCGCTCTCGAAAAGACCGTCAGTTTCGCCTCCGGGATTACTTAACTCACTGAAGAAGGCAGAAAGGCAAACTCGGGGCCCGTAGAGCAAATTGAAAATCGGTTGACTCGTTTGTCGGTCTTGCCAGGAAAAAACGGCGGATTTTCCCGAGGCTCTCGGAAGAGATGCTCTGTCCATTGCTCCCGGCAGGTGAGCGCGTCGAGGAAGTTACTGGCAGCTGATTCCATAAACAGATAGGAAAGGAGAGTTTCCACAGCCTAAAATAATGGGGGGGGCAGCGTACCGTGTACACATCGTACGAGTCTCTGTTTGTAAACTACGGCTCTCGCCTCCCTTTACCTGCGGGATTCTCGGATCCTGTGAAACGTCCGGGCGAATTTCTCGCGCGCGCGTTGCAACGGATACGGGATTATCCGCGGAAAATTCACCAGCGCGAGAAAATCCGTAAATTACAGCCGATATGCAATTTCGGTTGGTTTGTAATTTCCGGTACTGTAAACATAAACACATTTTAAATTATATCGAACGAGTTTTCATATTGTGACAAAACGTCAAAATTCTTTCTAATTGACTTTAGATTTTAAATAAGAAATAATCAAGATACAGAAATTTTTAACATTTAGATATATGTGTGTGTTGTGTATGTAAATATAGATTTAAAAATAATTTCGTTAAACTATTGAAATAATTATACGTAGGAAGTCCATGATGCTGCAAAAAATATTGAAGCAATCAGGTTGAGCGTCCTACATAATTAGATAGGCCAACAAAATTTATTTTCAGATTTCTATCCAGCTAAATTTTTTTCTAATACTTTCGTTTTCTTCCCGAGTTGATATTATTGTAAAAAATTAATATTCTTTTCTCGATAGATTATTATCTTAGAAAATTACAGAATTACGTAGACCCACAAAGTATCTTCCAAGCAATTAATAATCATTTATGATTGTGAATTATGTGTAAAGATTCTTGGCTCGTGCGTTCCGCGCATTTGTAATCATAAAGACTAACAAAATAGTATCTCCACAAAGCAGAGATTCTCGAGTGAGAAACACAATATATAGAATACACGAAAGAATTACGATGATTCTCACTGACATGTCGGTTATTATTCTGATAATGAATGGCGCGTCGTGCTGTTTTATTTGTCGCGATTTGACACAATTCGGCGATGGAACGCATCGACGATGCGCCAGAGAATCTGCGTTTTCATGCCAATTGTCGTACGCGCGAATCCGAGGTCTGCCTAAATTCGATTCAAGAATCAACAGAGGCGATATCGACAAACCGTGCCAGAGTGCGCCAACACAGCAGGTTTATCTTTTAGTATAAGATAACTCATAAATTATGGTAAATGACAGCCATAAGCGCTTGATCTTGGCACTGACAACCGCTTTGTTGGTGCTGGATAACGATGTTCATAATTTATTTACTTCTTCGATTGAAATAAAAGACGGTATTCTTACACTTCTTTTATATTATATAGTAATTTACATAAAAACGGGAGGGAGGAGGGAGAGAGAGAGAGAGAGAGAGAGAGAGAGAGAGAGAGAGAGAGAGAGAGAGAGAGAAGGTGGAAGGAGCAAAATTTTACTTAAATCAAAATAGATATTAATAAAAATAATAATTAATAATCAATATCAATAAAAGGGCGAAGTAAGAGTCAAATTTAAAATAATTAAAAATAAAATAAAACTGATGACATATTTAATTCTAAAATAAGACTACGAATAATGTATATTAAATTACGGTTTACAAAAAATATTTAACTTAAAACTAATTTAAAAAAAATATAGTACTTAAAATAACCAGTAACCAGTTTCGACTCCTAAATTGAGTTGAAAAATAATAAAAATTTATCAATTGCTTGAAATCAATTTTCCCATATGCATATCAAGAGAATCAATCCTTTTTCACAAATATTTTTAATTTTTAACAATAAATAGTTCTTCAACTAATTCTAAGAGATATATTAAAGTCTGTTAAATTACATTCGCCATCTATAATAATGGCGAAACTGAACTAACATGTATCCACATAATTTATAATAATAACAACGTTTCATCCGACATAAATATTAAAGTGTACACATTCTGCATACATTGTATACTTTTCTTATAACATAGAATTTTTTTCTTCAGTTATAATACAGGATATTCTATATTATAAATTTACACACACATAGGTTAAGATAGTATAATTTTAAAAGAAATAAGATTTGAATTTTTCTCCCGTTTGGTATATAATTCTTCAGTACCAATGAGAGGGTTATTAAGTTTGAACCTGAAAAATTGGGTTCAAATTTTGTTTCGTTCAAAATCGTACCACCTTACCTTACTATAAATTACTATATAAATTTATGCATGTTCGCGTTCGTGTTAGAAAGAACGATCTTCGCACGGTGTGAAGACCTCGATAAAAAATGAAAGTCCCGTTCTGTTTTTTTTTTTTTTTTTTTCCCCGTATTCGGAGACACCACTGTGCAGCGATTGTGGTGGTCGTCTCAGTGGCCAGTTCAGCTTGCTGTTTTCCATAGATCTATCAGAGTCGCATCGTTATTTATAGCGGATCGACCAGATTCCCGCAGGTAGGAGCCAACATCCTCGCGTTCGGCGGTCGCGCGAGGCGGCGTTAAAACACTTTCGGTGTTTCGGGATTTTTTAATCCGGATTACGTCGTACCTGCCGGTAGTTTTTCGGCTGCATACCGCGAGCGTGTCACAAGAGCGAACGGATCTCTCTGTCATCGTCTCGTCAGCATGTCGCGCGCCGCACCCGCGACCCATTACCGAGACGAAAGGCGTGAAATGGATTTAATCCCGGAAGGAGCGCCGAAGGGACACCCAGCGCGAGTCCTTGACCTTCGAAATATCCCTGTGAGGTTTGGTGCGTGCGGAAGGTAAGAGTTTCTTGTCGACCCTTAGCAAGGCTCAAGATCTTCGTAATATACTATATGTTATTGTAAAATATATATACAAGTGGGTTCTATTTATTTATTTTTTAGAAACATAGTTCATAGTTTCGTACAATTTTCTTTACTTCTCTCTCTCTCTCTCTCTTTATCATTGTAAAAATTTGGCCACTTTCGATGTAGGACATATAAAAAAGTGCTGAGATATAAAAGTAAATCTTTATAATAATAGCCAGTTTGTTTTACAAATTTTCTGCTATATTCTTAATATGTATGTTATACTCCATGTATTTTCGATTCAACATTTTTCCGATCTCGCGAATACAGAGACAGAATCTAAATTATCTACAACCTCATCCAAATCAAGGAACACTGTCATCAGTATTAACTATAACAGAAACAGATGACAAAATTTTATTTAAAAAATGTATATGAGAAAATCAGTTAATTAGCGGAGAATTTGGGGGATTATCATTTTTAAAACTTTAAAATACTAAACCATGCCTGATCACAGATATCTTTTAATTCAGTGCTGATAGAAAAAAGCAAAGCTTAGAATGATCTATATATGTATTCTGAATTGAATATGTAGCTCAAATTAGCTGATTATACAGCCGTTCCGTTTCTTTTATCGATTTAAGGACGCTCGCGCGTCGATCGAAGAGGATGAACGTCCAACCGCAAGACGTCACAAAGGACTCGTCTGAGATTGAAAGGCGCCACTGAATGCGCAATGCCTTTCGCCCCAACGAAAACAAAAAAAAAAGGGAAAAAACACGCAAGAGTGGGAAAGAGACAGAGGAAAGGAAGGCACAGCCATGTTGGATCGTCTCAGCCATTTTTGAGGACGAAAAAAAGGCGGGATAGGGGCTCGCTTCGTGAAAACCGCTTTGAAGAAGACCACGTCAAATCTGACAGCTCGCGGGAAGGGTCCACATATGGGCACGCAAGGACCGAAAGGGCCCGCCTTGTCCCCGTTGCCGTTGAAAAAGAACGAACCGCTCGGCTCCCCTCTCCGAACTCCCGCGATCCCTCGTCTCTTCCTCTTCTTCTTGTTCGAAATTGTGGGGGACAGAAGGGCATTCATTCATGCATTCCCAGAATGCAACGCGCGTGCGAGTGTGTCCGGTACACGCACGGGACCCTTGGAAGGGGCGGAGGGATATGGCGGAGAGGATAACGTGAGTTGGTACTCGACGCGGATGTATGCGAGATCGGAAGTGTCGAACCAAAATATACATAGAGTATGACACACATGTATTAAAAATATATTACAATTATAGTAGAAAATTTTTGTAAAGAAAAAACGTCAGCTGTTATTGTAATATATAAGATTTTTATACTTTTTTATACTTATTACTTACATTCAAAAGTGAATGAATTTTTCCCATGAGGAAGAGAAATAAAGAAAATTGTATGAAGCTGTAGAATATGTTCCTAAAAATAAATAAATAAAACATATATGTGTATGTATAAAATTTCAAGATCGAAAAATTGTTCAACGCGCAGTTTGAGAGACTACATACGTAATATATAAATTCACACGGAATTATAATAGTACTTAAGATTCAGCTCGACCGTTAAAGGCAATTTCTTATTGGTTGTGTTTCTCATCTGTACAGTCCTATAAGATTTAATATTTAAATATTGTATATATATATATATAAATATTTAAATATTATATATATATAT
>NW_017280289.1:2831173-2941714 GCF_001594065.2 Cyphomyrmex costatus
ATAAATTCCTTCAACACAGTTTCGTTCTACACAGAGAATGAATATTGAGGGGTTTTCATGATGCAATTAATAAAAATATTCAAGAATTATTGGTAGAATAAGAGGCAATGTTAAAACAGATTTGGTTAAAAAATGAGATCTGAATTAATATTAGAACCGACGATGCCATCATTTTGGTTTTGCTAATTTAACTTTTTTGTCTATATTGAATTAAATATACACTGCAGAATATAAATGTAATATAAATAATAATACAAGTAATATCTAAATAAATTTTTATTAACCAAAAATAAGGACAGAAAGTTATCTAAATTACTCATCTTTGACAGTTCTAGTTGGACACCGTCTACCGTCGGCAGTTCTGCTACCAAATTCAGAAGATGGTAGTATAGATGAAATTTAAAGATTTTAGTATTTCAAAATTTAAAATTTTATCCAAAAAACATACAGGAAAACATAAACTTATTGTTAGCCAAAAGCAATTAATATTTTATTTTCTATCCTTTCAGTAGCGCAAAGGTAATTAGAAAAGAGAATTTCACAAGTATTCAACTCTATGGTATACTATGAAACTTGTAAAAATCTGTCAAAGAAAAGTAAGCAAATAAAGATTACAGATTTTTCGAATCAAAATTTAAATTTATCTTTAGAAATTTTAAAAGATAAAAGCACATTTTATAACCAAGGAAACATTCTTATCATTTAATCATGCAGCGATAAAGAAGAAAACAATTAGCGCACGTGCATTATTTAACTTTAAATATATAACACGTTTGATCAATTATTGATATTTCTTAATAAATATTTTTTAATAAAACACATTTTTGAAAATAAATTCTTATTTTAACAATTGTAAAAGCAAAATTATTTTATTGTTATTTTTAAAACCTAACCGTATTTTTTGCATTAGTTTTCCGTCGTATATAACACGATTGTACACACGAAACTTGCGCCGCAATTCTGTAACTTTTAATGACAGTAAATGTCATTACAACTAAGAATTACATCAGAATAGAGATCTTAATCTAAAAGTGCAATGTATATGTACGTACATATATATGTATTTTTTTTATTTAGAACGGTGTTGACGCAGAGTTTCAGGAAAATAAAAATTCTTTCGTGAAAATTGCATAAGTCAAGAGTCGCTTCGACCTTGACGAGGTTGAGCCGCGCCCAATTCCCGCATACGAATGCGACACGACGGAAGTCGTGGAAAATCGCTCGAACGTCTGAGCGATTTCCTTGAGCCTGTCTGTCTCGTCTCACTCGTGCGGTTTTTCGAGACTCGTTCGGTTGCACA
The DNA here is from genome assembly GCF_001594065.2 of Cyphomyrmex costatus. Classification (NCBI taxonomy): domain Eukaryota; kingdom Metazoa; phylum Arthropoda; class Insecta; order Hymenoptera; family Formicidae; genus Cyphomyrmex; species Cyphomyrmex costatus. The sequence continues at coordinate 2,832,474 of NW_017280289.1, forward strand.
ACGAGGCTGAATGCGTCTTGATGCAGAAATATAAACGAATGCAGGACTGCCGCATAGCAGTGGGCGAGTTTAGGCCGAGTAGCATCGATAATTATCGCGAAAATATCGCGATTATTTTTTAATTATTTTATTTTTAATATTTTTAATAAAATTTAATTATTTTTAAGAATCTCTCTCTCGAACAAATAATTAGTAATAAAATTAGTGTTTTCTTGCTGTAGAAAATATATAATAAGTTTGAAGAAAACTTTAAATTATAAAGATCACAAGTTCTCTCTCTCTCTCTCTCTCTTTCTTGTCTTCTGCGCTGCAGAAATCCAGATAAAATTTATGATAATCCACGTCGCTTAATTCATCGCTTTAATTATGACATAATACAGTGTTTAGTGACGTTGGATTAATTAACGTGAATGATTTGACATTTAGAGTCCAGAACTTGGAAGCGGATACGGTAGTATAGCGGCTACGACACACAGCGTTGAAGCGAGTTCTCTGATTACAGACACGGGCAGCGCGCTGCCCAGACACCGTGCCCGTTGTAACCGTAAACCAGGGAATGGTACCAGTATTCGTGGCTATTTCGGGGCCACGTCGGCGCTACGATTTGAACGAGTGTCTCCTTCCGCTTGACCCGAAAGCATCTTTATTCGCTTGTGCGAATATTTGCGCGACGGTACGCGTCATTCGTGAAGAAAGCGAAATATCGGAAAACACGCTTTCGGCACGCGCGATGTATTATGTCATCAATCCGTCGAGATTTTTGCAAATAATTCGTAACACCGGAATGTAATAATAACAGTTACTTTCATCAAAATCAATACGTACGCGATATACGCGAACAAAATGTTATCGAATGTAAATTAATTAAAAAGGAGAACGAACGGATTTTTAATGCACTGTAAAATATATGTATTTAACGCGAGTTAAATGTTTGAGAAATCATCTTATATACATCACCTAGTAACGTAACACAATCAACGCGGAATAGAAAGTATTCATATTAATATAATCTACGTTAAAATGTATCTGCGTGCCCCGTATAAAATCGAATATTTCAAAAGATCGAATATCTGAATTTTATATAACTCATGAATTTTAGAATAAGAACAGAAACTTATTTAATTATGTATTACTTATTGAGGTAGAGGTAAGCTGTTGCTTAAAATAATCCTCTAGACTTTTTTTTTTTTTTTTTTTTTTTTTTAAGAAACAGACTAACGTTTGCTTATCATAACATCGATTTATAATCGATCGAATAAACGTGAAATCTCTTTCGATAGCATTTCGAGCCTTCGAGTGATTACTGAGGCGGCACATACGTCACAAATCGTCGAAGTTAGCCGGTTGGACGCCATGTCGAAAGTACCTTAGGGCGTACCGGGTGTACGAAGGGCGAGGTAAAGTAGCGCCACCCTCTTTGTGTCACCGACGAGTCTCTGCTTTTCAGAAGGAGTCAATATTGGCGCAGCCACCCCTGTCTCTAACCCTAACCGACCACCCCCGCGGCCGTTACCGCCCTCTCGACGCCGATTCTCCCATCTGTCTCATTCCATATCCGGCGAAAGTACACTGTCCCTTCCAGAAAACCCGCTACTTCGATTATTTTTAACCCTCTTGTCTGCGAATCGATACTCACGGTTAATCAACTGTCGGATAATCGATTAAACAAAATTATCCCGCTAAAATTTAATGAAATGCATGCAGAAAATGTATGGAAGCGTGAACTTACTTTCGTCTTGAAGATCAAGAATGTAGATATTATATGTATTATAAATGTTATATATATTTAGTCATGAGAATATCTATGCGATCCAATGCTCGAAAGTTATCATAAAATATTACAAGATATTATTAAAATGCGAGTAAGACGGATCAATCGAAATTAATAAAGGAATATAAAAAATAATTGTTTGTGTTGCTTGCTTTATTAAGCTCGATTGATCTGTCTTATTCGCATTTTATTAAATTTTGCACAACGTTGCGCAAGCAGTAAAATATAATGATTGAAAATTTAATATTTAATATTCATAAAAGGTTTAATAAAAGGTACACGTATTGTTCAATCAGGTGAAAAATATGTTAGCAATATTAAACATTAAAATCGTAATTGCGTATCACATTTCATTTTTATCCCATATTATTGCGTAACTTCGCAAAAACGTTGTAGATATGTATTTTTACACTATTACGCAGTAAATCCATCGAGGTTACTGAAATTCAATCTTTTTATCTCAACTTGATGATGATTATTATTATAATAACATAAAATGCTTTTAAAAGTTTTGCACTAAAAATACCTTTTATGCGCAGAAATTTTTATTTAATTCTTAATTTGTCAAACCTTTTTATTATAATAAAGCCAGTTTATTTTACAGAATTTACCAAGATAATTGTCATAAATGTAAAATTTTAATATCTTCTTAAAATCTGCTCGATATTACTACCCATGTTTATTAATTACTTCTTTGTTTTATTCGAATATACATTTGACATTGAAGAAGAAAATATTTATTAATATAATATATTATTAATATCTAATTGGCTAGAACACTTGCGCGTAAAGCAAGCGATCCTGATTCGACTTCCAGCTGAGGTAATATTTTTCGCAATATAATTAAATTATTTACAGATTTTTAATACGTCATTCATAGATTTTAATATATTATTCAACATTATCAAGATTCAAGATGCAATGAGCATCAAAATTATTGGATTGTTAGTCAATTTAACTCGTGATAGTACTACGGTAGTTTATTAATTTGCGTTGTAAGTCTGAAAAAATTTCGGCGCGCATTTAGGGCTCTCTACATACATACGGTATATGAATTCACACGAAAATTATATTAGAAGCATTCAAGATCCAGCTTGACCGTAAATGGTTTATTCTCATCGGTATTTAGTTTGAAAATATTTATCGATACGTTTTTTATATGCTTTATATTGAAATTTTTACATTTTAATAAAAACCGAATAATAACGAAGATTTTTGCATATCGCAAAAAATGCTTAAAAAATAATCATTATATCCTTGTATGCATACACCTACACTTACACCCACATTTACACCCACATTCACTTATTTATATGTACACAATTTATTTAGGAAAATTAAATAATTGCGAAACCAAACATTTTATATATATATATATATTTATATAAGAAAAAATGGTGGTTTCTTGCAGAAATATTTGAAAAAGATGTGATGAAATATTAGATAGTTAGATTTATTTTAGGAGATAATTGAATTTATCAAAACTTTTCGGTGTTATGCATTTAGGGTTTTATTCTATAACAATAAAATAGCGACAAAAATATCGCGCAAATAATTTTGTTATCCACAAGTTTATTGTTAATGAATAACAATAGTTGTCATTTATAGAAAAGGGAAAGTTATTCATTAATCGAAAATAATATCCACACAAAGGATTACAGAATAAGTAATAATCTTTAGTATCGCAATTATCTCGATTAGGTTTTTCTGTAACCTTTGTACTTTTGGCTAACGGTTGTCATTTCAGAAAAATACGTAGCTTGTGTGTAATCTCCTATGCCGCTCTTCTTTGTTCATGCGTAGAATTTTACGACGGTGATACTCCGGATCATCGAGTCCGGTTCGTAGAAAACGTCAGAAGAACCGCACACGTCGCCCGATAAAACGTCGCCACAAACAAACGCGGTGAGCAGCCGAGTGCGTGTTTTTCGCTTATGCGGCGCGAATAAAACGTCCGTCCCTAATCTAATCTAATCTAATCTAAAGTGGACAATCTCTGACGGCCGACAAATGAGAGAGACGTTAATCTTACTGCCAGTATAGTTTCCAAGCGACGATCAGGGAGCACGAAGTGTGTTTAGAGTTTAGCTATTAACCCGGAGTAAGTCGAACTCTTTCGTGTAGAATGTTTCATAACTCACCAATCTTATTATTGTTGTGTAAACACAAACAATTTGAAAAAATTTTAAAAGAATTTATATAATTGATTAAATTTAATTAAATCTTTTTATCAAATTGAAAACTATCCCTCAAGGAGCTTTTGTGTGTGTTTACACAAAATTAATTATTTTTATTTAATTTAATTTAATCTTATAATGTACGTCGGAAGGAAATTACCTTCTCTCCGCGATGGAAAGGAAGCAGTTGAAAAGTTATATTAATTTGTACAAACATATTGTACAAAATTAATCACGATAATACTAATCTGTCTGACCGATGTAGGAGCATAAATCTAAAATCTCATGAAATTTCTATATTTTATTACGCGATCGATCGATCGAATCGAGGTCAACGCCGACAGGAGCCATCGATCGGTCCGGGAGAGACGACTTAAATTTTAACAACAAATCGATCACATGGGATAAGATTGTCGGCCGGCTGGAAATAACGTTCCCTATACTGCGTCCTGTCCCTCCATTTTTCTCTCCGCACTGTCGGATGAAGGGGAGGACGAAGGCGAGGGCGAGAACGAGGGCGAGGGTTCGAGGGTTGGTACATTAGCAATGTTTTGTTGACACTGGAGTACAACGACGAAGCCATTACTGGCTTCTGCCAGCGTGATATAGCCCTTTCGATCCATCGAGAAAGCCGGCGAACGGCAAACTCGCTGTAAGAGCGACTGCTCGCTCTCTCTCTTTCTCATCGCCGAGACGTCGTTGCTGCAAAACTGTTTTCTGCGTTCTTACAGCTTTTTCCACTGGAAAAACTAGTACGCACTGAGTGTAATTAAATACAAATCAATTCATATTTAATAAATATTTAACCCTTTTACGTATTCTCGATAATCCTACACAATAAAAGGACTATTTATTGACTGAAAATATGTAAACTGATTTACACTCGATTGCATCAGTGCTAGTTTTCTCAATGAAAAACGTGAACAACAATTTTCACATTTAGAGATGTGTGCATTTCAATTTATTTTAAAATTTTTTAAAATTCGGCATGATGAGCTACGATGATATAATTAGAATTTTATTACAGTTCATAATTTTCATTTTATAGAAGTCGGAAATGGAAGTAAAATTATTTTTAAAAATGCTAAGCAAGAGTTTTCTGCCTCAAATACCTTTTCACTTTAATCTTTAATCGCCTTTTTGGTATAATTTATCCAGCTTCTTTCCAATGCTTTTCTAATACATTCTCTATTGCTTATAACTTTTTATTGAACAAAATGCATATTTGCTTAAGTATGATTCTTAATGTCTAGCGTTTCGATTTAAAATCATTTTTATAATATATTCATTTTTATGAAAGTTGTAGCAATCGAATTAGGCATCGACTATGCAGCAGTGTGTTGTTGTCATAAGCGTCTGATGTCCGTATCAGACTTGCAGTTGAGATTGATATTGAAATAAAATTTGATCAATCAAAGCAAAATTCACTCAAGATCGATTTTCCTTTTTCCGACTGAAATTCCAATCCAATATCAATATTAATTTTCACATAGTCTGATATAGTCTTGAGGGTTAAATATTGATAAGATTTTCGGCTTAAAAATCATTCGATTGAAGAATAATAAATTCGAAATACGATAAGTTGGAGAGCGATTGTGAGATGTCCGTACTTTGGTCTTTATTTATTTCTTTATTTATTTCCACGGCGCCACGATGTTGTTCTCTTAGCCCTTAGCCCGTCGTTCATAAAGCTTGGGTCTCTTCGGGGATCGCTACGTCGTGATTTTAACTGCGGGACTAGCGCGACGATAATAAAGACATTTTAAATGCCATATACAAGCGCGGCCGCTCTCATAGAAAGTGAGAGAGCAAAAAAAAAATATACAGCGCAACCAGTGCGCGCAGTCGAGAGTTTATTTTTGACTGCGAAGAGAATGGGAGGCACAATGCACTCGCGGATGCACCGGCGTCCATATCCCCATCTCCTCCCGCCATCCCTCTGCGGCTCTTGTTTCTCGTTTTGACGATGATCGAAATCGACGCATTTTAAGTGTCGTACATATACAACGGCGCGTACAAAAAAGGGATCGCAACGCGAAATGTGCGGCATTTATTTTTCCAGCCGAGCGATAGAATCGATATTTGAAAAAAAAAAAGAGCCGACTGACCAACTGTTTTTAAAATTTTCGAGAAAGCAACATGATGCTGCCGAAAATATTGTATAAATATTATATATAGTGCGTTTTTTATATTCATGAAAATGTGTCAATGACTGTGTTAAGAAGAAGTAACTTTACAAATGTTATGAGATTCTAATATGATTATCATCTACTTAGATCCAATGAAGAATGAAGGACAAGAACAAATTACATTAAAAAAATCTTATAACAGTTTCCAAGCTGTTTTTTTTTTCATTGAATGAACACAACCATTCCAAAGATGTCACACAAAAATAAAATACAAATAGTCAAACTTTATAATAAAAAAAAATTATTATTTTGGCTTTAACTGAATGTGTTTCTGGTTGTATTAGCAGCTAGTCGATTTCTCGTTTAAGTGGAAGATTCGTGAAACGTAATCTTAAATCTGTATTATTATATCTGTATATTAATCTGTAAGTAGCTAAATAAGATTATATAAGCAACAATTTTTGTGAATTATAATAAAATATTGTACAATTTTTAATTGCCCCAAAAGTTTTATCTTTATAATTGTATTTTTCAATAGTATGTATAGAGTTAAAATTCACATTATTTACATATTTAAAAAACATTTTGACTGAAGTATCTAAAAATTTAGATAAATGTAGATATGAATATTTATTAGTCCATAAAAATAATTACGCAAGAATTTCAAGCAAGATGAGCAACGCTGCAAAGAAGTTTTCACATTCTAATAACTAGTTTGAATGTTTTACATAATTATTTTAATAGTTCAACAAAATTAATTTCAAATCTGTATATCTAGCTAAATTTTTAAATACTTCAGCAACATCGTTCTTTTTGTGTAGGGGAGACCGAAGTATCATGAGTTACAAAAATTCAAACAGTAAAAAAATACATTAAAATGTAAGATTTTTGGTCTCAATTTTTTTATATAATTAAGGGATAATGTATAATTTAAGATTCATTGAGCATTTTTTATAAATATTGATTTGGTTTTTAAATAAAAATCGAAAAAGAAATTTTTAGAAATGACCCATAGTACCCCGATGTGTCTAATTTAAAAGACGGTGAAATATAAAAGATCGAAGTAAGCAATAAATGATTACCTGCATTACAGAGAAAATGCGGAAAAATGTGTAGAATCACGTATGTAACTCGTAATAAGTATATTATACTTTGTAGAAACAACGTATAAGAAATTTTGTCAGATAAAATAATAATTACTTTTGCACTATATATATGAGATTCTTTAACAGCATGTATACGGAAAGATAACAGAAGTGGATCACTGTCATCTAAATACATAGTATGGGCAAGTAAATAACAATCATATGATTACACCAATCCAAACATTCTCTAAACAGTAAATGACTCGTGGAGCCCCGGTCTCCCCTATATTTTTATCAAATAAAGGAATATAAAAATAATACCTTTAAAATTCAGGCAATATATATATTTTTCTTTTCCTTTCCTAGAGAAAGAGAGAGAGAACAAAATTTTTTAAATAATTGTGCATAGGATATCGTGGCCATCCCTACCTACTTAAAAATGAAGAAACGTGCGATAATTTATTTATTGTCTAAATTCATTCTGGCTGCAAAAAATAAAAATTCTATTATTTTTTTAAAAAGTGGCAAAATTTTCAATCTTTAAGAAATTTCGCTCTTTAGAATAAGATCCCACTCTAAAGTATTTAAAAGAGTGCAAACCTATACTGATTGTGCGTATTGCATATTTGCGCGTTACAGTTTCTGAAATTAGGGAATGTGACCCGCGATCTCCTCTATCCGCGAGCTACATAAACACGTACACGTCATTGCCGTATCGCTTTCCATTGTCAGATATTATCTATATTATTTTTAGCCTAACGGCCGAAGTGGTCATCTAGCGGACTAAAGTAGCGCCGAAGGCTCTTCTCCTTCATGCCGCAACGCGACACCGTACCTACGCACCGTCGTCGTCGGAAAATTTCGAGAAGCGACAGGGACGCGTATATGGATTATCCGGCGCCGTCGCCGACATCTTAATCAGCATCACAGCGCGTTATCTCACGTTTGGGCGATACACGCACGTTCCGTTGTCACCGGACACTGGGTACTGAGAACAGCGGTTCCCTTATCGTCCGCAGTGATGCAATTCGAACGACGTTTCGCCGTTGACACACTGCGTCGTCGACGTGCTTTGTGCGTTTCTCAAAGTGCAGCGGATGCACTTTGGCACAGTTTGGATTGGATGCTGACGACTTTGTATCTCCAATACATGCTTGCCGCGAATCGACTGGCGCAAATATAATCTAACACTGATTACAGTCGACGAAGTCCCTCCCTCTCTCTTATCAGAGTCAGTCCTGATTTTTCGGTATGCAAAACAGTCGTGGCATACTGCACAACTTTTATCTCGATCGAGTCTCATTGTTTAAAGTTTGTTACGGCAAGAAGAGAGAGAGAGAGAGAGAGAGAGAGAGAGAGAGCGGGGCCCGTGAGGATTGAGCTCATACGGATATTATAGGCGTTTCGAGAATCCACTGTGTTTAGATCAACCTTATCTTTCGCACGATTTGAATCTTATATACTTCCGCTCGGATACGCGCTCTGCGTCGATAATTATAGGCGACCGATACCAATTAATTCAGCCATTACGCGGGCTCGACAGCGCACGTAATCGTTATCTTTTTACATAAATTGCTACGTAGACGTTGTAATCGCGTGCATAATAAACCCGCTTGTAAAAAGAACGATAAATAAAAATTGGATTATGGAGTTAATGTTGGTAATGTTAGTACGCTATTATTGTTATTATAATTATCATATATCGTCATTATATAGTCATTATTATTCAATCTTTTAATTTCCATTACATGATATATACATTTCATATATATCTCTCTAATGTTAATTATTCTCTATCAATTATCGCTTGATAGTAAATGCATTAAACACTGTATATAAATTCATTATTGAAATTTGCTTTGCCCTTTTTTGAGAGGTCTGTGTTTTATTATAAGCGTGCGCATTATATCTTATCGAAATGAGATAGTTAAATCGTTTGATAACAGCTCCCGAGGGAAGACTGTAGTCTCTGTATTTGACGTTTTTTGTTCGTTGCAGACGCCCATGAGACGCCCCTGTCTCAAGGGGATCGTCGGGACGACTCCCCTGCATATGCGAGATATTTACTTAATTTTCGATTGTCTCTTCTCGTTAAACAGCTACATAATTGTGGGCGTAATTCTCAAATACGTACTATTTTTTTCCTTATTATAAATAGAATCAAGTTCTTTTTATAGTCAATTTATTTCGAGAATGAAAAGAATCCACGTGTATTTAACTCGATACGGTTAGATGAAAGTATATAGTACAATTGTTAAAGAGTCACCGCAAAATTAGGTGTTTTGTCGACTAATTTTGAAGCGAATTTTGTGCCAAATGACTAGTCATGATGAGACAATAATCGCATAAAATTTTCAAGTTGAGAATATGACTGGTTTGCGAAATATAGAGGGTTAAAGTGGCACTAGAATCACATATATCGACAATTCGAGTAATATCGTTAAATCTCGTGTAATATCAAGATTGAAACGCTGCGACACGTTCGTTTTGGAAAGGCCGAGGCTGAGCAACAAGAGACAGATTCATTGTAACCGCCAACGAAGTGACTTCAACGAGACAGTGCTCCGAGTTCGATCCGTTTTTGAGTAAAGATGTACAGGCCGAGTTTTGTACTTTTCGCAACCGGTATATTGTCATTAGACACCGCTAATCTCCGAATATAGTGAATTGAAAATCTGGAAACTCTTCTGTGTGGCAGCGCGAGGTATAGAAACGAAATATATTTGTTGTGGAGTACAAGCAATGTGCCCAGCATGTAAAACCGATCGCTGTGTAATTCTTGTAGCGAAGACTTTGGTGTTCATTTTTCAAATATAATTTTATCTCTCTTGTTAACTTTTTCGAACAAACCATCGAAAGCAGTGTACATTACGTCACTACCCTATATTGTATCTTCACTGACCTAATATTCATGTTAAAAAGTAGTCCCGACAGTATTTGATGTTTTTTGAGTCGCTGATTACGAACGTGAAATCTGAATTCTAAAATTCAAAATGGCAAGTCCAATGTGAATTTTGGAATTCAGGCTTTAGATTCATAATCAGCAATCTAAAAGATCCCCGAGAAGCAATATTCGTTCAGATCATTCTGATTGATCCGACATACTATCGGAATTATTTTTTAACATGAATATTAGGTCAGTAAAAATATAATAGTGTCATACTTTCCCAAACGACAGGTACCACTTTGACCCCATATAGCCCGATTTTTCATGATCTGGTTAACTTGTGGTTAAGCTTAACCTGATGCTTCATCCAATGAGCTTTATCCATGACATCACCATAGATGAAGCCCATTGGATAAAACATCAGGTTAAGCTTAACCACAAGTTAACCAGATAATGAAAAATCGGGCCTATATGTCGCAAACCAGTCATATGGTCAACTGAAAAATTGTATGCAATTATTGTCTTATCATAACTGTAATCATTTGGCATAGAATTTGTTTCAAAATTAGAAGTTCAGAAAACGGGCAATTTTTGCGGTGGCTCTTTATTACAAGCCTTTCTTTCTTCTCAGCTAATTTAAGTTATATAAACAAAAATTTTTTAATATTTTAAATTAAATTTAATTGGAATCATATGTTGGAATCAAATTATATAAAAGAAATTGATATAATTTATAATTATCAAAAATTTTACGATACAACGTGTAATTATACTATTATATATTTATTCTATCTATATATGTAATATTTGTTATATTCCGTTTTAGTCGGACTAGAATGTAAAGATTTGAAATGTCAGTTATTGAAAGTATTGACTTTTTATTTTTTAGTGACCTTATTTCAGAATGTCTAATTATGTCAATTAAAAAAAATAGACTAGTTGACTAAAATCTGTTTTTTATTCAATTAAATTATAACTACATTTTTAATTATTAAATATCACTGCTATTTGAATGTATTAAAATATCAATTCTATTTAAATATCGATTCTGGCGGATGAATCATCAGAAAAAAGTTATACATAGTATGTATGAGATATTAAACAAGATGTTTCGCTACGCGAAAACAGTACACAAGTTGATTCAGAAAATTTCTTTTATGTCTTTATTAGATAATAATAATCTATTTATTATTAAAGAATTTCTCGATCTTACATTCGATAAACCAAAATAGTTTTAAACCGAATAAACATATTTTATTCTGTTGAAAATCTATATATATATATTATAAAAAACTGTTAATATTTTTTTATAGTTTTACTATAATTTTTCAATTATATGTATAATAGATATCAGGATTTTTCTTCTTAACTTTTTATAATCAAATTTTCTATAAATAAATTTGAAAAAAGTTTTTTAAAAAATTATTTATTCTTATAAAAACTGTAAAAAAGACAATTTTTATAAAAGTTTATTTTGTGTTGCTATTTTGTCAATGTTTTTTTTAATTTCATAGACTTAATCGAGAGACAAAGATTTTATTAAGAAAAACATATCTATCTGTTATATTTCAAAATTTGATATTGTTAAGCGGTAAAACAAAAAAGATTTTTCTTTAAGTACTTATCTATTATTTTTTAAACAAATAAATATTTTTGCAATATGCGATATTAGATTATTGTCTTCGTAAATGTATAGAGGAACTTATGTAAAAGTAAATTCGTTCATATTCATTATTATAATAATTTGCGAGCGATTTCCTGCACTTACACATATTTTTATATAAGTAAAGGTTTTGTGTCTCCTTAATTTTTTATACATTGTTATTTATTATTGTCCACGGCCAATATAGAAATAAAATCTATCGTCCCCTATCAAACAAAATGTGTTTTCTATTAACATTAGCAGACTAGAATATATTAATAAAAGCGTCAGTGGAGTGTCTTCATTATAAAGGATGTGTCGATCCATGCGAATCGTGGACACGGCGTTTTCTCGCGAGGGAGGAAGTGGGAAGCACTACCATGGCAGGACCAGTACACACATCATATCATGGGGAACGTATCGAATTTCTTATGGCTTCTGTGTATTCTCATGGCAGGAGGTCAGAGATGCGTGCACGCATACAAGGTGTTCATGAATTAACGCTCATCCTAAAGCGACTTAAAAAAAAACTAATGATTTATATCAGTATTTAATGTATAACATTGTCGAGCTAAACTCAAATTTTCAAGAATATATGAAATCTATCTTCGCGTATATATATACTACATCAACAAAACTTGAATTCAATGAAGTTTAACTCTAATAAAAAGCGTGTAAAAATTAAATTATTTTCCGTAATCGTTTTCCTAAATATAGATCCGCAAAAGAAACAAGTATATGTATTTATAATTCGTGAAAAGTTTGCGCAAATTAAATAGATCATTCGAAATTGATATGAGAATTATTAATTCCAGAGTAAAATACGTGTATCGGAAACTTTATGGTCACTCTGTAAGCATCACTCATGACGATGAATCTTATAGACTTATCCGATGGCTTTGCGGATAAATGTGTATGGCATCATTCGTCGCATATTAATTACAGGAAATCTCGCAAAACACCTCTGCTTCCAAATCTCCCCAAAATCGCAAAAATATCCGTTCAATCATTCAATTACATTCGCACGTGATTTCGCGAATATTTATCTTCCAATTTCTGTGTGTATAATGGATTACTTTAAATAAATCTTCAGCTTAAAAGAACTTTTAGCAATTACACGCTTGAAAAAGATTTAATTGGAGCATTGATTGGAATTCTGGTTCAAAGTGAAAAATTATTCTCAATGAAATGTTAAGCTATAATTATCTCATTAATACTATAATTTATTTCATTATAATAATTATAGGCCGGTATTTATAGTTGATTGTTATATTTAAGATTGTCTCAAGTATAGTTTGAAGATTTCACGAAACAATCAGAGGCCATCTCAAGACATTACTTAAAAGATAGGCTTGCTGATGGCTAATCAGTTGCAAGCTACTATTGTCGATTGTTCCACATTTTACGAGTACTTTGTGTAACCTTTTTAGTTTTTGCTTTGCGATAAAGTTAAATAAGATGAAATAAAAATGAATAGGTACCAAATTTTCTTTACAATTTAACGCTGATATCAAAAATAAATAAATTTCATTAATGGAGACAAGAATGTAGTTCGCGATGTATAACTTTCGGAGGTTTCTCTCGCTATGGATTTATATCCAGTCCAATCTATTAATCAGTCGACTGAGACAGGGAAGCGTGGCACACTTTTGATCACCGTAATGACTCGTCATCGTTTCGCCGTGACGCGACGCGCTAAGTTTCGCGGAAGAATTCGCGGGAGATTGGCTCTGTCGGCGGCCCAGATGGCCCAGCTGGTACTTATTTATTTATTATCCGCTCGTTCGCTCAACTCGGCAAAGGAAAGGACGGCCGCGTGCACGAATATGTATAATGTACGCGACACGATGCTCTCGCTACGCGACGGAAGGCATCGCATTACGTACATAGTTATGGGGCCTTCGCTCGTTTCTAAAATCGGATGTAGAGCAATGACCTTCCGAACAACACGGGACTCCTACGGGCCGATCGTTTCTATCCGCGAGAGACGAAAATTCCACAATAACGTGCCCGTCAATTGTATAATACATCTATAGTATTTATACTGTCGAACGTAGAAATATAGCCGGATATTATTTACTTGATAAAGTACTTAATAAAATAGTTACGTTCTCTACGTTCTCACGATGTACGTCACATTTATCAATTTTTAGGAATTACGTTAGTTACGCATCGTGAACTGTTAACTATAATGTATTCTGTTATATATATGATTTAATATATTTCTATTCGATCTATTTAATAAAATATTTCAACGGAAACATTTAACATAATTTAGTTTGAAGAAAATGTAGAAGAATAGAGAAAATCCGATTTCCGTTGACCTAATTTCACGCTCGTAATATTTCTTCGGTGTAAAAGTCGCTCGTTTTTTAACATCTTTAAATTCTCACTCTTTTTTCATGATTTTCTTTTTTGCATAGTTAAATTTGACGTGGATCGTTGCACGCTTTTGTTCGTTCTAGACATTTTTATCAGAACGAAGCACACATTCCTTCCTATCTTACGGTTCTATCGAGACGAAATCACAAAGACTCACCTATGCTCGGCAGCGCGATCTCTCTGTCTCCTATTTTTGAACCAATTACTGACTTGCGTGGTGGTAAGGCCGGTGCTCTCCGCCAAATCTCGCTTTTCGCGCGGCGACGGATACGGATTGTTGGCGTACCATTCCCTCAGGACGCTCCTGGACTTCTCTTTGAAGCAGTAAGACGTCTCTTCGCCGTCCCAGATGGTGCGCGGTAGCGGAAACTTACGGCGCACCCGGTACTTGCCTGCAAGGAAAAAGACGAAGTCCTCCGCATAAGTGAGGATATTAATTTAACATCTTTTTCGAAGAAAACACAAGATAAAAAGACAAATTTAAAAGCGTCACCGTCATTGCGGTACCGTCAAGAATGTCAGAAAGTATTCTATCGCTCAAGTCTATACCTGTATCTTTTAAATACACACATTTTGAAGTTTCCAAGATAAACGCACTTTGGTACTCCGGCGAGTGAAAATTTTCACCGCGCGCACGCGGATTCGCGACGCGCTGTGAAAAACGGAAGAGGAAGCAGCGCGGCGTGTTACGGCACTCCGATTCTCTCTCAGCGCGCGCACACAGCGGCACGCTTTGTTTCTAGCTTCTCCTTTTTGAAGACGGATTTGGTTTCTGGGCCGAGTGCAACGACGGCGACGTCGTCGGTTTCACGCGCGACGCGCGCCGCTTGCGAGTCGAGCGAGTACAAAATAGGGCCAAGTCTATGCTGCTCATTAGCTGGTGCGCGCGATAATAACTTCGTCCGTCCGTTAATGTCAAATATTCGCGCGGCGTGCATTTCGCCCATTGTTTGCAATTACCGCGCGGAATGTCCCAAAAGTTCGAGAAAAATATAAATGCGACGCGCGCGAGCACCGTATTAAAAAGCGAGACTTTTATCTCGGCGGCTGCTCGCCGGTATCGTTAGTGCAATCCGTAAGTTTAATCCGCAAAGCAATATCTTATATTGAGTATCGGATAAATTATTCATAAATTATCATATGCCGTGAATTATTAAAAATTTTAAAAATTTCTTTAGTCACACTGACGATGACATTTATACAATATTATATTTCACCAGTAACATATGTATATATGTACTTCGAGGATGATATAATAATAAAGATCACATCTTGAGAATATTATATTAAAAGGATCATTAATTTAATGAGATGTGCGACATAGAGTTTCGTGTCCACTTGGACTTTCTGATTTTAATGAAGAAAGTTAATCATTGTCGACAAAATGTATTACTCTATTTTCAACGACTTTTTGATTTTCATATAAACGTTCTATGATAAATTTATTTATTTCCAAAGAGCGGTTATTTATCGTGCTGCATATATTAAACCTATTATTTTTTTCTATTCTCTTTTCACCAATCAATGTTAACTAATTTGTGAAACTTAATAATCATTGATACAAAAACGAGAAATACTTATTTAATAAAACAATTAAAATTTTAGAAGGGAGCAATTAACGATCGCGTTATTAAGAAAAATATTATATTGTTGAATTCGCTTAAAGAAATAATCTCTATACACTTATCGTTTTACTTACGTACGTACAGCAAAAAAAAGACCATTAGAAAATTCTTACTAACCAACTGCGCCGAGGGGCCTGCCGCGCAACCTCTCGGCTTCGATGTAGTGGGCCTTGAGCCAGAGATTCTGCAACTTCGGATGATTGTTCGGGTTGAAGGTGTGGCTCTCCAGGATCCTGTAGAGCTCCTTGAATTGGCCCCGATGAAAGGCAACGATCGCCTTGGCTTTGAGGACGCTCTCATGCCGGTGCAATCTGGTGCACGCCGGCAGAGACCATAGAAATCGGCTGAGCCTCTCCACGGAGCCTGCCTGCTGGAGAACCTGGACATTCGACACCATCGCCTTGAAGACGATAGACAGGGGGGGCACACTGTTAGTCGGCAAAACTCATCCCGGGTCTCCTCTTATTCTAGTGTATCTTGTATATGCTCATATTCACCTCTTTTAGCTGATCGTTTCGTTCAAGGAAGACGAGTTAGACAACTACCAATGACTAACAGATTGGTCGGGGCAATTTTTGTGTAAAGGGGAACTGTGAGAATTAGGATGAGAATTACAGCAATTGACAGTTACAAGGCAATAATCTGTTGTTTGGAAGAACCCGGGAAAAATTAACCTTGACAAAAAAAAAACATTAAGTTTAGATCAATTTTCTTATATTTACAATTTTCACACCGAGAAAATTAATCTAAATTTAATTTCCTTCAATTTTGAACAAAGTGGTATATACAAACTATTGTTACATTCAATTTAATTATTTACAGAATGTTAAAAAAATTATAAAGAGACATAAAACAGAATGCTATAACGAAATAATCTAAAATTACATAAAGGAGCTAAAAAGTTACAAATTCAAACAATTTTCGATTCGAATTAATTATTAATTGAATCGCTTAACTGTGATTCTTAAATAGAAGAAAACATTAACTTTTGTATAAAAACTATAGTTTGAACGGGTACAAAAGTTTCTTAGTTAATTAGTTATGTTATTAGTTATTTTATTAGAACTCCTTTAAGAGGAACAAATTGACGCAGTCATAGATAGAACTGGTATCTTTTGTATTTGGAACTTGTCTTTTCTTTAATACATTACGACTATTTAAGTTAAATCTTAGATAACTCTCTGTATTCATATAGCATTTTTGATAAAAAAATTAGTGTGGAATAAATTAATTTATTTTCGCCCGATTAATTCTTTTTTCTTAACAAAATCAGTATCTATTTAACTTCAATAAAAAAAGAACTTAAAAAATTAGTCATGTGAACACTTTTTTAAGGTAGTTATTAAATATTTATAAAATAGATCCATTTTTTGAGAAATTTTTGAATTAAAAAATCTAATTAAACTTGTAAAACAACTGGATGAGATTTAATATTATATGGAGATAAGGTTTCAGAAGTTTGAAGAGGAATGATTCAGGATGTCTACCTTCAATGCCGATATATTGACAGTCGAATTTCAATTAATTAAATTTTTGCGAGCAAGCAGAAATGAGTCTCGTGTCTTGGAACAATTAAAATAATCTAATACATAATTTCGTGAATTTCTTGGAATATCTCAAATGGTACAATTATTTACAACAGTCGGTGGTTCCTTATGTCAAGATATTAGAATTTATATATTATATATATATATATATAATCATAAGAGAGAAAATTCTATTGCATTCAGTTTGTGTATTTCTACTAGAAATATAAACACACCACGTAATAATGCGAAGCTATACGAAATCGCAAAAATCGGTCTAATAAAATAATAAAATTAAAGTACGAAAATTCATAAAACTGTTACAGTTTTAATAAAAGAATATAATTTGATGGAGAGAAAATCTGATAATTACTAATATGTAAAATTACACTCGACATATCTGTCACGTTTAACATTCGTATAATTTCTCGAAACGACCATTAATGAACTTAAACGATCGCGTAACACGATCCTAAGTGGAACTATACATCAATTTTATTTCGTCATATACTTCAGTTCGTTTTATCGGTACGAAACATATTATCCCTTGCGTGTTTCTCTCGTTGACATAATTAACCATCGAGGATTCCGTTTGAGAAATGAGCTATCTATAATATTTGCCGCGTATGTCTGCTTTGCATCACTGACATTTATTTGATATATCACGCGCCATATATAACCAGTCTAGATATCACCGTATTACGTATCTTTAATTTATACATAACTGATTTGCTAGATGCACACAGTACTATTCGTAAAATCGATACGTTATCGATACATGCAATATTAAATTTATATTTTTGTAAATAGACGTGTTTGACCCTAATTGTCACTTTCTTGATATAAGCACACAGATTCAGAGAATATTAGGTCTATATTCATCTTTATATCCTTTTTCCTACGTTTTTCAATAATTGCAGTTATATATATATATATATTTCAAAAAATTTAATTTTATATATTATATCAATTTAAATTCATGAATCTTATATACGTTCAAAGAAAGTTGATATCGCAGAGAATCTCTCGAAATTTCCTTTTAACGTAGAAAATTAATTGCCGCGAAAGTACCGGCACGAAATTAAGACGTCGCTGATCATATACTGAACAAGTCTGATGATCGCTTAATTAGCAATATGAGCTCTGTACACCTGTCATCTTTGTCTGCTCGCTGTCGCCGCCGGATGTCGCCGAATTTTCCGCAACACGGCCGATTAATCTTACCGCGTGGCATAATGAGGAATGAATGTCACGTCACTTAAACGAAGAGAAATGTACGACATAGATCTCACGATCGGATTAACTGTCAACGATGGAGATGCTGATTAGAAAAACCGCTGAGTTAATTCTTCCTCTCTTTTCAAACTGAACAACACAGAAGTTCAATACGTAATAATAACAATTTTTTATATACTGATACAAAATTTAAGAAAAATTTTCCCACTTTCTCCATTTGAAATTTAATGACTACTAACAATATTTCAATCTCAACGGATAGTGGCTATATTGTATTTAAATTATCTTCGATACGTAATCGAATGTGCATTTATAATATAATTAATAATTTTATTCGAAGATGATTAATGTAAAGACATTAAAAATAGTTGAAATTAAGATTAAAAATGACTGAATCTGAAATTATATAATTCAATTCGGACTAAGCTGGGATTGAAAGTCGATGTTCTAGAATAATTTAGTCAGATTTGGGAAGGAATCATTCAGTCGTATCATTTCTCCTTTTTCTCTAGTACAAGATTTCATTATACGATTCGACAAGAAGCGGTTCGGCCGACACCTGGTGAAACGTTGATTTCGTTTATGCTTTGAAGGAGGAACTGTCATGGGTACCTCGAATGATACAAGACAACTAGCGCCCACGTGTCACAGCGTATGGCAACACAAAATGTATCACAATATTTTTAAACAAATCGATACGCGACGGGCGACTCCAATGTCGCGGATCGCTCATGCCACAACCGTGTGGAGCCCTTAGCGTTCCTCGAAGTCCGATCGCAGAATTTGAGCGCCATAATTGTCTGTGCGACGTGGGCAAGGAGTTAAAGTCTAGCCGCATAATTATAGCGCTGGTATACAGGGGTAAGTATGCACGTGCAAGAACGCGTCGTGCAACGATGCAATTTGTGGCCGATCACTTCCGCATTTGGCAAACCCATCTTTCCGCATGCTCGTTATCTTTACATGCGCTACGGCACCGCCGCACGATTCAATCGTTCGTGAAATATTTTCACAGCGCAAAGTATAGAAATTAACTCTTAATATTCACACGCCTACGCGGTGTAAAGGGAAAGAAATTAAATAGACGGCGCGGCAACATAAAAACGTAAAAGGCATTATCCAAGATGTATTTTAAATATATTTAGATATCTCTACACACGTCACTTGGATTAAAAAGCAAAATAAATTCGATATATCTATTTGCTCATCTATAATCTTACGTTTCTCGATTGAAACAATCCAAACAGTTACGCGAGCAGATTTATCCGATTTGTTTAAGCAAATATTCACTTTACTAGTATTTATACCTATTTTTATTTTCAATTTTGTCAAATGAATCGTTTGTCACTTAAATTCGAGACTGCATTCAAAGTGCAACTCCGACGAGTGTACAGTAAAGAATCATTGAAAATTTTGCCAAACGCGGAAAGGATCGCCTCTCTCTCTCTCGCTCTTTTTCTCGAACAGGACGAGTTAACATGTGGGACGTTCGATATGAGGGACGTAAACGTCGCACGCAAAACAATTTATCGTTACAGTAAAATCGTGCAGATTCCATTAAGCGTGTGACATGCAAGCGAATCTTGGCGCATAACGCTGCACAATGTCGGCGACGTATAACGACCGTCGTAGCGGCAGAAATTTCATCATCGGGACGTAGTTCCTCTCTGATTCCGCACTTTACAACGACAATCAACACGAAAGCTGGATTTGTGTATGCAGTAGCGGATCGAAGAGAAGCAATTTATTTCAATTTGCGACATTTAAATAAACCCGCGGAAACTTGCACGAGGCATACGAGGCTCTCGCGCGATGTTTATCGCGATCATTAACGATAGGAGTCTAACGATATCACGTTTCGACGAGACCAAAATCGACCGGTATTATTCGCCGAGGTAAGTGCAGCGATCGCTAGCCAAATTTCCCATCAGCCGCTCATTGTTGTAAGCGATGTATCGCGAATATTGCGCGCATTTCTGGCAATCCTTTTATATTTTTATTCGTAGGTTATATATACGATAAAATTATAAGAGCAATGCTGTTGCTTTTGAAGCGCCGAGTCATGTTCGGTGCAAAACAATTGACAACAAAATGAATCATCGAGTTGCACGAAGATCAATCGTACTAAATAATTATCGCGATTGGATATATGAAAAATGTTTATATCTACGTCTAGATTTTAATTGAAATGTGAATGGATAAGCACGCTTACTATAAACGCGACGCATAGCATTAAACAGCTGAATGCAGCAGGCGCGTGTTATACAGCTAGAGATCCTCTAATAAGAGTCACGAAACAACGTTGAATTTATATTAATTAGACGAGTAACGTTTCAGTAATGCTTAGAAGTTATCCTGATTCATCAGACATTCTTTGATTGGACATATTTCTCAGGTTTTTTGTCAAGTAAATTTAGAATCACAATCTAATCTAATTATTAAGTAAAAATAATAATCAAATTAAGGAGATTCAATTATTAAAATTCTTTTTGCTGATTTTTTGGTGCAACCAGGACACAACTTGACTTATGCGTTATCCTAAAGTTTGCATATTGTTATACTGAGAAAAATGTTCTGATTAAATCAAAAAGACACAACAAGAATGAATGACATTTGATGAGATCAAACAAAATTTCTGATTAACATAACTAGAAATTCTGTTCGGTCTCATTAAGCCCTTTTGTCTATTAGGTTTTTTTATTTAAAAAAATAATAAAATAATAAAAAGAAACAGAGCTACGAGCCTAAGTCTTTTTAATTAGAACATTTTTTTCAGTACACAACACACAGAATAGCGCATAAATCGAGCTATCGTTGTTACGCCAAAAATCTCACAAAATGTTAGAATTTTGTTGGTTTTTTTTTTTATTGTATAGAACATTTTTTTTTTCACGACTAAACACTGGGCCAGTTTAAGTAGACAAAGCGAGACTTGCTTGCCGAGCGAATGAGCATGATTGATTCTTACACGTGGATCCAACCAATCATGTTTAATTATTCGACAAGCAAACTTAATCGCTTTGCTGCTTTAAACATCCATTATTAATAATTTAAGAATCAAAGCTATCTTGTACTTGAGCATAATTACAAACATGGAAGATAAGCGGCCACTTCAATCCAAAAGTTGAGGGGCATTTTATGGATGTCTTTCATTTTTTAGTGACACAAATCGTCACAAATGTCGTCCTTCTCTTTGTATTCCACAAGTAACAAAGACAGAAAACGATCGACTAGTAACGATTTGTGTCATTAAATGAAAAACGGCCAATAATAATCCATTACTGAAGTTTTAAGTCTTAAGTCGAAGGAAATCGACTAACCATGATCGAGAAGAATAATCAATTATAATTGATCACAATTAGTTGGTCATCTAAGCATCGGTATCAGTGTTGAAAACCTGTGTTTTCTCCCTCTTCTCTTCATTTTTTTTCTGTCTTCAATTCGCTCTCGTCCGTCATATACTCACATTTACTTAATTATCTTTCTCACGATAACCTTCCAGCGAGAAACCCGTTTTGAACGCTCGCGTGTCATTCGGGATACGTTTTCGTGTCTCTTATCGGAGGAACTCCACGAAACAGGCGACCACACGACTTACCTCGCAGACACACGCCACTTGCTCCTGCGTGAAACCAAAACTCGGCAGCTGGCCGTTACCGCTGCCCCCGGCGGAGCTCGCCGGGCTATCCTGGGGGCTGTAGCTGGCCGCTCCGGTTACGCCGGGCGTGTAAGCGTTCTCCACCGTGCTACCCGTGGTCGAGTGTCCGGTCAGGGGTGTGGGATTGGGCGTGCTCTGAGGGCTGTAGTCGCCGGCAGTGGTACCCAGGACATCCGCACCACCGCCGCCGCTGCCGCCGGACGTCGGGCCCATCGCGCCCCCGTTACCAGCGGTGCCCCCGTAGGCCATCATGGCTGCGTCATCTCCGGGGTCCACGACGACCCCCCGCACGCCACCGCCGCCCTCCACCGTTGTGACACGATCGTCCTATACCCGCTTCGCGTTTGCGACTACGACGAACCGCGTCACACCGCTCCCGGGCTCTCCGGGGTCCGACGCTACACGCGAGAGGAAGCCCCCTTTACTCGCCGCTCATTTTCCGCGGGGTGAACCCGTCACTGCGGATTCCTGGGGAGTCCGAATGAGAGCATCGCTTACAACGCGCCCAATAACGATTCGAGATCTCTCGCCAACTCAGACTGAACCGCTTTTCAAGTTAGTATCTATTATTGACTTATGCACGTGTCAAAGGATGACATGCGAGATGAAGTCCGTATAAGAGGCAATAATTAAAGCCGCCAATTTAGGTACTGACAGCAGTTCGATCGCACACTTATTGCGTTACCCGTCGCAAATTGATCGCTAGTTTAATTACTGCTGATTATTATAATTATCGTTAAACACGAAATGTGTATCTTCTCCTTTCCTACGTACACTCAGATCTTCCTTAAACGCCTGTTTGTGTCTGTCATAGTCATATCGATTAAACCATATTCAATTAACTGAAACAATTGAGTATGTAAATTCGTTGCACTTGCAGCGTTACGTGAAACAAGAGAACACTGTGAAGATCCTTTACATTCCGTTTGATGAACTGTCGTTGAATAACGCTGAGATGATTGTACGCCTTTCCGAGGCATTACTCATCGATCAGCGATATTGACAGATCGAACTCATTAGTCTCGTTCGATCGAAGATCACGTAAAGATCCTCACTAATGCGCGATATTTTCAGCTCTCGCCGTCACTGACGTCGCCAAACATCGTAACCGGAAGCAGAAAGAGGTCCAACGGAACGTGATTCTCTTCAGTATCAGTCTCGTGATTAACTTCGAACCGACGCGGTCAGTCAATTCATAGATCGAAGTCGCGGAGCACGCTCGTTCTCAATAGTCTCTGCGAGCTGGCGTTAACCACGCTTGAAGAAGCAAAAAAATGGCTACTCCAACGTTGCCGTGATCTTTTCGGATATCTCCCTTCACAACTCGGGTTTTCGCCAGGACGTCGCTCCTGGGGGCACAGAATATTGTAATTTCCGAGGACGAGATCGTAGATTCTAAGCGGAAGAGCCAAATCGTTCCAGGCGATGGTCTTCAATTCGTCTTCGACGAATCTCGCCTGTCGTTTTGATATACGATCGGCTCGCGACCATTCATGGAAATATTCATGGAACTCGCACACACGCACACACACACAGTTGATGTTATGTCATTCCCGTCCCCGAGAAACACTTCCGTCGAATTGATACGCCCGATCGATGAGGTGTTTTTCTTCTATCCGTCCGTCCGTGAATTTTCTTCCGACTCCGCTGCCTTTTCTTCCTGTCTCGCTCTCACTGCCCACACACACAGGTTGTACCGTGAAATCCACGGGCTCGTGTTTCCACGGGGCCGCAGAGCAGCGCTCGTATTTATAGACTGCTTGGTACACTCGCGAGCGTGCTGTTATTATTAGAGGCGCCTTAACGAGCGTCTTCCTCGCTCTCCTTGAACCCCATCGACGTCTCTCGTCGTGACGCTCTCTCCATGAAAATGTCACCAAACCGCTTTTTCACCTTCAAATTTCCACCTTCTTGAACATCACTTGACAATTTAATGGCGCCCCTCTGTACGCAGAATAAAAGTGCAACGCTTCTCTTCACTCTTCTTATTAATGAAGCAATCGAGCGATGTGTGTGGAGACAATCATTGGCCGTTGCGTCTTCACGTTCTCGCTGTATTCTGCGTCCGAAGAGCTAAGAATCGACACTGATTCGAGCACTGAATGGTCTCTAGTGCAAGCTAAGAATCTGGTCTCCGATCGTAGTGGTCTCTCAGAATCATGTCTCCGCGAAGAACGGGTGTGCCCGGGAAAATCTCTTCGGCCGATTCGTTCGATTAACCCGCCGTCGTTTCGAGCGAGGTACTCATCACCAAAGAAACAACACCGACTGCGGCCGGGAAGAATCGTAGAGTACCGCGGCTTCCCGGCAAGAGTCCGCATGAACGCGATTTCACTTGCGATTTCACACACATACACACCACACACACACACACACCGGATCCGTCTCCTAAAGTGACTCCGATTCGGCGATCTTGATTTAAATCACGTCTGGACAAGCAGACCTCGCGAGGCGGCGGATCAATGAGGCCGTTCTGTCTCTCTCGCTGCCGCGCGAGAGAGAAATACTCTCCTCACGCGCGCACCAGAAGGGACTGGCGACGCGGCGTGTTAGCGAGGCGAGCCGAGTGCGTCATGCGCGACGCGGTACGGATTGGTGAGGGGCGTGGCCACGCTGACAGCTGTGTGACGCGCGACGCTATTGGTCGTTGGGCGTGGCCACAGCCACCATACCGTCGCGCGATTGGTCGCGTGCACGCCACCAAATGAGCCTCGTTACGAACGTCCGGCACGAGCGATGAGAAAGAGAGAAAGAGAGAGGGCCACAGCAATGGAGAGGGGGGAGAGGGAGAGAGAAAGAGAGAGAGAGAGAGAGAGAGGACACGCGAGCGAATTGCATCTAGACTGCTGCAGATCCTTCCGAGGAGCTCGTTAAATTCCGGCCTTTTCTGGATGTCTGTTCTCTTAATGACGCACGCACGGCGGGGACGACGCGATTTTTACGTCGATGCGTGGCGCGAATGTTATCCGCATGTAAATCTCGAAATCACGCACAGGTATAGAACAGTTCCTCGTCAATTATTTACTTTTTTGTCGGACAGTCTCGAATGGATTGTAAAAAGGACGGCAAAAATGTATGTGTAGATTGAAGAACGGAAGAAGAACGGGAAAGCATATATTGCTGTTATCGCTACAGATTAAAGTTTCTTATTCTCTCGCATCGGTTAATAGAGATTATTATTACAGATTTATTACAACTGAGACATATACCTACACATACATAGATAGATGAAACGCGATCAATTGACGAAGCGTTAAGTACATATCGTTTATAATATTTATATACATAAAGAGTGATTTTGCTAAAGTATTAAAAAATTTAACTTAAAGATACACACAAATATGAAAATTAATTTGTTGGATTATCATAAACCATTAAAATAATTATATAGATTGCCAAAATATTAAAACTTCTTCTTGTAGTATAATTGCGCATCGCATGTTTGCTAATACATAATCATTTTGATAATCTAACAAAATTATCTTCAAATCTCAGTATCTAGCTAAATTTTATAGATACTTCAGCAAACTCATTTTTTTTTGTTATGTAAACAAACGCCTTGGAGTACAGTAGATTACGAAATCTCATAGTATCGCAAAAAGTCCAAAATTCAAATTTGCCATTCAGCGAAATTTATTTATACATACTTCACGAGATAAATAGCGTCGGAATGCTCATGGAAAGAATGATTTTGCTGTTAAAAAATTTAGATAGATTAAAAATAATTTAGTTAGACTTTAAAATAATTGTGTATAGAAAACTCATAAGCATGGTAAACAATGCTGCGAAAAATTTAGACGTTCTAGCAATTAGTTTGAATATCTTACGTAATCATTTTGACAGTCCAACCAGATTTATTTTCAGATCTAGTTAAACTTTTTAATATTGTAGCAACACCATTTTTCCCATGCGACAACGCAGTCATTTGCAACGCTATCGCGCTATCAGAGGTATAGAGAAAAGGCTCCTATTATGAGATACTGAGTTTACTTTAAGTAAACGCTAGAAGTTTGTCGGCAGAATTTAAAAAAATAATAGGTCATTTTGAAGAGAATTTAATAAGCTTGAAGATAGTGTTATGTAAAATTTAATTCAAATTTTACTTTATTTTTTTAATTAAAGAAATGTAAAAGGTGAACAAATTGCAAAGTCGAAAAATTGTGCTCCTAATATGAGATACCCCGAGAAATCGATAATAAAGCACAAAGTACATCAATATTAGAATTAAAAAAAATTTATTTGATGTTTCTAAAATACCAACGAGTACAACTGTTCGCGTAAATTGAGTATGTGATGCATTGTACGCAGGATTTGTCTTCAGTAGTAATTGGAACGAAGTATTGCAGAAACAGACCCTCAATGTTCATTCCGGTTATTCTTTTTATTATTGTACAATAACATTTATACTTTAACATCGATTTTCACTTGGACACAGAAGTATAGATTATTTCATATTAGAAATATCCTGGGTATCTCATATTACGAGTATCACATCTTACAGTCTTACGATCATCAAATCTAACTTCTTTAAAACTAATATGAGAATAGGGCTACGAGCCTTAGATTCATTAAAATCTTTAATTCTATTAATTCTAATATATTGCGAAGAATATCACGTAATGTTGGCGTTTCGTCCCGGCTTCCAATACTGGACTCATCAGTAAGGTATTGTAATGGAAGCCTACCTTATTAGACGCCTGTTTTAGTTATTAAATCGAGATTCTATATATACAGATATACGCGTATCAAAGCACGAAGATATTTCGGCGCGCAATTTGGGGGGAATTTTCAGATAGAGTTGCGTTTCAAGACCGACGATTGTTCGGCGCGCAAGTTGGGGGGGGTGGGAAGGGAATACATATACATATATCACTTTGAATAATATATTGCGAAGAATATTACTACGTCGACCCGCCATCAGAGGTCTATAGATATTCGCTAAGATTCTCGCAAGTACTTTGATACGCGTATATCTGTATATATAGAATCTCGATTTAATAACTAAAACAGGCGTCTAAGGCAGGCTTCCATTACAATACCTTACTGATGAGTCCAGTATTGGAAGCCGGGACGAAACGCCAACATTACGTGATATTCTTCGCAATATATTAGAATTAATAGAATTAATAGAATTAAAGATTTTAATGAATCTAAGGCTCGTAGCCCTATTCTCATATTAGTTTTAAATTCGTTGAGCCTTATTACAATAAATATCTAACTTCTTTAATTAAACAATTCAACATATTCCGTATTTTTCTATCAGTACGATCTTACTCTATTACTACATGAAGAATTTATTGCCAAATAATTACTTATTAAATAATAAACAAAGATTAAAGGCTTATCTCAATGAAACTTGAAAAAACATTCAAACTCTAAAATTTTATTTTACAATTACTGTAGGCATGATCTAACAATGAATTTTCCACTAAATAGTTTTCAATCCAAGAGCAATAATTTCATGGTAGAATCAACAGATAGCATTTATTAGTTTAATAGCAGAAACGCCGCTATCTCATATTAAGCGCCTATCTCATAATAGGGGGCTTTCCTCTATCTACTATAATCGAACGAGCTATGAAAGAAAATGCTGTGCGGCGTTATATTATTCATGATGGAAGTGAGTTACGAAGAAAAGCGACGCGTAAGAAAATAAATGAAGGAAGCACTAAAGATCTCGTTTATTAGTCGACTTATTAGCGGTGCTCATGGGGTGAGAAAGGATAGACGCAGGGTGGTGAGAGGGAAGGACGCCGCGAGTGGCAGCAACGGCTTATCCTTCCCGGGAGAAAAATCGATTTATATAGTACTCGCGGGGTTTATGAACGCCCCCGCGGAAGAAAGGTAATGTCGCTTAGAAGCTACTTACAACAGAAGTTGGATAAAGTTTCACGGACAGAGAGAGAGCGCGCTCGCCCGTGTTTTTGCGTTACTTAAGGCACACCGCGCGCTCGGGCTAGAATAACACACGTCGCACATGGTCCGTCGCTATAGCGAAATCGCCGACACACACCGTCCGATGGAAGGCTAACAGTGACGCCGAAGTCGGTGACACATTGCGTCCTTACGTCAAGCGTTCGCACTGTGTTCGCAATACCGAAATTTTCTTATGCAAGACTAACTATTTTTAAAAGCGTCATACGAAAAAGAAATACACTCAGTTATACTTTTGCGTAAAAAAAAAGTATGCAATTAATCTCCTTTAACATTACAAAAGTGTTTGATTAATTTCATTATTATGTAAAACACGTTATGTAAACATTAATTTTTTTTTCAAAAATATGATAAACATATAAATTAAAAAATTTACATTTTTTAATTTTAACAATTTTCGTATTTATCTTATAAGCTGACATCTTTTTCTGTTTGAATAAACAGATAAATTTCTTTCAAACTCAACAAGTAAATGCCTGATCAAACAATCGTCATCAGGACCGGATAATTACCCTTTGTAATTATCCGGTGCCTTATGCTTTTAAAGGGAGTTTTAAAGGCGTTGAAAGGATATTAGGCAAAGATCGAGAATTCCGTACTATGGCATTCCCTGCTCTTTCCCGGTCATGCAGCATTAGTCATCCATCAGGAATTCCCGATATAATTTCTGCTCGGCTCCTTATTCTTGTTTTAATAACAAAATTCTACGGCAATCAACTATAAATTTTAATTTATT
Source organism: Cyphomyrmex costatus (assembly GCF_001594065.2). Classification (NCBI taxonomy): domain Eukaryota; kingdom Metazoa; phylum Arthropoda; class Insecta; order Hymenoptera; family Formicidae; genus Cyphomyrmex; species Cyphomyrmex costatus. Next base: position 2,861,262 of record NW_017280289.1, read on the forward strand.
GTATAGAGCTTCCAGTTTTAGAAAGATAAAATAGTTACCTATAATTTTAAAAGTGAAAAGAGATAAATATTTTCTGTATATGGAATGGTACTACAACCTGTCGACAACGGAATTTTTTGAAACCTTTTAAATTATTATATTGTTTTATATTTATATCACTATAAAAAATATACATATAAAATACATATAAAGCTGAGCTTGCAAGATAAATAAAGTAAATAGAGTTTGTTTTTTTTTATTAAAACTGATGTATGTTTGTTTATTAATATTATAGAAACAGGAAAAACGTCACAATATATTGTTTTCTTAAATTGACTTTTCTCAAGATCGCTTTAAAAAAATATCTTCAAAAAATAACTTTATATTATAGGGAAAAATATTGTTCTTGCGGGAAAATGATTGATGTAGGACTAAAACCTTCTTCATCTGGTAGAGTACATATCACGTGATGTTCCGCCCTTTCTGTCCCTTCAATTTAAGAATGCAGTGTTGAAAGTTTGAAAAAAAAAAAAAATAATAAATAAACACGAGAGTAGAGAATTTTCTATTTTAACTTACGTTTACACTAATCCTGATATTTCTCCTATTACGGTTTTGCATCATATTATAATATTCGCGTTACGAAGGCGCGTTGACCTGTCTTTCACATACGTCTCTATCGAGTTGCTTTGTGTATTGAACGACGCATTACCAATAGTAAAATTTGGAGTCATTGAAGAAAATCTATTAGCTGTATAAATAAAGTTTCCGCCGTTTTTTCATCAAAAATTGGGCATTTATTGTGAATAGAACGGGTACCTAATGTTTTATTCGAAGTATTGTCCATCGCTAGCCACTACTTTTTCCCATCTTTCTGATAAAATTGATGGATTCCACGTCGAAAAAAAAAACAAAAAAACGTCGAAACTACGTTCTTTGTCTTCGATGTCAAATTCACCGTTCTTAAACTTTTGAAACCACTCACGGCAACTTCTCTCACTTAAGGCAGCCTCACCATAGGTATGCTTTTACAAGCAATCGATGCGCCTCAGCTGCATAGATTTCTTCAAACTAAAGAACTCGGTATTTTCACACGAAAAAAGATATATGATGCTGATACAAAATCGCTAATATTTCAATCGCTAATATTTCATCGCTAATATTATGTTGTTGCCAGACGTCCAACCTTATGACGTTTTACAGCAGACAATTTTAACCATAACATACTGGTGGCGCCATCTTTTGTCAAATTTATTTATACTTCTAATAGCTAATTGTAATCGAATAAGGCTAAAGTTAATTAACATTGGTATACAGAAATGAACGTTAAAAAAGATAATTAATAAACAATTAAATATAAAAATAGACTCTCGAAAATTTCATATAACAAGAATATATTATAAAACAATACACTACTAATTAGTAGTGTATTGTTTTAATTTTAAGTACTATAATATTTTTTATATGTTCGCAACACTAACAGCGATTTTACTCTCATTAGCGCCCTTTTATTCTTGTTATATAGATAATTAATAAAACTTGTATGTTATACAATCTTTATTAAGTTTGTTCCGTTGTGTAATTCACATAATTTAACAACTTTATGCACTAATAATAGACGTTGTCCGTTGCGGGACTTTCTTTCTTCAAGGAGCGCACAATCGATCCTCGAGAGAAAAGGAACCTGGGCGTCATGAAGACGGAATTGATACATTTTATTCGAGTTGTATGCGCCTCTTTGCCACCCGTGGCGACGCCATTCATTCTCGATACACGGATGCCAGCGGTTTGTGGTCTACGATGAAGTCGTTGACACCATAATGTGACGTGCAAGACCCCTCTCTCCCCAATTCATTTTAAAGAGCGGCGATCGCTCGATCTTACTGATGGGACAATAAGTTGTGCTGATTCGCATTTGTCGTAATGTCCTTACCGTCACTTTACTTCGCATATCTGATCGAGTGCGATATAAACAGTTTTGCTGAAATGGATAAAACTGAGATGAAAGCAAAGATTGAATACTGTAAAAGCAATTTTACATTTTAAAAAATCGGAAGGAAACTAATAATACAACATGATTATATTTATTTAATAAATATGAAAACAGATCAAGTAACTTTGATATATGCATTTTTCTTTACTTAAGCGTAGCTTATGTCTTATTTCTTCTTCACACCATAATAATTAACATAAAAACGTCCGTTCTAATTAAGAAATAATTGAAATTAAGACTTCTATTTTACTATATACTCAGAATGTGATTAAAACTAGGAAAACATGTGATAAAAATGTTTGCAAATTAGGTTTAAATATAAATATTTTTCAATAAATAATTATAATACGAAATTGGATCGATGAGAATAAATTTTTTAATAAAACTAAATTTGCAATTAATAGAATAGACTTTTTATAAAATGATTTGAGAACCATTTTTTCAGAGAATAAAATTTAAATCATATTTATTTCAATATATAATAATTTGAAAATTTGTGTCATAAGATGTCTACACTTATTTTGTTTTTGTTGTACATTATTTCTAAATATATATGTATATGTATACATGTGATTATGTATTATTAATTAGTGAAAGAAAAGTTTTCTATGTATTTCACAAGTCGATTTTATCGATTCCGAGTGTTTTTTTATTAAAACATATTTCTATATTAATATATTTTGCAAGAATTTTTAATGTATATATTCTCGTTTCTGATCCGAGATAATAGTGATGAATGAACAGGAGCCTGAAATGACGGTAATGACTTCAAATTGCGTCATTAATCTCAAATTAATTTCTCATTAATGAGACGATAACAAACATACAGTATAATTGCACAAATCTAATGATTGCTAAAATAAAATATTGTAATAAGAATTCGAATAATTTTGCCGGATAAATTTCGAAGCACCGCTCAGCTCAGAGTGACATTTCGCGCGATCGTTATAGCATAACATAACGATTTCGATACGCGCTTATTATTACGTACTCTCAATCATCATTTCAACATTCTCACTTTCCTCGTCCTCTCTGGTGCGCGGATGTACGTGGCATAGCAGCGCGCATTGACATTGATTCCCTTTGTCGGAGTGCACGAGGGTGACGCAGACGCGAGAAGGACGGTTGCGTAACAATGCGAAAACGCAAGAGAGCATCCGACGAAAAGCTCGTATCGCATTCCCATAAGTGGCGGAGGGAATCCCGCAGAGACGTCCTCGCCGTTCTCTACCCCACGTCCCGCGTTTCAACCCCCGTTTCGTCACCCCAGCTCGCATACGCTCTTTCTCGCTCTCACGCGAGATAAAGGGGGAGGCGCCAGGTAGGTGCATACACTGAGCGGTAGAGCGGCATCGCGGTGCCCCGTGGCGAGGACTGAATAACTCATAATTGGGCCTCCTGGCTCACTGCCATTCACGCCTCCGTCGCGCTACAAAGACGTCTCTCGTGTGAAGCAGGAGCGAAACCCCCGTAAGGCTCCGCATTTGCGTTTCGCTCGTATACACGACCGTCCCTCGGGGAGTAATCGACGATCGTCCAAGTCATGCTGAAGAGTAATTTTATCTTATCGCCTACAAAGTGAAATCTGGTTAAGTATTATCGGGGGACGATCGACTACTATTTATAGCGAAGTAATGTCATGAAGTTATTGATTACCGTATGATCAAGGATCGCAATGTTTCTTGGTGACTGAAAACGAGATACGTTCGTATATGTGAAGAAAACAGTTATGGTTTAACAGGGATTGTTTTCTTTTTTCAAAGAAACAACGCCAAAATACAGATGCAATCACATTACAAGCTGGATTAATTTTTTCATTTATTACATCGCCAACGCGTTTATCAAAAATACCATATTGTGACAAAATATAAAACAAGTATAATAAATTAAAGTTCTTTTTTAATAAGTGCATATTAAATTATTATTTAGTGTGACCTTTGCGTAAGATTCAATTGATTTTGGAGACTGCTTGATTAGTATTCACCCTCGTCATCTTCTTCGTCCTCATAGTCTATTTCAACATAATTCGGCAATTCATCACCGTGAATAAAATCGTCGCCATTCGCAGAACAGTTCCGAACTATTTTATCATCATACATAGTTCGTTCGATAGCAAAATCATCCTGATAATTCAGTTTCGCAGTAGAGAACGATCGATCAAACATTACATTGAACAGTCCGACATCCCTATAATTACGTTGTATGAAATTACGTTGTATGAAACTCGTTGTTGCAGCAATAAACGATCATCGATCGCAAATGTGTAGTTACGATAAAACGGGTTATGAATAATTTTGATGATATAAATTACGAAACAACCAGAGGAATTATTAATCAGAATAAAAAGTATCGTGAACATGGAATTTTTAAAGAATATTATTCTTTCTGAATTACTTAATCCTCAAATTTTGAAAACGCATTTGCCGACAGAAGTAAAATCCGAGAGAACTAACTTGGGGATAATTGGAATCGTGCCATTAATAATTCTAGAATAAATGTTGAACCATTTAAACGCATTGTCCGTCGAAATGATTGATTCGTTACGTGTGCTTGCAAACTTTTCAATACCCCGCTTTTCCGGGTTTTTACGTAAATTGTGGTTCAAGTCCGTCGATTTATATTCTGTGGAAACCATTTTGACTTTATCGCCCCTTTTCTCTTTTTCGAAGCCTTTCTTGCATTCATCCATTTCTTTGTATTCGCGATCTATTTGTTCCTTCATCAATTGTTTCATAGACTTTTTATCTGCAACGAACAATTAAAGAAATGTATCGCAATAAAAATTTAGTATAACTGTTCCTCTTTTATGAATCGTAATATGAAAAAAGAATTAAAAAAACCCATGATTCTCTCATAGAATTTACCTTTTACAGGTGGAGGTGCTTTCACTGGTTCTTTTTCAAGCTTTTCATCTACAACAACAAAAAATATAATTACAAATTTGTCAAAATTGAAGAATTTCTATAAATTATAATAAAAGAAAAAGTTAAAGAGATTTTTTAAGATATGATCCTGAAACACCCCCCGTATAATTAAATTAAGTAATATACAATATCTTTACAATTAAATATAACTTACCTTTTTTAAGGTCTTTTTTTCTGCTAGCACAAAATTCCTCCTGACGGGATTTTTTCGGGGATTCGCAAAATTTCTTGTTTTCATCTCTTTTCGTAGATTGACAGGTTTGCGTCTTATCAGCCTTTTTTCTCGACATACACTTAGCAGGACCTTTCGCGCATTTTTTTTCGATTTCCTCTTTTTCCTTGATATCGCACTTCATTCTTCGTTTCTCACAAGACGGAGCCTGTCTTCGGTCTTTCTCGTCTTTGCTGCAGCTAGTATAAAATCTCTCGCTTACATTTGTGCCGAGAATAATATCGGAAATTGAAGTGGAGAAGGATTTACGATCTCGCGGGACGAAGAAAATTGATTGTTTTGTAACGTCGCTTGTTGAGTAACATCGCTTTCCGTCCACTTTACTGCAGTTTTTATCGCTAGTTCGGGAAGAATTTCTTTTGCGGCAGCTGTTGGATCGCTTTCGATTGTTTCCGGGGCACTTTCGCTGTTCTTTCTTGCATTTTGATTCAAAATCATCTGTTTCTTTTAAGGAATCTTTGCAGACTACACGTGGTTCATCAGCTTTATCGCAATCGTCACGTTGCTTACATGATTTTGATTGTCGTCCTGATTAAAATGTTCAAATAAAACATATGGTAAAAAAAAATAAGAGACAATTGCCAAAATAAATTAACAGATTAATAGGAAACAGGAAATAGGAAAATTAGAGAACGGACAAATCAATACACCGTATAAAATATCATCAAGATGTGCTAAATACTAAATAATAATAATGCAATAGCAACTAATTTCAAATTAGTATGATGATGACAATAACAATAATTATTTTGATCTCTGAATATATGAGATACATCAATTTCAGATGTTTCGTGAGGTATCGAGTGAATGTTAAATTAAATTTGAATATTTCTTAACGAGAGAATTATTACTATCATAATAATGATTATGCCAATCTGCGTTACTTTTACCACATCTTCCGTCATCTACATCTTGCTTCTGTGAACAATTGAGATCTCTCGGTTGTCCCGCGCGGCCTTTTGACGAGACTCGTGCTTTATTTTCATTGCATTTCTGACGAGTCTCAGGACATCGCTCTTCTTCCCAAGTGCATGGCTTTTGTCGACTCAGTTCGGGACATATGTAATTGTTAGCGAACTTAGATTTTCTCTCTCGTTCTTCACCCACGTTATCTTGAGACGCGACGGACCTGGCCTTCCGTCGCGTCTTCTCGCAGATCTTTTTACTTTCGATCCGACAGCGGCTCCTCGCAATCTTTCGAGAATCAACGTTGCAATCTTCCTCGGTCTCGGCTTCGCGTCTCGATCGTTGTGCTTTATCATCCTCCTCACAATCGGCGAATTTTTTCGATTTTGAAGCGTCACGGGAAAACGATTGCAGTCTCATCAAAGAAACGCGATCTGCGAATGTCAGTCTCATTAAACGTCAGTCATTAGTGCACTAACATTATAGTTGCAAACTAGTTATAAAATGCTTTTCGTTGAATAACTGTATACACATATGTATATTCAAACAATATTAAATTGAGGATTGTTTAAAGGCTCTTGTCCATACGGATTTTCCGACCGATTTATGTCGGAAGTGAAGAAACACGATAAAATTTTTTAAATATATTAATATAGAAATATTTTTGAATAAAACAATATTAGTGTTTCAGAGTGTTGTAAAATATACCGCGGAAACTCTTCTTTTATTTCGAAATATAATAAAATCATATTTATTTTTATTTAATAGCTGTAATACAGCTTGTTTTGTTGTTTGTGCGGTTAGATATAATTTAATTTCAAATATATGGTCATTTATTGATTATCAGAATATAAAGGTATATTTTACAACTTTATTCTATTGCAAATATTGTTTTATTAAAAAATACTCACATTTTAATACAGTATATTTTTTTCACTTTGTCGTGACCCAAAATGACTGTAATGAATGAGCAAGAGCTTTAAGTTATAAATTTGAAAAATTAAGAATTATTGTATTTAATAGGACTTCAAGATACCTGAATGCGATCGCGTGTTTCTTAAACGAATAATCGATGTATTCGTGTTCAGATCCTTTTTCATGTTTTCGAATTCTCGAATAGATTGTTGAATCATGATGCAACTTTTTGAGGAAAATACGCGACACGGTACAAAAGGTAGACACAGCGAAGACTTTCGAAATCCTTGATATCCCGAACTTTCGAAGTAGGCAAAATAACCAAGTCGAGACGATGTTTTCAATGTTTCAAATGAAGATGGCGATGGCTTGGAGGTATTTGTTGACGTTTGCAAAACGCATCGAGAGGACTGCGAGAACTGAATCCGTTGCTTCGTTGTGCTCGAGAGATCTTTCCGCGTGTAATTCCGAAATTCTGGAGATTGCGGCGCGTCATATTTCTGTGAATATTGATCGAATATTGATTGTAATTTGAATTGATCTCGTGACTTTTGCTGCTTGATTTCTAGTGTTTTCAATTCTGACTTTGTGGAAGATGGAGAATCCAAACTTTTGCCAATAGTACAAGTCGACTCTTGCTCGATTGTATGATTAATTTTGGATTCTTGATTTCGTTGAGGAATTACTCTTGAAGTGCAATTATCACAGTGGACGTTATCAGATTTTATCATAGTATTGTCGTTACATACAAAATTGAGATCGTCAGCGTGGATGTACGAAAGCCTTTTGTTTCTGGACACTGAATTTCTATCTAATAACTTTTCGTACTTAATGAGAGATTTCAATACCTCCGGACGCGTTATTTCCGTACTCGCTTTGGGAGGCAAAGGCAAAAAATATGTGGGCGATCGAGAACTGTAGGTTGTCGTAGCGATTTCATGTAAAGTCATCCATGTTGTAAAGATAGGTTCCGAATTATTGGAAATTGTTGTTAAGTTAATTCCTCTGCCCTCATGAACGTTCTCTTGCTTGCGAGAGGAGTTGAGGAAATTTGAAAGACAACGTTTAAATGTATTCGTGGGCACGTGCGTCTCATGCTAATTTATGTGTTCGTAAAGAAAAATATTATTCAATCTATAAACACAATTGAATATTTTTCTATTTAATATAATTTTAATTATTTCTATACATTTATATATAAATATTTATTATTTATTTTGCTGTTTTTCCTCTTCTCAGATTAGTTTTCATTAGATTTATGTGTCACATTTTTACATTTTACTTTTAATATATAATTTATTAAAGATTTATTAAGAAACGTTATTATGAGATTTAATATCTTCTTGTCACATTATTTATAACAAAATTATTAAAGAGAGGTTAATTTTGTGGAATACCTGCAAGGTTTTAGTGGGCAGAATATATGATAGGTCATGCAATGCCCATATCCTGAATCCACTCATGTTTGTTCTTATTCGTGTAATATTTTTAATTGAATTAGTTTCAAATTCAAAATCTACTTGGAATTTTGAGGGTTTGAAATAACAGAAAATTTTGTTATAAATGTCAAGAATGGCTTGAAGTTTTCAGCGCATCGCTCTAAAAGTAACATTGTGTTCAACAATTGACGATCAATCGACTACGTCTGCTAATAATATCGCAAATCGAAAAACTTACGAAAATCAGATTTCCTTGACATCATTACATGCTGAATATAATATAAATAAGATACGATTATTATAACGAACAAGAACACAAGTACATGTGACAATTTCTTCCTTTTAATGATCGAGAGTTAACAAATATATCGGCTACAGAATTTTCTGACTTTCTGATGATAAAAACGCATCATCCATACACGCGCCTTTGAAATCGAAAAATCTTATTACGCAGAAAAATCTGATTGGACGTTGGGTTGAATGTGTGTAATACAATATTTGCATTTGCTGCAGTTTTTAATGTAATGTAACGTAATGCTCGTCGCGCGAACGGGTTTAATGATCAGCGAACGTGACTCTACGCTTGCTAACGTTTGCTTTTCTTCCTCCACGAGCCTTGACCTTCTTCGGAAACACGAATTTCAAAGCCTCGAGATGTTCATTAGGTTCCTCCTTTGCAAACTCATCACCATCTTGCGCGCTATCGTCGGACGTGGTCGGTTGCAACGAACTCCAAAATTGACTCTGTATATATACGCATTTATGAGCAATTAACTTCTATTACAGTTGAGATTGTTATATTTAATATTAATTATAACTAATAATTTTTTGAAAAGTTATAAAAGTTACGTCGCAATCTATGATTTATAAATTCACAAATTTGCACTGTGATTATTATCGTACGAGAACCTTCTTTTATTAACCTTGATGTCAGAAGATTGCTCTTTACGTATTCATGTTTACCTGACACTGAGAGGTGGAAGTCGACTGGTTCGGATCCTGCTTGGATAGTCGCGCGGTACACGAACTTCTGTCCAACAGAATTCGCTCCTCGCTGTTCTCCATTGATCGAAAATCGAGCGAAACGGATCCCACAACTTCGTCTCGTTATTATCGCAAGCGTGCACCTTCGAGATGCACAAGAGTTAATCGAATCTTTGTACTTTCAACATGATTTCAATTAAATAAACCTATATGTATACATATATTGAATACTCAATACTGAAGACCGTTAATGTAAGAACATAACTAATACGAAGCCTATAACAGTTTAGCTTGGATCTTTTAATCGCTTACATATAAACTACCGCGGTACTATCCAAGCTAAACTGTTACAAGCTTCGTATTTTGTATTAGTTATGCACATATATTGAGTCACGATATAAAATTAACGTTATTCTTACCGATATAACGTTCTTGAGAGTAGAAAACAATCTTATTGAATTTTTTAAAGTGGAAAACAATTTTTGTACAGCGTAGATACTGTTTATGTTCATGTCAATTTTAAGATGTATATAATTTGTATAATAATCCTTTCCTCGGGAAAATTTTAGATTTTAGTAACCAAAAAAGTATTTTGTCATTACGTTTCACATTACGAAACAGATTACGATCGGTATTCCAGGACGTAAATTTTCATGATGCAAGAAGACATTTCCAATGCAAGAGACACGATGTAAAAATGTGCAAGCGTATTTGCATTCGTGAAAGTATTATAAAGCGATCATATAATTTCTCAGAAAAGACTGAAAGTTTTAATATATAATTTTCTTAAGTATTTTAACATACACGTGTAACACAATTTTTCGTAATTACATGCGTTTTCTATTCGTCCGTTTATATTCCTAATTAAATATTGCGTACGCATTTACATTATCGCGTGTATACTCTGTCGTTTGTGAAGAACATACTGTTGTAATCAATGTAATCATCGCGTTGCACAATACTGTCTGTTCAAGTTGAGTACATCTACGAAGCGTTACTTAATCCATATAAGGGTGTTGGGGAACTTGGAACTTGGTCTACGTCGTTTCCGACCGCATTAACGAGCCAAGTTCCCGTTGTTGACGGCTGATACTCGCAGGGGAGTAATTTAATCGTGCACTTTGTTGCAGACGGTGCAACATATAGTTAATGAGTAGAATCGGTAAAGCAGTTCGCATAAGTACGAAAGCACGAAGTTGCACAAATTATATATCAAAAGGGGCGGTAAAGGATTGAAAAAAATCAGCAGGGTTTGCTGATCTCATATTTTATGATCATTAGAAGTAAATTCCTTTCAAACTGTCCTCAAAATTAATCAGTATAAGGGACGACAGAATTTATCCGTCGCTGACGGATTTAACTTTGGCGCTAATTCTTTAATACATTCATAGATCCAATTCATTTAATTTTTATTCATCTAACTTTATATCATCTATATTTATAATAGCCATAATAATAATCGATATTAATTTGTAAGAATTAATTGGATGAAGTGGTTCTATAAATTTATTAAACAATTATCACCGCGCCGAATTATGTTCTTTGCACGTTCGCGTCCTACTAAGATCAGTTCAACAGGATCTATTTAACTCGAGTATATTTCTACGTCTGACTGATTCGGTGCTCGTGATACGCGCGACGGCAATCAACTTTACTTAATGAATGCCATTCGCGCGAAACGAGTGCATTTCTCCACGGACGCCTCGAGTTCGATTAATTCGAAACAAAGTTAAAGTCAGGTGACGTCCAGCCGACGCGGCAGCGCGAGCGAGCGCAATCGAGCGAGTGCAAGCGGGTAACGTAATACGGAGTCAGACTACCTGAGCGATCTGACAGCCAGCTTGGAACAAAATCGGTCGACGCATCCGATCGTCCGGCACAGCTGGGTTTTACGAGGCAACATTAAATTACAAATAAATTTCACATAACACATCGAGCCGAAGCGTTACACAAATATGGTTGAAGAATAATAAATGTAATCTGGTATACAAGATGCTCTCGGCTATACACGCGCAATTAAACGATTGCAGCGATGAGTATATCAATAACGAAATTACTAATTAACGTAAATAATATGACAGTAAATTAATATTTCGTTATTTATACACATATTGCATGTTATATATATATATTCAGATAAATTATATAACAAAAAAATAGTATAAATATATAGTATTAATTATCAACGTAATCTGTACTACTAAAAGTACCTATTAGTTGTAAAGAATCAAAATATCGACCAATGTTACATTTTTTTTTTTTTTTTCATATTCAATTGATTATATAAAATCTTTATTTAAAATTTTGCTGTACAATTTTACCTACCTTAAAATTCAGTTGCTAAAATTATTTTACGTATTTATTATTGTCGAGCCTTCTACTGTTTTTATTTAAAAATTACTTTGTCACACATTTTGTATGATGCATATAATAATGTATTATTATACGCAATGACTCGAGCGAGGAAAGCCGGGTTTATTGGAGCATGCTCTGTGAAAGAGACAAACGTCAGCGACGAACAGATCGATTATTCGCATCCATGGAAACCACAGTTGGACCAATGCGAAGAGGCTATTCTTCTTTTTGGCCAGACGCGTCTGCCTTTTCCACTCATGCGGCTTTGATTATTGTATTATAAATAATTTACACATATATGGATATAATATAATATGTAACTTTTCACAAGTATGTCTAACTATTATTTTGCGTAATATCATATATGTATACATCTTATTTTATTTTATTTGGATTTAAAATTATTTTATTTATTAGGGATGTACAAATTAGTTCGGTCCGTTTTTTGTGTTTTCAAAAATGCATTTATTTCAAAACAAAATGAATGAACAGATTAATTAAAGTATTGTCCATCGCTGCGGCTACTACTTTTTACCATCTCTCAGGCAATTTTCGAATTCCATCTCGAAAAAATGACTCGTCTTTGGAGGCAATCATCTTTTGGAAAATGGACCGAACTAATTTGTACTCCCAATAATTATATCGAGTATGTATCAGAAGTATCAAAAGTATGTGTGCGTGTATTTAGATAACAGAATTTCATTAAATGTGATTTGTTAATTGTCAATTAAGTGATAACATTAAAAGAAAAAAGTTACTCGTAATATACAATACTCGCATAAATATTACGTAACAGTAAAAGCGTAAAATTTAGTAAATACAGATATTAACTTATCAGTCAATGTATGTATTTACTGAAATGTATACGTTTATTGTGACACACACATACACACACGCACACAAACGGCTCGCAATATTATGCTTTTACTATAAATACATTTACTAGAAATAGTAGACGTTCTTATATTTAATTGATACTTTTGCTAAACTCTTACGGATATACATACATTGATTAAATTTATTATGTGTATACCTAAATTTAAAACTTTTATTGAGACATATACATAATTGTAATTATAAAATATAAAATTGTATTATAATTATTAATTTGTTTATTAATCCACACACAAGCATTAATATTGACGAGTACTAATTAATAAATTATAATATAAATGTATAGTACACGTGTAAGTTAAATTATATTCTGTTACAAATAGAATGGAAAAGAGATAAAACAAGACTGCATTAAACCAGTGGTCGTACAAGAAAGGGAAGAAGGCGGAGCCACTTCTCTCACCCTTAGCTTCGACGAGACTTCCTTGTTGTTTGCATAACTCATAAATTCCGATAGAGTATAAAAGATACGATGCAAAAATGCCACGTAATCTACTGTAGCTTGTGGGCGTGAGTATCGGAGCAAGAGCTACAGCCACACTCGGAAACGCATATAAATCTTTCGGTATAACTTCCGGCTTTCCTGTCCTCGAGGCCTTATCGAAGGAAGAAACGGTAACGGTAACTAACTTTTGCCTCGAAACCTTCGCTTCGAAAACGCGATTCTTACGAACGCTTGTCTGATTTTTAAACGTACATATTAGCTGCACGTACAAATTTACGTATTAAGTGTGTTATTAACATTTTTTATGCAACAAATAAATATCGTCACAGTGGCAGAGTTTGTGTAATTATATCGCGTATAACACTTTTGACATATAATATCGTATTATACTGTACGTTTATACGTATTTTCCGTATAACATTACAATTTTACGTGATGCACGCTATGCCCTCGAGCTTTTTTGTGCAATTATAATTCGGTACATATAATTATTGTTACTCCAATCATTATCCTCGTTATACCTATTGACATCTTTTATGTTGTAAGCACACGTGGCGCGTGTGATAAGACGTTATTCGTGGTCGGATTAAGAGAAAGAAATAGTTGCAATCACCACAATTTAACTATTATTTATATAGTCTTTTTGATCATAATTTGACTATTATAACGTATATAATTAGTTGTGCTATTAATGTAGTTACACAAACTTTAAAATTTTTAGTTTAGAGTCTTAACATATTTCTTAGTTATTACTATCTCCTAAATATAATAATAAGCGAATAATATAAATAATAATTCGCTATAATAACGGTGTGTTGCATTTAATAAATAAAAACGTTTATTTCATTTTCTATTTATATCTAGATATTTCACTAATTTTTATTCTTTAAAATTATTATAAATTATAGTGCGGTTATTGTTTCATGTTCGAGAGAACTATGTCATATAAAATTATTAGTACTAACGTTATACTAAATCATAAAAATGGAGCTTCCAGTCATAATAATGATTTTATTACCATGCGATATGTCAGTCACAAATACAAACATTTTTCTCGCAATGCGCGCGAGGGACAAACGCGAGGGATGCTGCACCGTTTTAGAGTTAAAATATAATGAGAAAGTCGTTTGAGTTTGATCTTACTAAATATGCACATCACGCACACAAACACACACACAGGCCGTACCCTGACGTGTGACAAGCGCGCGTATGCGTGCACACGCATTTGCGTACGTATACGGGCGATGCACAAACGTATCGCATTACTCGCAGAGCGACGCCCATTATCAGTTTCGGATGGCAGAGAGCGTGCACGCGAAATCGACTGGCACTCGCGCGAACGCAATATGGACAAACGCCGCGGGTACGCGATTGACACTCGTGGACGACACGTTGCGGCTGTGCCGTATTGCGTATAGTTTACGAAAATCGCATCGTCGGGATACAATGCGGTTCAGGTGTACGCTCTGGAAAACAAACGCAATGCGCGATCAGAAAATCACGCGGGGCCGATTTTCCGCGCAGCGCGGTCACATCTCGGGACAAATCGCGTCGCTACGCTTTTCGTGCGGTCCTCTCTCTTTTTTTCATGAACGATTCAGTAAAGAACTGAATTTTTTTACTTCAGCAAAGGAAGGGAAAGAAATTATAACTGTATTATATGGGTATTGAGAAAATATATCGCTTATTTTTATTACAACAACGTAACTAAAAATTGTGCGGTTTTTTTTAGTTGCAAAAAAGAAAAACGTAAAAAGAAGAGAACAAACGTACATAAAGGAATATACGTTTACTTTACTACTATCGATTGTGTTCTTTATCAACATTACGTTTAATTCTGAAAAATTTTATTTTTCAGTTGTGTCATTGTTGTAGTAATTAAGCGATATATGTATAATATTATTTAATGATAAAGATTTAAGAAGTGCGATACACAAGATATACGTGCGCTTTGAAATTTCTTTTATATTAGAGATTATTCGAATTTAGTTTCTTTACGCCTTTTTGGGCTTCAAGATTTCTGTATTTTTAACCGTCAAATATATATTACTTTATAGTTGAAATTTTTGACCATCAGGCTACATCCAGATCTTCTTTAACTCAAAAGATACCATCATCGTCATCAACCGTTTATCGTTCGCGATTTATCGTTTAACAAATTGCAAAACGCAAACCAACTGAGAATCCGAGTCCCCGGAATCTGATGAAAGGAGGAGAAAGAGAGAAACGAGGGACGCACGCTTCGTGTCGATCGTATCGCGGCCCCGAATCTTGGAATTCGAATTTGTCGTCTTATCTCCGGATTCCATCGTAATTGCTTATCTACGAGGTGCCTGCACGCACTGGGACGGCCATATCCACCTATTTTATGTCTCGTCCTACGAAACACGCGCGCGGTGTAGTCTCAAGTTGTTCACCCAACTTCGTTTATCGTCGGTAGGCACGTCGTATACACGTTGGCCCTACGTGCCCCTTTTCCACTCATCGGCGAATTCCGGTGGCGCCTTCTCTCGCGGTCGGTTACAGGAATTGATGTCTTCCATTCGTCGTAGAATCTAATTTAACCCGACTCAACTCAATTCTAAATATAACAGTCCTTCCCGTCCTTTCTATGTAATCCAAAATGATCAAAATACATAAAATCTATATTATAAAGCCGTAATCATCCTAGCGATTGCGCGACTGTGATTGACGATTGAGGATTACTTTTCAACCAATCAGAGCAAAGCAGTCACCGATTGCTTTGTCCCGATTGGTTGAGAAATAATCCTCAAAATCGTCAATCACAATCGCGCGATCGCTATAGGGTGATTACGGCTTAACGTATACAAAAATTAATATTCTAGAATTGGAGAACAAGAAAAAGAAGAATGAGAAAAAGTTTGTAAACGATCGCAACAAATACTTCGTAGAAACCACGTAAGGTTGAATGCTTCGTAACTCTTATATGCAGCTC
Source organism: Cyphomyrmex costatus (assembly GCF_001594065.2). Classification (NCBI taxonomy): domain Eukaryota; kingdom Metazoa; phylum Arthropoda; class Insecta; order Hymenoptera; family Formicidae; genus Cyphomyrmex; species Cyphomyrmex costatus. Next base: position 2,877,284 of record NW_017280289.1, read on the forward strand.
CCGTTGGGATTAAACACAAAAGCCAGCGCAACATCGTGGAGGGTCAGAATCGAAGTTCTGCGAAGGAAAGGTGGAGTCGTATAGGTAGACTTATACGGTCTGCGAGTGTCTGGCACGAGTCAGTATGGTAAAGCTGCCTTGGCTGGCTGGGCTGGCTTCGTAGCATGATCGGACGTAGTTAGTCCGGGACTGAGCAGCACGCATCCCAAACTTTGATTAAACGAGTCGCAGGGTCTCGCGGCCCGACTCATTTGTCTACCGTCCGCCCGCCCCGGTCTTCTTTCACCCACCCTTTTACCTTCTTGTGCCGTACGTCTCTCACGTAGCTTCTGCTCGGCTCTACCAATAAGAAATCGCGAGCATTCTTGGTAAATTTAGCCAGACCGCGTTCGAATGTCTAAAATGTCCTCTCGAGACGACCCCGCGTTATCGCTGAGACAATCGATGCGACGAGCGAGTGCAATTTTCCTGTGTCGCACATTACTGAAGGCTGTACACAGGGTGGTCTGTGCGTGAAATTTTACAAGCTATTTACCGTGGGCTGCCAAAATATTAGGGACAGTGCAATTTTTCTGTTATTTTTATGTCAACATTGCCAGGCGTTACATAGAACTTACAAATAAGATATAGAATAACCAGAACAGGCATTGAATTAATTAAGAGGCACATGCAAAATCAAAATTAATAGAAAAATCGCACTGTCCCTAATATTTTGGCAACCCACTGTATCTTGAAACTTTATTAAGGATACGAGAATCCTTAAAATTCCACTCTTAAAGATTGTTGCGGCCCTTCATTCGGACAAATGGGATATACCACTTGAGGAAACAGTGGGACAATCTGGTTGCCTTTTTAAAGAAAAATAAAAAACCGTATGTATTTTTCTTAAGTCGATTCTTCTAATCGTCCCGCTTGTACAATATTTGGAAGAAAAATATATGGTTTCACAGCTAAAAAATAAAGGAGGGGAGGGGTCCCATCTCTCCTGTTAAAAGTATCCATTTGATCTATAAAAGACTATCTTCTATCTTAAGACATTAAAAAAAGATTTCATTTCTTCAATAGCCTCTGAGAAAATAATTTGTTACACTTTACATGGAATTATAAGAGATTGTAATAATATATTCCATTCGTTATATATATTTCGTTAAAACTGACTTTATAACTACGATAAGAAGATCACTTTCTTACTTTGCAAGTGTAGATTCAACCTGGGCTAGGTGATGTCAACTTGTGGTGTAACCGACTCGTCCGTAACCGTACGAGTGGTGCATCGAATCGTCACCGATTCGTCGCGCGTACGGCAAAATTGATTACCGTTATCGACGACTGGGCGTCACCGCGGCTCCATAAACGGATAATGGTACACCACCTCGGTCCTATTCCCTTTGGAACATCTGTATGGAAGCCGTCTGCAGGCCGCGGATGGGGCAGATATCGTGTTACTAACGTCATCGTTGGCGAAGCGCTCGGCAGAGAGAGAGAGAGAGAGAGATGAGGAAAGAGGGGCGGCGTAGAGAGCTCGAAACGGATGGTAGGAACCCATGCAGACCACACAGACGGTTTCCACCGGTGCGAACTACCGTTCTGGATCCCTCGATCTTAACTCTATCGCTTGGCGATCGAACACAGACACGACAGCCATCGCGCTAACTTGAAATGGAAACTCTTCGGCGCGCGAAGCACATACATTCCTCTTCGTAACTTAATCAAAGATTCCGCAGGGGGAACAATGACACGTCGCTGCTGACTTTTGTGGGAAAGAAAGAGTGATATCACCTTAAAATCATCACTCAATGCAGATAAGCACGTTTCTCCTAAATGTTAACAAACGCATCATGACTTTTATATGATATCGTAATTATTAGATATTAATTTTCTTTTATAAATTAAGAAATTGCATGTTTTTGTGAGATTCGCAAGTACATTAGTCGCAATGGAACATTGCGGGAACAATTCACACTTGAGAGTATGGCATATCCAACGATCAATTTGATTGCTTATATCTTTTCCAGAAACAAACATGCAATAAATATAATCTTCTTTCAATTCAACCGCTATAGATATTAAAGAAAATAATGGTATCAAACGAAAAAAAACGTATGTGTCTTGATTAATAAAAAAAGTTAAAGCGGCAGAAAAAGCAGTGAAAGAACAAGAAATTGAAAAAGGAAGCCGGGTATAGCATATAATACCAAACAGGCGTTTAAAGATCCCAATCGATTAAAAAAATGTGAATCTTTGTTATGCATATGGAATCATTTAGATTTTGTTTGGGCGTTAATTATGTGAAGAACTATTTCCGATGTCAAGAATGTTCTACAATTAGTACACCGCGCGTGTAAGGCGTCCACGCATTATTACGTAACATATACATGACAGCACGATGAATGGAACATGTCAGTTTTATCTGCCTTTACGCATCATCTGTCGTTCGTCGCGCACGCGGCCGCGCGGAATAAAGGGGCGCCGAATTCTGGCGATGCACCGATGTATATCGAGCGTGTGTGGGTGTCACGGGGTGGCCACCTGTCTAGCGAGGTATGCGTACCGATAACATCAAGAGAAAACCGAACGAGCGGACGAGAGAACGGAACGAACGAACGCCCAGCGCTAAGCAAAGACAAGGGCGGTAACTCACCCCGACGACAAATTATAGAGTGGCCAGACAGCGCGTCTCTCTGTCTCCTTTATTCAGCTTCTATCCCGCTTCACCGGAATCCTTTCCCTCTGCGCCTTAGAATCTATAACTCGGTCCATCGGATTTTCTCACATTTTACCACGAAAGCGAAAATCCATTCGCATCGATGGATGATGCGATCCGACATTCGCTCGCAGACGCAGCTTTTTTCTTTGGTGAAAATTAAATAATTAGATGTATACTCTTATTTTGCTATGACAGGAATTATAACAACGTATACGTATATGTCTTCTTAGAAAATCTGTATTTTGGTCATCGATTATTCCCTATATAATAAATGCATGTAATTGTTGTAAATTTGATTAATACGAAAATTTATATGTATATTTATTATATACCTATTTCTTTTATAGAAAATATAAATATTATAATAAATATATATTTGCAAATATATATTTTGCATATCTAACATAAAAATCTACAAAATCAGAAAGGCGAATGCCCCAGGAACAGACACATTATCGTACTTTTCAAAATATACCGTTAGTACCGCGCTCCTAATATATGGAAATTAACAAATTACTAAAATTGACAAAAAGTTGTAAAGTATATGCAAAATTTCTGAGCCCGTTTCGATTGACGTTAGTCGAGAGAATTATGTAAATGCCGTACCGATCGCCGCGCCATGCGTGTGCACACGCGCGTGAAATTCGCTACACATTTTAGCCCCTGACTTTAGCGACTTAACGAGGCGTACCTCACCATGTAAATTACAAATAATAAATATCCGGTCGGCGGTCTTATCGAGTCCGACAGATCGGAGATTTCGGCAGCCGAGAGAAGGTGGGGGCGCCCCCCTTGCGCTGCGCGATGTGGGCGGGCCCCCCTCTCTGCGAGGACCCCCCACGGTTATAAAAAAGTACACCTTGCCACGTCCCGACGGGACACTTAAACCCATTGCACTCGTGCGTCGCCTGCACGCAATGCACCAGAAATCCTCTCGCGCGAATGCCTCGCGAAATTCGATGATCGAATGATTTTCTCATCGAGCACATAATTTCGAACAGGGAACGTACATACGATCGTTAAGATAAAATCTCAAGGTTAACTCGAGATAAGTAATTTACAACAATAATACGTAATTTTTTAAATCTAACTTAGGTTTTTTCTCCCATGAAAAATAAACGTTCATATGTCAATAAATATGAATGGTAAGAGAAAAAAATGGGCATTTATAAAAACGATAGAAAGTTAGATGCTTGATTTCATACGTTGCTCTAATTAACTCTCTCGTGTCTACACTTCTGATTCTTTTTTTTTTCTTTCATAACGATCATATATTCGTGCGCGCGCAACAAGCCGCGAACCCGGTTTAGAGAAGGTTGTCCCGTTTGCGGGACACCCAGTGGAGGAAAAATGTGCCGATACAGTTCGGTAGGTTAAGTAAGAGAGTTGCCACATAGGGGCTCTCGCGGTGGTAATTTAATCCCCTTGGACGTAGGTAGGTGCGTACTTACGTGCGGGCGTGTAAATGCGGCACGTAAGACTGGCCACACACCCGGTGCAAAAGGACGAGGACAGCGAGAGGATAGAAGGAAGTGTCTACATCGTACGGTGATCTAAAATAAAGGAGGATGAATGCCGGGGATGGAGAAAGACTTATTCAGGGGACGAGAAGGGATTTGTGGAGATTGTTGATCTGGTAGCCACCTGTGATGCAAATAGTGCTGGTAGTTGCGGCAATAACTATGTGCGGTCGAGTGTCTGTGTGTCATATTTATTAATATATCATCAAATAATCTGATCTTTTCGTACTTTAAACCGAGTTACAAAATGATTACAAATCTCGCCTTACAGTGTCACGAATTAAATGAAATAAGACAGGAAGTTTTTTTTTCGATAATTATTATATTAAACAGTGCAAACTAACAATTTGCATATATATTTCAGCTCCTAACAAATATCTGAAATTAGTATTATATTTAAGATTTAGATTAAGAATCAGACTGTAATATTCCCCATTCAGGAGCCGTAATAATAATAATAAAACCGAATAATAAAAATTTAAAATAAAGAGAGAAGGATTCAAAGTATACAAAAAAAAAAAATTGTTTCTTTATCACTTGTGAATTTTTTTTCTCCTGTCAAGTTAAAAGAAAAAGGGACAGAATAATCTTGCTTAATTGAAATAAACGTTTTTAGAACGTGAAACACAATATTTGGGCTAGGCGAAGGAGCACTGAATAGACCAAGAAATCACCTTGTTCTAATTACAGGAGAAAAAAGATCTAGCAAAAGACAAAGTGGAGTAGAAGAGGGGAAAGGAAAGCTTGTGCGGAAAGACAAAGGGGGAGAAGCGGGAGGGGAGGGAGGGGGAGAGAGAGAGAGAGAGAGAGATATATATAGAAGAGGAATACGAAGGAAGAGCTCGCCTTGCATGGCGGCCTCGAGTACCGACCGACTCCCACCGGCTGGCTGCACCATCGCCATCGTCTCCACCTTCTTCGCCCCACCTCCTGCCTACCTATCCACGCCGCGTATCCTGCACCTTCAGGGTGGCGTCACGCTCAAGACGCTTCCGGTGTTAAATTACCCTGTGCTTCTCTCTCTCTCTCTCTCTCCCTTCGTTTCCCTCTCGCTCACTTTTTCTACCCTGCCCCTAGCTATATCCTTCATACACTTCTACAATTCTTTCTGTTCTGTAACGACAGGATTATCACCATCCTATGCAATTTCTAAAATTTACAAACGACTTGTCGAATGGCTCTTCAAAAAGTGTGCCTTTATCACGTAATTGAACCTTTTCAGAAAATGCACACAAAAGAATTTTTTTAATTTTTAGAAAGTAGAAATAATTTCTAAAGTAGGTCTTAAAAATCATGTATTTAACTACCATATTTTAATTGAAATTATTTATACTGATTAAAAACAAAAAAATTCTATTATACTGTATGGAACTTGTAGATTAATTAATTTACAAGGATCAATAATTAAATGGTTTTTTATCTTCTACTCTTGAGATCTTGTAATTTTCAGTTTCAGTAGACCACGAACTCGTTTATATCTGCCGAGACGACATGTCTCTGATGTGTGTGAACGTTGTATTATATTTGACACGAGTGTACTGAGAGTGCATCTGTAAAAGCCGAAGAATAAAGTTGGAGACAGGGAAATTTTGGAAAGGAAAAATATCCTAACTCACACACCGAAGTCTTTGATAGAGATGCTCTACCTGATCATCACAATACAATCCAAATATCAAATATCGAACACTATAGTTATCTTAGAATTGATATTTTAGCGATGCGGTTGCTCCACATACCGAATACTTGGAATTCGCCTATTTCGCGAGTGGTTTAATGCAACCTAACGAGCATCCTCGTTGAATAGTTTCGACTTGACGGTGTGCCTGCCCTTGACTTATCGATTCCCGCACGGCCCTTTTATAATTACTTCAGCAGATAATTAAAACGGTCCCTCGGCGCTCCACCGCGTGCGCTTCGTGCCCCTTCGCACATCGGAGGGTGTATAATCGATACCGACATCGAGGGGTGTCCATAACGGGAAACACCCACCCTTTCCGACACAATACGCCGCGTATCGTCCCCTAAATATACATACATCTTTCTTCCGTAAACAACCAGGGGTAACCTAGATATATATATATATACATCGTGATGATTCTCATCGGAACAAAGGTACGCGATACATAAACGCGTGCATCTTTGACGATTAATTACACGGTAATTGTCGTTGGACGTCTTGATTATAAATTAGAACTGACTGTAACTGTCATGTATTTTTAACAAAGCTACAGTACATTATTTTGTACTTATTATGTATACATATATTTAATTATATCTTAAAATTTTTTATCAAATTCTTTTAGACTATTCTAGGCTCGCACTTTGTACTGTTGTTTCTGTCTCCCGAAATCTCCTTTCGCTGTGCGTAACTGAAAATAGCAGCAGGCGGTCTTTCAAAACTTGAAGCTAATCACCTTCGGATGCATGTTGAGTCAAACTATGACGATCGAAAAAAATCTTTCTATTATAACGGCATTTCTAAATAAGATTATCATTAATTTCTAGATTACCTGCACTGCGTTAGTGGAGGCCTGAAACTTAAGTTCCATCAGTTTTCACAACAGGTCCGCACTCACCGAGCAAAAAGCGGAAGATGTCAGAAATCGGTGTCGAGAGCATCGAGAAGGGTAGACAAGAGGACACACGAACGGGCGGATGGACGGACGGACGATGTCGATGGTGGCAAACTCGCGGAGGCACCGAGGAAGATGAGGTCGGAGGTAACCCGACACCCAGCCGCAGCGTCGGTAACGTGAGAGCCCCTTTACCCGTCCCCCATCTCTCTTTCGCCCATCTCTTCCGCTAACCGGCTCGCCCTCCCGTAGACTCATCCGCGAATCCAGCGGAGTGCTCGCAGAGACAAATCTCCTTTTTCTCCGTCGCACCTCTCGTCGGCGACGTTAGCCGTGAGGAGCCTTGTATCTGGTGTGAGCCACGAGACGGAGGAGGACTCAATTATTGTCCGCGAGATGAGCGTATAGTCGCGTCGCGTCGCGTTTGAGCATTTTTCGAGCGACTGTCACCCCGCGGTGTGTAAGACGCGACGCAATGCACTTCTCGCGAATTACGGATCTTCCTCGGAAGAAAGACGCTATCTCCTCTTAAAATTCCAATAGAAATTTTTCTCTTGTCAGAAATCTATATGAGATTGAAAACATGTATTAGAATGTAAAAGTTAGGCAATCGTTAAAATTATTCTTTAATTTCGTAAAATTATTATCACGCGCAATAAATTCACCTTAAAGATGCAGCGATGAAAATGGCTTGTTATATTCAAATGACGATGTATTTATAAATCGAATAAAATAATTTTGAAAATACATTATTTTTTAAATATACATTTATCTACGTGTATAAATATGTTATAATATGTTTGTAAATAAGGCTCAATATGTATTAAACAATTAATATAAGGAGATAAGGGCAATGAGCCAATAATTCAATTAAAATCTTTTTAAATAAAATCTAATATATATTGCGAAGAATATCACATAATTATGGCGTTTCGTCCCAACTTCCACTACTGGACTCATCAGTAAGGCATTGTAGTGGAAGCCTACCTTAGACGCCTGTTTAAGTTCTTAAATCGAGATTCTATATATACAGATATACGCGTATCCAAGCACTTGCGAGAATTTTGGAAGTTGGGACGAAACGCCATAATTATGTGATATTCTTCGCAATATATATTAGATTTTATTTAAAAAGATTTTAATTGAATTATTGGCTCATTGCCCTTATCCCCTTATATTAATGTTATAATATATTATTTACATTTTAAATAAATATAAGCGCATGCAATTCTCTCCTCTCTTCCTCTCTATGTCATTCTGAATAGATCTTGGTACTGTGCACGAAACAATCGTACGGATTAGTAAGCAGTCACTATCTATCAGACTTGTTGTGCATCGGCGAGCAGAGGCGATCGTGATCGACAAGCTTTCTCCAAACCTATTATCGGCCCGTCGCCTCTGGCCACGTGTTGATCCACGTGCATGTACGGGTGATATACCTACCCGTGCACCGTATTTCCATAGATCATACCATGCTGGAGATTGTAGAAGGGTGGCAAATAGGCGAGGGTGTCGCGTAACAAGATCATGGCACCGAGAAAATATCTCGTACGAGAGAGAGGCAACCTTCTCATCTCGAATCCTTTATTGTCTTTTGTTGTAGCAAACATTATATGATTTTAAAAAATTAAGGAGAAAAGCGAACTAATAAAAAAAATGGCAATAAGGAAGTAAATTATGGCATTTATACTAAAATAAATGTAACATATACTTTTAACAAACAACAATAAAACTTGTTGGATTCTCTTCACTAACATTTCCGAATTGCAATAAAAGATATCACGCGAAACGCGCACACCTAATATTTACAGTACTTTCGAAGTTTTGCTCTTTGATTACCACTTTCAGGAAGATAATACTTTAACGCTAACGTGAGAATGATGGGTGAGATTGAAAGGAACTTCTGCGAGAGAGGATTATGTACCTACTCGGTACCGGAGTAACAAGACTAATTTGTCGAGACATAATAATGAGGGGGTCATTAAAACGAGCGGATTGAGCGCGTGTCGGTGCCCCTACCGCGTGGCTTCCTTCTTCGTCGGGGCACCCTTTTATTCAACTGAGAGACGTATCAGTGGTATCTAAAACCAAAATCGCCCATGATAGGCCGCCGACACGTGCTTCTCGCGTCGATCACGTGCCGCGAATTTCCTTTTACATTGTAACCAACTTCCCCGTTAAACCTTCTTTCATAATATACATAAATAAATATCACCATGTCTCACATCGAAACATAGTAATCAGAATAAAGAAATCTTGGACTTCAGTTATAAAACTGAACGAGAGGATTTAACATGTACATTATGTAAGTATAATATAATAATATAAACTCTCACTGTAAGCGGTACAAAGACTTGTTTTTAAAATAATGTAATTATTTTTAATGTTGTTTTAACTATATTAAAAGTACTACTATTAACTACATATTATTAAGCAAATAGAATTCTGTATTTTAAGAAAATATTAATTTCGATTACTGTTACTGCATTGCAACATAAAAAATTATGGACAGAAATTTAATATAAAAGATTGGTTACGGCATTTATATTATATGTATAATATTGAAGAAAATGTGTTTGTTTTCAAGATTTAGATTACAAAAATTAATAAAATTGTAACGCAACTTAATTTGCTCAATTTTAATTATGACTTAAAGCCTTTTCAACTCTCCTTACAAAATTAATATAATAGAAGGCTCTGTATAAAACATAAAAAATAAAAGAAGGGCCAAGAGCCAAATGTTGACATTTAAACAAAGACACTTTAATTCAAATTAATAAACATTACAAATTAATAATAAAAACAAATATCAACAGACGTTTTCTTACAAAGTTATTATTGTATTATTTATATTTTCATATCTTTCACCAAACTTACGAAGAATAAGTATAGTCGAAACCTTTTGTACATATTTATACATTTTCAAAGAATATGAATTTAATTTATTAATTTTATTTCGTAATACATGTGCTCGTTTTTGGCCGCTATCCTTATTTTGCTTCATAAATTTATGTACAAATCTTGCATTTTTTATTGCATATTAAGATGATTATACCCCAACTGTGCGAGTCAACGACAGACTCAAACATAATTCTAAATTTAAATCAATATATATTATTATGTAAATCTAAGAATAAAAAAATAATGTATTTTATACACTTACAATATTAAATCATGATGAAATAAATGAATTTAAGAAAAGAAGGAAAATTTACATATCACGTAGTGATACATAAAAGAAATTAGATCGTGGCAATATCGCATTTTTTCGAGTAGACGAATACAGTGACAGGCACAAGCACCACTGCCAAAATATTTATATAAAAAATAAAAGTGTTCGCACGATATAAAGAAAAATATATTAAGGGGATCCTTAAGCCTCCTGTATTACCGACTAAATCGTATAATTTTTGTATTGTAAATACTTTTTTTGTCATTCACAGATTCAAAAATCCTTTTACAGAATTAAAGTATACGCTTTAATACGTGCCTGTGAGGTAGAATCTATGCTGAAAACGATAAAAAATTTCAAAATTGAGTTCTTCTTTACCATTTTTTAGTCCAATATGGCGCTCCAGAGCTGTCACGTCGTTGCACGTCGTAACAACATTTGTTTTATATAAAAGCTGCGCAATCTGTACTTAAGAAATAGTAGTCCACAGGCACGTAGTTTGCATGAAGAAACAGCGTGGAGTTCTTAAAATTAGATTTAGATGTCCAATTAAAACATAATTACGATACAAAAATATATGTGTGGCGTACGTGAGTAAAATATTGATGTAGTGATGTGTCAATGACACGTAATCGTCTGTGTGTAAGATCCGTTAAGGATCCCCTTAAAAGTAAAGTTTTAGCAAGAAAAGAAAAACACAAAGCGGCTCTTACGAAGAAACAAGAATGGCATAATCTCACTCTTGATGAGAAACGAGATATACCAAATCTATGTGATGGCAATCGCATTGTCATTAAAAGTACGACGTTGCCATATCTACTAGACTTTGTCAATTCTCGAGAGAATGTATAAAATCAAGATTTTTTATTGACTCGAACTTTAACATCATACGGTGAATATTTTTGGTCTTGTTATACATACGCTTCTTCATAAATTCGACTACATGAGACTCGTTTTTCATTAACTTTTTAAATGCGATTTCGGTGCTATATGAAAATTTGTGTCATATCACAGTGGAAATGGCTATACTGCAATGGTAAATATAGAAAAATCTGTGAAGTTTGATCGATTATATATCTCAGAAACGGAACGGTAAATCAAATTTTACAGGCATATATATTAATACCTAAATTACTTGAAACGAAAGTTTCAAGACAGTCTTAAATAACGTGCTTTAGGGTATAACTAATTTAAATAGAATTATATTTTTCAATATTTAACAGACTTTTATGATATAATACATACTAATATAATTTAATTAATTAATAACCAGAAAATAATTATATTCTTTCATTAACATATATATATCAATTCAATATTAAGTGCCGATTGCTATGAATATCATGCATACTTAATATCTTTTAATATATTTCGGTAAAATTGAATAATTGAGCGACATTAGCTACGAGGGATTGACGAGATAGAATTGCAAAACAATTTGTAATCTAAAATCCAATTTCCCGGGTGGCGTCGCGGTGCACGTTTACGAGTCGGCGCATTATGGTCGCGTGACTTTGGGGACCAGCACGTCCGTTGGCATCCGGCAATGCATCGGTAATGAAACGAGGTGGGCAGGAGGCAATAGTCGTAAATAGCTGGCTACCTACTTACTCGGGGCGCGAGAAGAAGGTGTGGCCCTTCTTTAGCCCTTATTGGCCCGCTGTTGCACTGTTATTGCTGGTCATCCCGTTGAGAGCCATTAATCCAGCGTAATAGAATCGTTTACAATTTTTTTTTTCATTTAAAGCAGAATAGATTAATACTTAATGTAACTCTTTTCAATGTCTACATTCATTATTTCTGCTGTTAGGTAAGCAGCTATTAAACGTTTCCATCATCAGACGTAAGAAGTAAATCGAAATAAGAATTTACTGTAAAAATTTGTATTCAAAGGATGTAATAAAAAATTATTTTTAATATTATAAAGTAAAATAATTAAAATTTATGTAGAATATTATGTATAAACATTAATATCTGTTATCGTTTTGTTCTCTTTGCAATTACTCTGTATTTTTTCATTAAATAACAATCAGTTTTTAAATAAAGGCATTAATTATTTTTATTTGTCTGCAGGAATATAGCTTTTGCTCTTTCTTTTTGTAACATTTCAATAATAAGAATTCATGAAATCACGTAATTTCGATCACTTCCGAATAATCGCTCTCCATCGATATTATTTATAGTAATTTGTTGTTCGATCAGACAAATGAAAAGTTCTGCGACAATTTTATGTGGCTCGCAATCAAAGGACTAGATAAAGAAGAAATTCCCAGAGAGCGGTGCGTAGAAATCAACGATCCTAGACGGTGGATATCGAGGACAGAAACGGCGGAAGTAGATGCATCGTCTCTCCGAATTGCACATTCGAGCGGGACGACCGAGACGTTCACGGTATCCTGCATCGCGGTACCAACGCGCTCCGCGTTGGTAAGGTAATTGGATAACAGTGACCAGGTATCAGTTACGGAAAACTTCCGTGCACGCATTAACAACGTCGCACGTCCTCACGTACGTACGTTGGTGAACGGATACGCGACAGGTTCGCGATGAATCTAGGTCGTGCCGTTTAACCCTTATCATCATTTTCACGCTGTTTTGACTTCATTATTTCAACGTGCCACATTATTTGACTGCTTATTACGAAATTACTTCGTAATCGTCTTATGCCCGTTTTCATCAACTCGATTTAAACCTGAATCTCTAATAATATTTAGCTAATCTCAGTTTATAGTACAAGTACATTCATCGTTCCCACCAAGTTCGGTCAAAAATTTGAATGCGGTTCAACTGAGTTTAATGTAAACACCCATTTTTAACCGTTTAGCTACATTAACGAAGTTTAAAAAAGTAACTAGCTCGTGAAAACGATATGTATGTTTTCTTTAACACTGGTAACAATGATGTAATTTATTTGCTATTAAAATAAAAAACTATTTAATATATATATATTTATCTGTATATTGTTATCATGTAATTACGTTTTAATATTAACTATCAATGTACTACTAACTGTGAAAATTGATAATTCAAGATTATAAATGAATATATTCAGCATTCACAGTGATATTATAGAATGTAATTTATTTATATAATATATAATATGTATGGTATGTAATATACTTGATTCGCTATTATATTTCTTGCAAATATCATTCCAACATTTATTTTCTTCTTTCGTAAACACTGCAACAGTTTTTTTTATTTTCTTATTTATAATATTTTTATTTAAATATAACTATATTTTTATATTGTGTTATCAGTTCTATTAATAAACATTTTTCTGTATTAGAAAAATTTCTCTTTTTTTAGCACTCATTTTTACAGATGTTATACTTTTGAACTCTTCATATTATAAAAATATCTATATAATATATATATCAATACTTTTTAGACTTTGCCGTATTCTACTGCAGACAATCAACTTATGCATCATTTCACGAATTTATGGCCATACTTGACTAATCACTTATAGTTGTTCAAAAAGTTTTATCGTATAGAATATAAATTTACTTAAACGACGCTTTTCAAGAATTGGTGGAATACGATTACATTTAAATCAAGTTCAAATCAACGTTCATTTTAATCGAAGTTTTAGTAAATCTAGATTAATGTCATTAATGATGAAAACGGGGGTTAGAATATTTAATTCAGGCGCAAAATATGGATCCAAAACTATTCTAAAAATGCATCAGTTGAAGAAAGTAACCGTTCCTCATTGCAGGATTTCGCGAAATTAATTCAAAGGAAGATGTTAAAAAGAGGCCAATTTTTAACATCCTCCTTTCATGATGAAATAGTTGAATCCTAATTTAAGGATTTGTAAAAGATTAGTTAAAAAAATTTAATAGTAAATGATTGAAATAACTGTAAAAAACAAAATAATAAATAATTTGACTTATAATGGTTTGTACAGCACAATGACCATATTTTAGGTAAATAACTTTTAATCAAGTAAGCGAATCCAAATAAATTTTTGTATAAAATTTGCTAATAAGTATCATACACAATTCATCTTATACAAGAATCAAGGTAAACAAAAAAATTTGAATAATTTTTAAATCAATAAGAAAATTATGCTGAAATTTATACAGATACTCAGACGTAATAATGGAACACAATTTATGAAATTTTTATATTTTTGATAATATTGTAAGATGTGACCTTTAATTAGGAATGCACCTTTAATTAGAAGAAAAAAGTAATTCAATATGATTTTTAATCATTTGATAATATGGATAAATTTTTCAGACAAATGCCACAAGTTATGGGTTATCATTGGCACACGCTTCAATTAAAAATATTTAATGCCAGGGAAAAAAATTTAAGTTACAAAGGGAAGAGTCTATGAAGGATTACCAATGATTTGATATAAAGAAAATGGATTAAGCAAATATATACGTCAGATTTCATGAGAATGTACGGCGCCAGCGTCGCCTGGAAAAGAATGCGACGTACGTACACTATAACACCTCGAGGTTCTGGAAGGCGTCTCTTCTGAAACACCAACAACGCGCCTGCTTATATTATTGCCAGCATACATATTTATGCGCGGAGGTGGAGGAGGGTGAGAAAGGTCGACGATGGAGGAGGAAGGACTCGCTTGAGTTAGTTATTACTGAATCAATTACCCGTTCGTATTTATAGGGTGTAGCGTGTGTTTCTTTTCTGTTTCTCTCGACACTCTCGTGCTCCTTCGTGGACTATACGGAGGAAATGGCAAAGCGAAGACAAAGAGAAAGAGACAGAGGGGAAGATATTACATCGAGATACGACCGGAAATTCACGGGGCTTCTCGAAATATACGAAGTTGACGACGATCGGTAAATCGCGTGTGAGATCCGTTTTTTATACGCGACTTATTAAATCTTATTGAATATTAAATCATATAAAGGATCGAGACCTCCCTCGTACATCACTTAATGTACGATAATTTACAAAATAATGCTGCCATTTTTAATTTATTTTCGTCTAATTATCGCTAATTTATTTCTAATTAATTTTCTAATATTGTATTATCTTGCATAAATCATTGAATATATATTTTACACTTTATTTAAAGCTTATTTGATAAAAAAGAGTAGAATTTATTTCTCTTTAGCATATCCATAAAGCCAAGAAGAGGAAATTTGGTTTATAACTATCATCTTAACTCACTCATCTAATCATCTACCTTTATCGCGCGTTCTATTCGAATACATAACTAAATTATTGTAAAATACTACATCCTATCCCACTATCTCTTTTTTGCTGCTTTTTTGTCTTATTTATATAAGTAAGGTTAATGTAAATTTTACTGAAAGTCTTATTATTTTATAAAAATATTTGTTATTAAAATATTTAATAAATTTCCCGTTTTTTTGTGTGTTTATTTTCTCGTGTATCATTTTTTCTCAGTGTAGCGTTGGTGTATAAAAATAAAATACAAATACTTTCTTCTGTAAAAAATTATCAACGTGTGTGTGTGTGTGTGTCGACATCTTGACGAATATTCTGATTTCATTGGTAGAATGTAAGTTAAGTGAATACTACGGATTACAAATGTAGATTGGACGAGAACGGCCGCCGGACTTAACATCTTGCACCTTCATTCGATGCTTATCGCTTATCCGGCGCTAGGCGGAACCGCAAAGAGGGAGGTTTCCCTACAGTACTACGCCCTTCGTTTGCAATTAGAGAGATACGAGACACTCGGTTATTATCTGTCGAGCGTGGCGGCGGCATGGCGAACGTGGCGCATGCACCCAACGTGCGCCTCCTAATATATTCGAAACCCTGCCGTGGATTGTGTTGCGCGGACTGAAATATTCCGTGCCATAAATTTCGCGAGTATTCTCCGCAAAAGTCCACGATACGAGCCGACACGATCCGGAGAGTTTTCTATTTTATCGAAGTATACGTAAAATTGATGGATGCCTACTACAACGTCTGACTACGTTGATATTTTTCATTTCGAAGCCTTTGGTTTGGTATCGTACGATTTTTCTTTAGTTAATAACGTCAACAATGAATAATCTAATATTAGCACATCTTAATGATTATTATGGTACTTGATTTTTGCCTAATCGAGTCGGATTACAGCAGAAAGTTGTCGGATTACTTTTCTTACACTTATATGGGCTTAAATTTTTTTCGTATTATTTGCATTTTTTTTTTTTCATTTACACTATTAAAATTTTAGTTGAAGAGAATTCGAACTGAATAAAATACTACGAATAATTATAACAATATAAAGGACAAAATATGATCTTTTACATTTTCGTCTTTATAATATAAAACTTCTAATAAAAAACAAATATACGACTCTATTTTTATCTTTCTTTTTTATAAACATCGTTTGCAAACAGTTTTGATTGTCAATAGTTGGAGAACATTGCGGATACAGTTGGCCGACAATATTTCATGGTTATTTTTTCCAGGCCAACAAGTTTCGTATTTCACAACGTTGAACGTAGATACTGCTGGAATTTGGATTTTTATATATTTTTGCTGTTAAAAAATATATTAGTATATGTAGACGCGTTGAAAAAAAGTTAGACAATTATTCCTAAAGATGTTGCAATGAATAAATCTTTTTAATCATTACTATTATTATTGTCTTTTTTCTATATGTCGATATGTTTCAGAAATAAAAAATCGTGCAAATTATTCTCAAATATATATATATTTGTACAGGCACGTGTGTAGATTTGTAAGTTTTTGTGTTGTATATTACTTTTCGTCGAAAAAATATACCTTTTATTGATCATGTGCAGGGAAATTACTTGTAAATAATCGATCAGCTTGTGCGTACAATTGGCAAGAATCTTAGAGCATTTTAATATACAATCATGGTAAAATATGATGAGAAAATGATGAACTGATAGAGAGTAATAATGCCCGACAAATCTGTAGTTTGTGGTGGTCCAGTAATTCAGCTTCAGGGGAAAAAAGGAAAAAAATATTGAAACTCGAGCTGTTATTGGGCGCGGTCGCTTCTCTCTGCGATGAGAATTTCACCTGCGCAGGGCCGTCGAGCGCTCTTCTTGCGATTGATCGATCGCACAGAGATCAATGCACAGCCAATACGTAAACGGAATATTTAGTGACAAAGAGTCACTAATGAATACATGAAACGGTTAAAGGTGTAATATGTGACACAATATCGCGTGCTATGCTATTAACATATACATATATATAGTATAAACGGCATGTTTTAGGAAAAGCTACAATATGTCTACAATAATCGTATTTGAGGGAATTTGACATTAATTTACAATTTGCGGAATTCTAATATGTTATCTTTCATATTCTAGTTTGTTCACGTGATATATAATTCTTTAATTCCTTTTAATTTTCAATAATTATTTGTATTAGAAGATAATGAGAGAAGAAAAAAATGTGTTATTAATGCAAATAAATATAAATATATACTATTAAAACGAGATCAATATATCAACGTAATTGGACAGCTACATATTAAGTCTAATTAAAATAAATCATAAGGTTGAGAGAAGAAAGAGATTTTAATCAGAAAAATAAGTAATTTATAAATTCCAACAGATAATTTTGTCGATAAAAAGACAAGATATCGAAAGTTTGCAGTTAGAATAGCTGACAAGTACAAGAAGTAAAAAGACATTAAACCAATCGGATATAGTTATGCATGCATAAGTTTTAAAATACATTACATATAATGAATAAGTACAATGACTGTTAATATCGAGTAACAAAGATTGGATACTTCTAACGAGAGAATATCGATTATCGAGAACGTCAGACGACATTATTTAGTTATGACTAAGTTTAATCACTGTTCTCAGAATAATTAAAAGATTCAGTTCGATCCACATTTCTATCTTTCATTTTCGTACTACTTTCTACTTGCGATATGTCGTGTAAAGGAAAAAGTTTTTATTTAGAAGTTACTACGAATAATTATAACAATATAAAGGACAAAATATGATCTTTTACATTTTCGTCTTTATAATATAAAACTTCTAATAAAAAACAAATATACGACTCTATTTTTATCTTTCTTTTTTATAAACATCGTTTGCAAACAGTTTTGATTGTCAATAGTTGGAGAACATTGCGGATACAGTTGGCCGACAATATTTCATGGTTATTTTTTCCAGGCCAACAAGTTTCGTATTTCACAACGTTGAACGTAGATACTGCTGGAATTTGGATTTTTATATATTTTTGCTGTTAAAAAATATATTAGTATATGTAGACGCGTTGAAAAAAAGTTAGACAATTATTCCTAAAGATGTTGCAATGAATAAATCTTTTTAATCATTACTATTATTATTGTCTTTTTTCTATATGTCGATATGTTTCAGAAATAAAAAATCGTGCAAATTATTCTCAAATATATATATATTTGTACAGGCACGTGTGTAGATTTGTAAGTTTTTGTGTTGTATATTACTTTTCGTCGAAAAAATATACCTTTTATTGATCATGTGCAGGGAAATTACTTGTAAATAATCGATCAGCTTGTGCGTACAATTGGCAAGAATCTTAGAGCATTTTAATATACAATCATGGTAAAATATGATGAGAAAATGATGAACTGATAGAGAGTAATAATGCCCGACAAATCTGTAGTTTGTGGTGGTCCAGTAATTCAGCTTCAGGGGAAAAAAGGAAAAAAATATTGAAACTCGAGCTGTTATTGGGCGCGGTCGCTTCTCTCTGCGATGAGAATTTCACCTGCGCAGGGCCGTCGAGCGCTCTTCTTGCGATTGATCGATCGCACAGAGATCAATGCACAGCCAATACGTAAACGGAATATTTAGTGACAAAGAGTCACTAATGAATACATGAAACGGTTAAAGGTGTAATATGTGACACGATATCGCGTGCTATGCTATTAACATATACATATATATAGTATAAACGGCATGTTTTAGGAAAAGCTACAATATGTCTACAATAATCGTATTTGAGGGAATTTGACATTAATTTACAATTTGCGGAATTCTAATATGTTATCTTTCATATTCTAGTTTGTTCACGTGATATATAATTCTTTAATTCCTTTTAATTTTCAATAATTATTTGTATTAGAAGATAATGAGAGAAGAAAAAAATGTGTTATTAATGCAAATAAATATAAATATATACTATTAAAACGAGATCAATATATCAACGTAATTGGACAGCTACATATTAAGTCTAATTAAAATAAATCATAAGGTTGAGAGAAGAAAGAGATTTTAATCAGAAAAATAAGTAATTTATAAATTCCAACAGATAATTTTGTCGATAAAAAGACAAGATATCGAAAGTTTGCAGTTAGAATAGCTGACAAGTACAAGAAGTAAAAAGACATTAAACCAATCGGATATAGTTATGCATGCATAAGTTTTAAAATACATTACATATAATGAATAAGTACAATGACTGTTAATATCGAGTAACAAAGATTGGATACTTCTAACGAGAGAATATCGATTATCGAGAACGTCAGACGACATTATTTAGTTATGACTAAGTTTAATCACTGTTCTCAGAATAATTAAAAGATTCAGTTCGATCCACATTTCTATCTTTCATTTTCGTACTACTTTCTACTTGCGATATGTCGTGTAAAGGAAAAAGTTTTTATTTAGAAGTTCGTGCATTCTCTTGTAAATACAGAACATTAATATCTTAATAGAATAATGTAATGTTTTATATAAAAATATTTACGTATATATTTCACATGCGATATTAAAAGATATTCAACGAATAAGCTCCTCACGCTGGCAGTATTTAAATCAAATTTCTTCAAAACCCAAGAACATTAATTCTGCACGTAGGTATCAAACAGCGAATCAGAACGTGATAAGAAATTTTACGTAAAAATCTCCATGCGTACAATAGGAGTTTATCGAATGCGACCTGAGTCTGTAGACGGCCCTGATGAGGGGGTCGCGGGAGTAACCGGGAGCAGAAGGGATGGAGAGACGACGAGCTTGGGCCGAGCGGGTGGTATGGGGCCTAGGTGTTAAAACACGGTAATTAACAACGAGGAACGTCGTGGAGAACCGAGAGAGCGAGAGAGAGAGAGAGAGAGAGACCGTCGGCTCTCTCCAGTGGCTACCAAGATTTACTGCCAAATGGCCGCGTATTTATGAACTACGCCGGTTGTGTGGTGCGGGCGCAACGCACACCCGCACGCGCTCGCGAACACGTCTGTGAGTTTGCTCGTATATAGCGGATGCGCTCACGAGGGTCGGCGAGAGCGGAGTGCTAACCGGCCATCGATCATGTTTCGTGGATAGTTAGGAGCCATGAAACATTCATACGCGATCGACCACCCATCGCAGTCGTGGTCTTCGCGTTTGAACGGAATTGCAACGGCGCGGCGCGGCGTGTCGCGGCATGGAATCGCTTAAGGATTGCACTCGCTCAGGACACGTCGGACGTATAACGTTTATAAGAAGAGATCGAATCTGCGGGCAACAACGAGAGGGAACGTCGACGGAACGAAAAATCAACTCGTACATATTGAATTATGTTACACGCTATAGTTTGATAATAACTTTTCATATATTAATTTAATTGGTAAAAATTTGCACATTTTGTGTACTGAAGGCTTTGAATGTTTTTTTGTTAACGCTAGAACTGCCTACAGTATTTTGCTAGAACTATCGAGAAGGCCAATTTACTAATTTTCTATCCTTCTTTTTTGATTAAAATATACAGTTATTGATATATTTGGTACTGGACGAATTAATAAAAAAAAAAAGGGACAAAATCGAAATAACACTATCGAGCTTAAATGTTCGCGCGATTGTTTTCTTGGCATGACAGACGTGCGAGAATTAGTGCTGAGCGCGCAATCGTCTAATCAATCGAGGAAACAGAATCGTGTATCCCGACGTGCAGAGGTGGAGGTATATAGATAGGTTTCCTCGTGCGCGAGGAAGACGGCATTTTCCGAGGGTGGTTGCTTTATTATCGGTGCGCGCCTTAAATCTCCGAGTCCGGGGGCCTCGCAACAGATCCCTGGTGGTGCTTCTCGTCGAAGCCTCCTCTCCACTCTCTCCCGGCGTGGCAGTTCGAGTTGTTGCCGGCCATAATACATTATGCCTACCTAAGGCTGTTAGTGGCTGACTCGTGCTGGCGCGCGTTAAGTTATTAGAGAATCAATTACTCCTCCGCTATTGTTTATGACGGGCCCCGAGGGCCCGAGACGCGCCCCTAGCTCGTTCTCCTCGGCTGTCCCTCTTGCCACTTACCTCCTCCAACGTGATACTTTGCCGGGCTTAACATTTATACCAGTTTCCCCTCCCATTAAACGGCATATGTATTGTTTTTTTTTGTTCTCCGCTGCCGATATACGCTATCGTTATTACGGCACATAGCATCGCGCCCGATGAAATATTTATTAATACATATGTACTGTGTAAGTACATGTTTTTTAAATGCATATGTCAAATTATATCCGTTTAAGTTGTCTTTAATCATTTTTATAGTTCACTGTTGCTTCTTCTTCTATCTGACAGTGTATAATCGGATTGCATTGCTTTACAGATGTTCCTGTCGATATTTTTTTGTGCTGCGTTCAATTCGATTTCATTTTGACGAATAAGAGTAATTAATTATATTATCTATTTATATACCTTTACGTTTCTTACATTTAATATTCTCTCCAAGGCGATAGACGACTCGGTCCGCCCCTGAACACAATCCAATCGATCCTCGTTCATTACAAGACATCCATTTAGAGTTGACTCTTCGAAGCAGCGACAGCGAATATAAACGAGCGCTGTTTAGCACGCTCGAGGTGCGTCGACATGAACGGAAAGTACCCTTAATTTATGTCCGTTGTACTCATAAGTATCGTGTGCATTACCTTGTTGCAAATGACTCTTTCCCCTGGTACATTTATATTCTTTTTCGATCTAAATATATTTAATTTCTTAATATCGCTATAATTACGTCACTAGTTAAACTCACTGCAATATGCAGAGATCAATTAATCGCGCGATATCTCTTTAGTGTTATTGGAAAAATTATCGCTTGCAATAGTCAGCTGAGAGACAGACGGACAGACAGACAGACAGAAGAAAAGAGAGAAAAAGATTGAGATGGGCAAGAGGAGGAAGAGAGAAATAAATTACCACATAAAATATTGCAATATTCCAAATTAAAACAATTATACGTTGCTTTCCTTCACGGGCAGAGTAATAATTTGGCGCTTACAGCATGCAACGAAAAGGAAAATTTTTCGCGGCTAGGAAGCATAAAAAAGCGGACGCTCTTGTGGGGCGTGAGGATACCGCATGGCGGTGCGATGCGGCCTGTCATTAGGCCCGATATATCTCACGCCGACAACAACACATCGCAAACAAGAAATGACATCGAGGTTTCTCTCTCTTTCCTTTTCGCTGCCATTAACGCGTCTGCGCGTACCTGCAACTTCGAACGCCTCCCCCGGCCAATACGATGACCAGTTATGCCTCGACAATTCGTGAGAAATCCCACGATGCCAACTTTGCTGCTTGGTTAATAATATTCTCGTATGTGCAAAGATATTCAGTAAAACAAAAACAAAAAAAAAAATATCATGACAACTCTCGTATGTCCTAAAACGAAACCCAAGACGTCCGAAAGACGTCTCGAAGCCATTTTTAAGCAGTCTTGTATCTCGATTTTGGACTTTTTGTTGCTGGACAACTTATGGATGTGTATATGTGTGTGTGTGGAAATACATCCCGTTTCTTGAGAACGTTGCATTTCGATCAGCACGAACAATTTCTTTTTCATTAGAACGTAATAAGAGAATCCCGATTACAGTATATTCAGTATTTGGTTAACAACAATATTTCTAATCAGTTATTGGCTATATTTTTGGGTTACTTCTCTATTCAGGACGATGTACGCCATGTCAACCCGTTCTCTTTTAATTAACAAATAAAACCGCTAATATGGACGAGTTTTTGTTTCTTAACATTGAGCATTATTATATTATTTAAATAATACAAAGAATTATATATCGCTAAATAGACTAATAGAAATGTTGATATTAATTGCTTTGTCTTTTACCTAGTATGTATAAAATGCGTTATTGCTTTTATGGAACATTACTTTGGCGCAGCAAATTATTTACTCCGAGAGAGAATGGGGAATAGGTAATTTACAATTACTCACGTAACTCCAGGCGTTTCGTGTCTGATCATTATTATACGAGCCCCATCGTTTTCGCGAAGCCAATAGTGTGCCCCCTCGGGTCTTCCGTCTACCCGTTCGCGAATCAATTTTTTCCCTCCACGAGTGGACGCATGTATATGAAATTAAAAAAGAAACTCGTACGCGCGCGACTCGTAGATAGGGGAGGGGAATACCCGCAAGTAATTCGATCCAAGCGGTATACACGTGTGCCTTGCACTTTTCGCAAAGACGCTTAATAGAACAATGCACCTTCAATGCCGCAAGATTGCACAGCCCGCTTGATGGCTTTATGTCTTCCGCATCCAAGGATGCAAATCATCCGAATTGTCACACATTACGAGCGTATTACAGTGATCCGACGGAAGGATAACCTTAATAAGCGCACAGCAAACTGCAGGTATCCAAGTAGGCGTCCCTTGATCGGCGGATCATCTTTAAACCACTGGTATAATCATCTTGCTCGTCTATCTCGTTGCTCTTAAATAGCATCAGGTCGATTCAGTTGAAACTACATCTCCTCTACCGTTGAGAAGTCCAATTTTATTATAGTACCGCGAGAAAGTTCATATAAGCTTAAAATTTTCAAATTTGTATAATATTTTCAAGTGTAGCTATTGCCATTTATTAAAAATATTATCTTTATATATGAACACATTAATTTTTTTTATACAACTTTAATATAAATATTTATGATAGTGTGTATATATATTTATGTATCCAGAATATCTTGTATATATTATCATAAGTTTTATTTTGGACTGTTTAATTTTAATTAAAATTAGCACATGCACTTTCAAAAGAGACTAAAGTATGTAAACATTGAACTGACTGTATATTCATTAAAACTTTGCAATTTTGAACAACGTTTTTAATACGATTTTAGTAATTTATATTTATTTAAAAAAAAACAAAGCAAAAAAAGGTTAAAGTTTATAATGATGTACTAACTATAATACTAATATTAAATAAAAATAGCTGGAAAGCTATAAGAGTCAAAAAACGCAGTTAATGCGCAAATTATTTAAAACAAAGTGTTTTTTAATAAAATTTCGTAAATGTATCATGATCACAAACATTAAGAAATTCAAAATATAAATCGTTATCTTCCACTGTCAGACAAATCATGTGTGGCGCGATTTTCCTCCAAATGGAACATTCCTTGAATGAACAAAGTTCATCAAGAGAAGCAGACAAAGCTTTTTTCAAAAGTGTGATAAAATATTAACATTAATAATATTAATAAAATATATGTTGGACTATTTATTGTGTTAATTGTTAATATCAAAATTAATTCATATGAAAATATTAAAATGAAAAGTCATATAATATTTTATATGCATGAATTATAAAGAAGTAAAACACTTCGTACTTACTAGTAAGTTGTTATTAAAGATATTTTGTTTTAAATAATTTACAAATCACACTAACTGCGTTTTAACTCTTACAGTTCTCTAATTTTTGATTGTTATTTTATATTTAAAGATACATTTCAATTTATAATATATTCCTTTCAATATTGAATAATTTCCAATGAAACATTGTAATGTGTTCACATATAAACAAATTTTCTAATAATATTAAATTTTACGAACTCTTTCGGCAAGAACCTCGCAAAAAAGTCATTCCGACTGAATCGACCTGACGCGTATCTTGGGCCACAAGGGTCACGAGGGGAGGCCTATTTGGGCCTGGCGCGATGTGATCTTATTATACTGCAAAGCGATGATGACCGTGTTTAGGTGTTGGCTTGCCAGATTTAAGAATACACCTCGTGCCTGGACGATTATGGTAACGAGGCTTCTTTAGTCACGTTGACGTGCACCTTGTTCGCGAATAAGGCGCGATATCCCGTGCACGCACGGCGACCTGCACCGATCGCTCGGTTCGCCTCCTTTATTGAAACTTTGCGGTTGCCAGCTACGATGGCGGTTGCTAGACGGAAAACTGTCAAGGATATCATTGGCACGCCCGATAGGCAATACATTCAACATCGGTTTAGATATATCTATAATATAAAAATGAATCCATCTATTAAATAGTTTTCAAGTAATCGAGACAGTAAGTAGTAAGTATTCTCTAAATTTTTTAGAGTAACTCTCACTCTAGAGATACTCTACCAAATTTAAAGTTAACCAAAGTAAGCAATAAAAGAATTGCACAATTCAAATCATATATGGTATATTAATATTTCATTATAGAAAATTATTGATATCTGTTAATTTTCTCGTGTATTTAAATAAATTCTAACCTTCTTTCATCTATTTTTAGATTTTTAGATAGATATAACAAGTTTCACAAGAGTCCGCTTTCTGGTCTCTCTCTTTTCGAATTAATTTTCGTGCCGACTTACATTAGAGAGATTAATGACTTTATACTGGGGGAAACTCGATTCAACGATATGTCACACATTACGGGCATATTACAGTGATTCGTGCGAGAGATAGCTATAATAGCCAGTATCCCAAAAATGCTGGCATGCCGAGGCCGAAGGAACGTTCACAAAATCATCTCTTAAACTGCCGATAATTTCTTACGTCGCGCTGGGCCGGTTTTTTTTTTCCCCGTTGGGGTTGGGGTAGACACAAGTGTATCGTGTACGAAATTCATTGCAACAGCAATCTCGTATCGGACGAGCGCATCTCGTACTTTGATGCACACGGTCGTGTGAATTTGCGTACAAATTTGCGGATACCCCGCGATTTTATACATTCAGTCGTAAATCGGCGAATAATGCTCGTAATATTCTATTATGCATAAATAACCATTAAAAGTTGATCGTTTTATAAAATTATATTAATTTACCGCGTCACAAATAAGAGAAAAGTTAATAAATGTTGGAGAGCGCCGCGTAACTAAGTTTACAAACACAATATAATTTGCCGAGCACTATGCGATAAATAATTTATACGTTTCAGTTTAAGCTTTCGCGTATGTTGCAAAAACATCGTAAAATTAAATCGCGATTACGCGTGCATGATTACTCTGTTATTACGCGATAACGTTACGCTTTGCTTTTATTTCCAGTAATCACGTATAATTAAAATGTGATAATTATAAGATATCACCTGTAAATGAAAAACTAATTTTTTTATTACCTTTATCTTTTTAAAGAATCTTATTTTTAGAAAATAAATATTAATTATTAATAAAATGTAAGATGATTGTATATTTTTTAAAATTATTCTTTCTGAGGATGTGTAATAATTAAAATATATTTCTTAATTAAATAAGAGCAAAATATAAATGTTTTAAAATTATATCTAGGAGATTTTTAGTGCTTTAATATGGCTATTCAATAAACACCAATTAAAAGTAATAATAATTATATAAATTCATTAATTTTTCTCAACAATATATAAATACATATAATACAATGTAACTCATGTATTACATAACAGTTATATTGTTGAGTGTGAAACTATAACATTGATGTATGTTACATTTAATTGATATTTAGTGGGCGAAGATCAGCGTCAGAGCAACTGAAAAATTTGTTATCACAGTTCATGGCGAAGATGTACAAGCGACGCGTATAAATATGTACATATTTCTCTTTTGTCACCAATAAAATCAATCCTTTCGCTTTCTTCCCAGAGGCACGGGAGGGTTAACAACCTAGCGGGGACAAGGAGGACGAGTAAGGAACAGCGGAGAAAATAAGCGGACATCGAGGGAGGAAGATCGAGCAACAAGATCTCACGAGGTATCTCGATAAATCCCTTTCGCTGGACAAATAACGACAAGGCTCATTACTATAAACACGTCTCGCGCGCGGTCTCTGCGTGTGGCACGTCGAGTCGCCACGCTCTCCATGGCCATTTATTTTTATATCCGCGCGACTCCCTTGTTCGTTATTATATTATCTGGCGCGTCCGTCCCGATCATCGCGCGCTCGACATTTTTGCATCCTCCGCCCTCACGACGGATATGAAAAATGCAACGAGAACAACCGAAAGATCCGTGAGCTTGTCACGATAAGACATCGTGTGTTTGGCAGATGAGAACATTTTGCCCGTGTAAAACTCTTTTCAAATTACTTCTTCGTCCGTTGGTTCCCAGACGTAAAATCTCTTGTAATAGTTAATTCCAGTATTTAATATGTGCTTTTATCACTTGTAATAATATGTATACTTGACTGTAATTAAAGCGAGCTGAATACATTAAGCATATAATACAGTTACTGTCATTCATTTCGCAAAAATGTTTGCGATTTTTTATCGATATGGGCAATAACAGCCTTTACTTCGTTGTCGATATGATGATTGTGAATAGAGAGTGATTTTTCATGCACTTTCCACCTTTTGTCATGTTTAAACCAGAAGCGCGACGTCATTATTCGACCTTTACTCATGCGGTAGGTAATGTAAACTGAAGCCCTGGCACCATCGACATCGATATAATGTGTCTGCAGGGCGGCCCAATCGATACATCAATTAATTTTTGAAAGGAGGCTGCTCTCGACTAATTTAAATGGTCAGACGAGACGTGGGGAACTGATGTGTACAACACACACAAACACACACACGACACACGCGCGCGGAGCACCTGGCTGTTTCTTTCCTTTTCAACCCACATTTTTATTATTATTGTTGACTATATGTTTCGATGCAATGAATATGCAATCAAGTAATTTTGATTTCAAATACAAAAAACAATTTGACATATAAATATGTATATACATTTATGTATAAGTATGTATTACTATATAATTACACATTTAATATTTGTGTTGTAAAATTATAAAATTTTAATTATTATGAGAAAAAATATATAAGATGTAATTAAATTTAGTTCAAATCCAAGTAATTCATATTAATTTAGTAATATTTAATTAAAAGGTGAAAAATAATAATTAATGACATACGTAAATTGCAGCAAAATTAAACAAAAACATAATTAAATAAAACAGATTAATGACAAGAAATATAGATTCGTCATTTTGCGATATTTCTCGATTTCTATCAATGCACTTTCTAGTACGAATGTCCTGAAAACGATGCAGGAACCTTATTTCATGGTTTATTTTATATTTTTATATCTATTGCACTTAATTTCAAATAATATATTTAATGCGAGACTTACAAAACAACTACATATTTTAATAAATCTATTGATTTAATAATTAGAAGTATTTATTGTAAAACAAAAATTACGCTTTTCAAAAAGAGTTTATATATATCTATATCTGTATCTATGTTGTATATTACTTCATATCCTTCACGGTTTCACGAAAAATATCCACTATTAAATTTGCAAATTTAATTTTAAAAAAATGCGTACTAAAAGATACGTAGAATATGTGAATTTATTTAATAATAATCTATCGGGGAATATTTATAAATTTACTCTAAAACACATTCATCGCGAAACAAAAATACTTGAGTATTTTCATAAACAATATAAATTCAATTTACATCCATGTTACGTTCAATTTACATTCACGCTTCACAACATTTTTGCGACGATCACCTCGTTTCGCAATATCTCTGCGAAAACTGTTATCCCAATATTTCTGGGAAAATCGCTCCGCCTCACAATATTCTTGCAAAGTTCAATTTTGCAATTCCTTTAGGAATATTATTTGACAGCAACGTCGAAATCGTATTTAAAAAATCAAAATTTAAACATCGTAGCGGTATCTAAAAATTGCAACACAGTTTGCCACTCAAGCAGATTAAAAATCTATTCATTAAATTTATATATTATAATGTAAAATTTTCGTGAGAAATGTATTTTCACGAAAATTTTACAATCTGTAAATACAATAAAATTCGTGTTATTTATTTACTAAAAGCAATCACGAATATAAATAATAATAAAATAATATATAAATAATATATATAATAAATAAGTAATAAATGGAAGCTATAACAACTGCAAAATTGTTGATGTAAATGTTATTAATTACCTAAAAAAATAATTAAAAAAACTTGTGATAATTATGCAAATCTAATCTTACAGAATTTCTTAAATACTGAAATAAACATGCGATAAGAATTATATAAGAATGAAATCGAAATAACAAAAAACTAAAAAAAAAAAATTAAATTGTGATATCAATATCAATTCGTTCAAAATAATCTTAACAAAACTTTATAATTTCTGTGAATTTAACTCTATGAAAGTCATAATGTATTTTTCCTCATCAACACAGATATTATTATAAAATTTATAAACCGGATAAGTAAAAAATTGCGAAATGTATTAACAAATGTAAAATAATCGCGATGTTTATTTTCCATGATTTTTCATGATTTACGAAGTTCAGGCAAATACTACGTTAAAAAATCCATACAAAAATTAAAACGTCGAGAAGAGATAAGTGGTATAAGTTAATAATATAATAAATCATATTTACATTTAAAAAACACGAATCATATTTTATTATATAGGAAATTAATTCTCAACACATTGTCAAGATATAAAAATTACAGTTATTTTTAAAAACATTTCTTTATAATAATCAAAATATAATTTTTATGTATAGTATGTAATTTAATATTAAAATATATATTAAAACGTAGGCAGAATTATAAAATTTATAAAAATTATGAAATATTCACAGTATTCTTTTCACATTTGAATGTGTAAAAAATTTGTTTTAAGTTAGATTTCTAAAATGTTTCTAAAAGTAGTCAAACTTTATCAGTATATATTTTATTAATCGTATTAATAATGATATGTCATTAAAATAATGGAGAAGAGAGAGAGAAAGAGAGAGAGAGAATATTATAATAAATAATTCCATTTTGATTTACCATTTCAAAAAATGTTTTGTTTTCCTTAAAACGGAAAGATTGTAACTTTATAAGCAAAATTTATAAGAAAAATAAATCGTACTGATTTCAAAAACAACTTTATCATCAAAGATAAAACCCATCATCTTTGTCCTAAATTCTACTTAGAGAGATATAAAAAGACTAATCAGAATTATCCGCAAATCAAGAAAATATTTATATTAAGTCATAAATAAATGTATTAGATACAAAAATTATAAAGATTAAAAAACTTATACAAACATAAATATATAAGAAAAATTAGTTCCGATACAGAATACATAACAAGTTTCGGCCTTACGTTTAGGTCCTCTTCAGTGTACAAAATTTAACGCAGTAAATCCATCAAAATTAAAATTAAAAAATTAAGACATAGATACAAGATGAGAGTATTTTTCAGAGAAACGACAGAGCTTGTCAAGCGATTGGATGACCTTTTGCGACATTTTCTCGTAGTTCTCTGAGTCCATAAAGTAAGAGAAGTCTATGTCGTTAAATTAATCGTCAGCGTTAAATTTTGTACATCTGAAGAGAGCCTAAACGTAAGGCCGAAACTTGTTATGTATTTTGTATCGGAACTTATTTTTCTTATATATTTATGTTTGTAGTTTTTTTAACTTTTACAATTTTTTGTTTGTATCTAACATTTATTTATAGCTTAATATGAATATTTTCTTGATTTGCGGATGACGGTCTAAGAGTATATGTGTGTCTGACCCATGGTACTCTTTTTTGATTTTTATTTAAAAAAATCAATATTTATGAAAAATGCTCTCAATAAATCTTAAAATATACATTTTAATTAAAAAAACCCTTAATTATATAAAAAAAATTGAGACCAAAAATCTTCCATTTTAATATATTTTTTACTATTTGAATTTTTGTGACTTATGGTGCCCCAATCTCTCCTATTTATATCAGATGAACAATATACGTAACTTCTTCTACTATCTTTCTCTGCATTTAAGATTATTTAATTAAATTCACACTGTAAAATTCGTTCTAAGATTTTACAGTTTTTACATGTATATTCCTTCAAAATTATCGCATGATATATAAAACATCTGTGCAGTACAGCGGCACACCACACACGGTATATTATAACAATACGATGAAGGTATCGCGTCGTATCTCCGCGCGTCTGTGTTCTCTGAACTTTTAATTACCGCGTTCGCGCTTACCAAACAATTATCGCGCTACGTGCGACGTTCTCTCCTCGGGGCTCCGTTTTTTGTTCCACCTTCGTTTCACGGCCTGTACGTGCCCTAAGGTGGTGCCCCGCGTGCGCACGTGGAGAGTGTTGGGGCTCGTTCGAGAAGGCCCGCGCGTCTCATGTAATTTTCATCGAGTGGGTGGATACCCATTATTTCGCATTACAGGGTCCTTACGATCGTGTCGGTCATGCGGATCGAGTGGAACGATCGCGCATTAACGACTCGAGAACTCGCGCAAGATTTCTCGGGCCTACGTACAATTTTGCGCAAACCGCGACGTACGACAATCGATAGGATTCTGTTTCTCGAGTTTTTTCCTTAAATGTAAAATTTTTATTTATTTTGTCTGTTTCTTGCACTAAACTCTTTACTCGTTTCACAAAAAATATAAATATGCCTCATACCTTATTTGTATATCTATATTATATAGCGCGTTATGCTTAAGCTCTATTCCTAACTTTTTATTTTGCAATAATTGCAATAATTGCAATATTTAATATTTGTCCCTGTTCTTAATATATCTTCTATTATTCTATAAAGTCTTATTCTTGCAGCGAATTTTTTAATTATTAATTGAAGAAAATTGAACTTTAATTTAAATCGTTAAATATAATTAAACCGATCTCACACAAATTTACAATTAGATGGATTTGATGTCACTATTCGTATTTCAAATTATTGCAGAGAGAAAGAAAATAGAGAGTCGCACGGGTCAGGTATGTGTGTGTCGCACGGTTTTGCAAGGATCCATAACAACGCGCCGGTATACGATCTTTTTGTTTCTTAATGCCGGATCATTAGCGGCACCGCATTAGCGGACGGTCCCGAGCGCGAGTTAACGATAACAGATTGTACAGCGGGGCGCGATGTTTGCGAGCATTATTGGCGCCACTTGTACATCGTTACCAGTGTACGTGACGTATCGGCGGGGTATCAGAGAGGTCCGCACCATCCACCATATCATTATGACGCCTCGCAGGCAGAACTATCGATCCCGATCGATGATATTAATAGTCGCTAACTACAGTCCTCCGAGCCGCCCGCTTGTGCGAGTTATACAGCAAGTTTCAGTATAAGGCGCTTTTCAACCCGTCAGTCGACTATCCTTTTTTCCTATATCCATCATTTGTCGCGCTAATTGTTTATAATTGTTCCGTCAAAGTCGAACGTACCGGATGCACGAAACTGTTGAATGAAAACAAAGTTATATAGGCGATATATATATATATTTGACTCTCTCTCTCTTTCTCTTATCTCTCTGCAATAATGTTTATTTTTTTATAGTTAATTTATATTGTCGAACAATATATATCTACGGTTCATTCTAGGCGACAAATATACAGTCGAATTTATAAAAATAACAGAATACGTACAAATGACAAATACAAATTTTTTGATAATTTTCAAACAAATCCCATTAAATATTTAATATATATTAAAATATCAATAAGTTTATATTAGCAATAAAGTCGTATTTAAAATTAATGTCGTTTCAAGATTACTTACGTCTGATTGATGTGGGCGCGTTGCAGGGAAGGATTTTGATTCATATCTTCCGAATTTTCTGCGATCTAAGCTTCGAATTTTTTTGCAATCTTCAGCTTTGCCATACGAATATCTATCATAGTGACTATGTATAACAGACTTGTTTTTTGTTGGCTGAACATTGCACGATTCATCATCTTTTTTCTTTTTCTCTCTATCTAGAAGAGAAATGAAAACAACTGAATTAATAGTACAAAAATAAGTTCAAGACTTAACATTAGACACGTTCAGCAAAATGTCTCTTCTGCAACTATTGGAAATTTTTTGCTGAGATGGAACTATAGTCCTTTAATGTCTATTTATTTTTAACAATGTAGATTAATTTTAATCTCAGTTTAACGTTATTAATAAGGAAGTTCGAGCGTTATAAATATTCTTGTTATTGTATTATATAAAGAGTATTGAATAATTACCGTATTTGTTCAGACAAATAGTTGTTTCATCGCGATCGATATAAGTGGTCTGTAGCGCGAAACGACGATCGATCAATGGAACAAGATTACGAAAATTCATTTGTTCGATACTGAAATGAATTCGACATGAATCCGCTAATTAGGCTAACTATGTATAAAACTTCTTTTACACCGAACACTTGATACGCGTATTAACTAAATAATTTTCTATTAAATAATCTTAATATTTCAGCAATGTATTTAAAGAATAATGTATTAAATTATAGTAAAATATACAAAGTAATTAATTAAATACACACATCATATGTATATGTTTACACATAACGCTAAAATTAAGATACAATTCAATATAAAGTTAGAAATTAGTACTCGTAATAATTGCACAACTTGAACTAGCCTAAACGACAATTAATAAGTGTCTGAAGTCGCGCGCGATCGCCATATCGCCACTAAGGGCCAATTTCACCAACGTCGGTTGAGCTAATCGACGGTTAAAGTGTCAACCGTGATTGGTTCATTCTGGTCAAAGGCAAATGCGATTGGATAATTCCATTGGAATTAACCGTCGGTTAGCTTAACCGACGTTGGTGAAATTGGCCCTAAAGCGCGAAGGTATGTATGTATGTACTACATAATACATACTACCGACTACGCTAGGGAATTTGTAAGCAACTTCATGGCCAGGGACCGGGAAACTTTTAGAGGAGCTATCACCACGGGAGAAGTACTCCTAGGCCGGTATTCATAGTCAGTTCTTATATTCAAGACCATCTTAAGTTCAGTCTTGAGGAGTTACGAACCAATCAGAGGGCCGCTTTAGCATCTTAAGACATTACTTAAGGCAGTCTTGAAATAAGAACCGACTATGAATACCGGCCCTAGGCATTCAAAGTCGATTCTTATTTCAAGACTGTCAAATTAATTAATTATTCTCCTCACATTCGATTATGATTTGTTGATTTCTAAACCTACTCCTTAATCCACTACTTCTACTATCCATTGTAGAATGGGCTTTAAGTAATGTCATAAGATGCTAAAGCGGCCCTCTGATTGGTTCGTAACTCTTCAAGACTGAACTTAGAGCTCTAAACACAATACGAGGGAATAGCGATAGCGATAAGGCTGAAATCACACGGTACGGAATAGAATTGCGGAATAGAGAGTGCGTCATTCAAGCAACCAATCAGTGCTAGAAAGCAAAATGCGGAATAACGCTGATTGGTTGCTTCAATGACGCACTCTCTATTCCGCAGTCCTATTTCGCATCGTGTGATTTCAGCCTAAGTTTCAACTTATCAGAAATTGAATACACCGGAACACGCATTTTTGATAGGTTGAAACTTATCACTATGACTATTACCTCGCATTATGTTTAGGGCTTAAGACGGTCTTGAATATAAGAACTGACTATGAATTCCGGCCCTAGTTTCTAGTGTCTCTATAAGAATACAGAGTCTGGACAATTCGTGGACAACTTTTCATTGGTTCACATATATAGGATACATTGATTAAGGGCCACTTTCAGCACTCGATTAAACTTAATCGGCCTAATATGACCTTCTGCACATTGAACGCGGAAACGCTTACCGCGCGGTAAAATGTGACGCGGTAGCTAATAAGCATATAGATCCTAACATGTTCATTGGTTACCGAGTCGCATTTTGCCATGCGGCAAGCGTTTCCGCGTCTACTTTGCAGGAGCCGTTAATCCATTGGATTTGACCAATCGTGTCTATCGTCAAAATTAAAGGCGGTATTCATAGTCAGTTCTTATATTTAAGACCGTCTTAAGTTCAGTTTTGAGGTGTCATGAACCAATCAGACAGCTGCATTTGTATCTTAAGACATACTTAGGGCCTCTTTCACCAACGCCGATTAACTTAATCGACGATTAGTCCATTGGAATTGACCAATCGCATTTATCATTTAGTTTTGACGACAGACGCGACCATCACACGTATGTACAAAAATTTTAGTAGAATCGTAAGGTCTTAAGCAAATCGGCCAATCACAGTTTACCGTATTAAAATGTGAGATCGTAATCTTGATTGTGATTGGTCGATTTGCTTAAGCCTTTACGATTACTACTAAAATTTTCGTACGTGTGATGGCCTTTAGTATAGGGTCCCTAGGGCCCGATATTCATAGTCGGTTCTTATTTCAAGGCTTCCTTAAGTAATGTCTTAAGATGCTAAAGCGGTCCTCTGATTGGTTCGTAACTCCTCAAGACTGAACTTAGGACGGTCTTGAATATAAAAACTGATTATGAATACCGGCCTAGGCCAGACTCCTTATGCCTAATTCATACTGAATGCGATGGGCGATGAACGATGAGCGATATCCAATAAAAGCTTTGCTTTAGCTCACACGACGATGTAAAGCAGAGTTCTTATTGGTTATCGCTCGTCGCGCATCGCTCATCGCGCGTAGTGTGAACTAGAGACCCTATAATAGGGAATCTGGCCAATGTTCTAGTAAGAAATAAAATGGCGTCCATAAGGAACACGGAGATAAAGGAAGGAGCATGTATCCCTCCTTTACCTTCGTGTTCCTTATGGACGACATTTTATTTCTTACTAGAACATTGGCCAGACTCCCTATTATAGGGTCTCTAGTGTGAACTAGGCATTAGGGCTGCGCAGAATAAAAGGAACAGGGAACAGAGAATAAAGCGGGGAGCACAGACTTGAGCCCCAACACAGACTTTTGCATAACGCATAAAGCATGTGCATAAGGAATTTCATTGGCCCATTTTCTTATGCATGAGTCAATGGACCAATCAAATTCTTTATGTATATGGTTTATGCGTTATGCAAAAGTCTGTGCACCCCGCTTAAGAATTTCAACCTATCAGAAATCATACACACTGTTTATTCCACAGTATATGACTTCTGATAGGTTGAAATTCTTATTCTCTGTTCCCTATTCCTTTTATTCTGCGTAGCCCCTTATTATAGGGACTCAGTTTGTAGGTTTTGCGTCTGTAGCTCTGTCTGTAGCGTTTATAGCGCGTGCTCAAGCGTGATCCTCGAATGCACCCCTAGTTTTCAGTGAAAACATCTGCGCGCGCACATTACACCATTAAGAAAGATTCATATGACGACCGTGGCCCGTGGCGAGGGCGTTAGGTGTCGATCGGGTGCTGTGCATTTGTGCAGCTCCCGGAAAAGATAATAAACAAAAGGAGCGATGGTTCATCTCTCTTGAAAAAACATCTTTCCCTCATCAGGAATGCTTCGCGTTGTGCTCGCGGTCGTTTGAGGTTATTTTCGCGTGAGTGAGACATCGCGGGGTGAGTACTCGCAAAAAGAAACGCGACATAATCCATTCGTTTCCTCTACCCCCCCCTTCCCCCTCCTCTCTGTCTCGAGCGGCGCGAGCTCCGTTGCGACTTTAATAGGTTATGTTGACAGGGCGCGTATAACCTTGGCCGTGCTTCGAGGCGACCTCAATCGGTCGGAAATCTGGCTCGCGGAGTCGGTTCTCCCCCGTGTTACGTAATTTCGTCCTCAGTTTGTTTCACAAAAGCCGCGCGGCGGCGTAACGCCCGTAGACACCACGGGTTTTTATGCGGCTGCATCTGTCACAATATATCGCGATTCCGACCGCTCGCCGCGCCATATTAGTAGCGGAGTGTTTTCATTTAACTCTCCTATTTTTTTTTTTTTTTTCGAAATACCATACACGCGATACGCATTTATTACCAAAGCGGTTGCGAAACAAGAGTTCTCGATACTCCGGGTTTTCCAATAGGACGAGCTTTGTATACCATGTAACAAGCTATACTAATTTGGGAATGGTTTTGAAAATCACAGTCATTTTTAGACTGTCGCACGTTGCTTCGAAAACTTAGAAATTCTGACCGGTACGATCTGCACATATACGATTTTGAAAACCAAGCTAGATCGCCGTTTTCTTATTCGAACATTGCTAATACCGAAGACACCTATACGAAAAACAAAACGCACATTTTGATAGAACATATTGGATTATGTGTGTAAGATTTTCGCTGTTAAATTGATTAACTCTCTTTCAGTTGCAAAATGACGGAAAATAATGTACCCAGAATGAAATCGCGCAATGGGGCGCGAATTTTTAAAAATCCACCACAGCCGCACATGTGTATTCAAGATTTTATACAGGTATTATACCATTGTAATAACAGTGCTGTTACTGCAAGAGTTTATTACATAATTTGTAGAAATCAATGCTATCAGTATTATATAAATATCAATTTTCTTGATAGGGTACTATAGCTCCATGTTATGTAAATGTACTGTCTTGGGACAAAATTGCAATGCCTCGCACACCTTCACTGCCTGTGCCACTCTATGGAGGTATGAGGGTGCCACCCCCTCGCACAAAGACAGAGGCTATAGTGTTTGCTGTAATGGCCAATCCAGAAGTCCTACGAATAAATGGCAAGAATGCTCAGGAAGCAAAGGTAATTAAAACATTTTTAATCTGTAGAGATTTACTAATAAATATTCCTTGTTATATTAATTCTAAGATTACTAATGTCCGCAATATTTTTATCACCTATTATTTTGTAACTATTATTTTCTAACAGAAACGTACGAGTTTTATCGAGTTACTATTAGATTTCATAGAAGCTATGAACGCAGGGGTAATTTTCAATCGTAATTATACGATTATGAAAGATCGAGACATCACGGGTGAGTTGAAGGAGGTCTGGAATGCAGTGCTAGCTATACGTGACAACGAGCAGCGTCCTCCGCAGCAGGAAACTTGGATTGATGTTCAACCTCCCATGTCGCAATTTCTACAGTATCCAGAACAACAGCACCAGCAACAACAACAACAGCAGCAGCAGCAGCAGCAGCAGCAGCAAGAATACATACCTCAACCACCACAGTATCACTCAAGCATCACCTATGGTAGGATTATTAACAATGAAAATATGCATTATGAGAACTATGGACATCAGTCTCAGAGTCCAGTAATTTCCAAGAACGAGTCCATCTTCATATCTGGGCATATTGTGGCGCAACACTCTCCTAACAACGTTCATCAAATTGCGCTCGATCAACGTACTGACAACTATCGCGAGCGTGGCACAGATAATCAAGTTGTGCAGAATATTATTGCTGCACAACATCAATTTCAACCTAGGCAAACGTGGCCACAGTATGTGAATATAAAGTATTTGCCTCCGACTATTAATTCTCCAACCCAAATGAAGCCTTTTCAGCCATATACTTATCAGCAGCAGCAACAGCAGCAGCATCACCACCAACAACAACCACAACAATCACAACAACAACAACAACAATCACAACAGCAGCAGCAGCAGCAGCAATCACCGCCTCCGCCGCCGCCACACATGGATAATACGATGTACTTTAATATTCGCAGGATGCAACCGCAACCACAACACTTTAATCACGTACAGTCACAGTATGCTGAGCAATCTGGGCCATTCAATATACAAAACAATACGCATAGAGCAAGTAGACCGCATATGGGAGTAGCTCAGAAAAACAACGTTACTAAAAGACAGGCAAATTCACCGACACATATTTCTTGTACAAATTGCCAAAATAGAGAAGACCAATCTTTCACAAAGCCGAAGAGTCCTGTTAAAGTTCTTCAAAGGGAAATGTTGACGGAGCGACAAGATACAACTAATGTGGAGAATAAAGCTTCAGCGGAAAAAACAGAAGAATCGAAAACTGTTCCGGTAACAGATTTAGATGAGGTTCTAAAAAAGAATGATGAATTTGTGGTTAATACGTATCCAGAAAAACAAGACATCTGTAATACAGAACCCGCGTGTACCACCAATGAAGCGCCATCATGTGAAGAAAAGAATTCTATAAAATTGGAATCCAATAAAATGCTTTTGATGGAAACGAAAGGAACGGAAGTGCCAGCTACACAATTGACTCTTCAGAAAAATGCCAATAAGTTTGTTAGAGGCAGTGCGCGAACGCGAAGAGCGCAAACGACCAAAGATGATAAGCGTAACTCTTCAGAGAGTCCAAAACGCTCACAGCCAACAGTGAATAGCATTATTAAGAGTGTATTTAAAATTAACCCAGGCGGGTCCAGTGAGGAATCATCCAGTAAGAAAAAAACGAATGGCCAAGCAAGATCAACTAATGGCAAAGCGATGTATGAAAATGAGGAACAGGTACAGCAAGGATATACGATATTGAAGAAGGAGGCTCAGGAGGAGATGGTGAGTGAGATCGCTCAATTATCTATTCAAGACTGCAAGGATGTGACTGAAGTCGCTCCCGTACTCTCGTGATAGCCAGGCCTACAGCTGGTACTCAGCTGTGTCCGCGCGCCACCAAGGGTTTTGTTGTAAATAGGTAGAATTTTAGAAAGAAGAAACAAAAGACACCGCGGATAGAGGAGAGGAAGGGGGAAATACATCTTTGACTAAATCCAGACCTTTATCAGACACTTCGAATGAAATCGGTACGTCCTTGAGACGGCTTTGATTATTATCGCGCGAATACCTCACTCAATGTCATTTGTGATTTTATGACTGTCACAGTGCCGTCATTTTTGAAGGCAGCACTGTCATTTGTCGAAGACACTTCAATAGTCGATATTTTAATTTTTAATGATCCACAACTGTCCGATGTAAAATTTTTTGTTATTAAAAAGTTTATACTTTTTGAAAAATCATGATAAATTTCAAAACCTAAGATAAACAAGATAGCAGTGTAGATCGTTAAGGATTAATCAGCAGCATTAGTAGGCTGTGAGAATTATTGCGGACGTCGCAAATGTGATCATACTAAAGTAACGGTACTACATGTGTGATATCAAGGAACTTATTTATCAGCTTTAGTCGACTATGGAAATGTCAGGAAACTTATTCGCGATCGAAGCTGGGTACAATTTGAATTCATGTATAGTTTAATTCATCAATTTTTACGATTGTTTTCTTAAATCGTTTTAAGTAATAGTTGTAGATGCTTCAATTTCTGTTATAGTTCTCATATCATTGTACTTGTAATAACGAAATTATTGAATTTTGAAATATCGCATTTTTATTGCAGTGGAAAATTTATTAAATTTTTTTACTTAGATTAGTCTGATGAAATAAGATAAATCTAATTCCCTTTACTCCGTATTTTGTAAAAAAAATAAGCATTTAAATGAAATATTA
Organism: Cyphomyrmex costatus; assembly: GCF_001594065.2. Classification (NCBI taxonomy): domain Eukaryota; kingdom Metazoa; phylum Arthropoda; class Insecta; order Hymenoptera; family Formicidae; genus Cyphomyrmex; species Cyphomyrmex costatus. The sequence continues at coordinate 2,917,497 of NW_017280289.1, forward strand.
CAATTTGTTAAATGTTTAAGTTCTTATCTTGAATAAGTATACATATGAAATGTGGATATATATATATCTATACCTACTCTAAAAATAAGTATAAATATTATTTGTTTACTATTTTTTACTGTACCCACTACGGTGACGAATGTGATCACTTGAGAGCATAAATTCACGCTTGCTAATCGAGATCCGTCTATCTATCTACTAATCAATCTGCTTCCAATATGTCGTGGCAAATGAGGTCAAATAAGATCTCATTAACAGAGGAAGTAATCTTAAGATATTTTTAAGTGTATGAGATTTTGAACGCTTCCTCATTGTCTCTATGCGCGAAAACAAATTTAATTTTAAATTGAACTAAACATTATAGCTGGGTAAAAGCGTTGGCATGTTTCCAAATGTTACTAAACATTGTGTTATTATGCGATGGTTTGGATGTCTCTGAATTATCAAAGATTATATTCTCGTTGAAGGATTATTCAATGTAGTAATATAAATATACGCGAGATTGGAGATAATGAAAATTTTTGTTAAATTGATTAAATGTGCAGATCAGTAATCACGAGATTCATTTTATAATTGAAACTATGTCTGAATCTATTTTGCCCAGCTCCATATTAAGTATACAGCGATATTATCTATAGTTAAGAAGAGTTCGTAGGTTTAAAAAGCGGGAATAGTACGTCATTATTAGGTGAATGTTACTGTAGATTTACGAAGAAAGAAGCATTTCATTATAGAATGTGAAACTGATTTTATCTCGTACTTATCTTTCCACAAATCAATCGGAGAATTTCTATTAAGCTTTTCCATGGCGAAACTTTGTTCAAATTACATTAAATACGGTAACTATCCAGTTGCACTGTACTCGAACATTTCGCAAAATTTTAATGGAATTATTTATATTATGGTATAATTGTATGAATAAGTTTATTTAAATTATAACATAATTTTGTTTGAATAATAATTATCGCAAAAATATTGTTTCGAGTAATATAATATTATTTTTTAGTGTTATCAATAATGCTATCAATAGTTATCTTATGACCTAATAACGTGCTCGAGCAATTATGATTTATATTTCAAAGATTATACAAATTATAATTTGTTATGAAAAGTGCGTTTTTTAATTTTGATATAAATAGAAAAAAAATCTCAATCAAGAATAGTGAAAATTTGGAAGTAGTGCGTATATATAACAATTAATAATTTTATAGTTTAAAAAATAGCAATTATTTAAAGATGTCAGACAAAATATGAACAAATTATTTTTAACAAATATTTGAAAAATTTTTTACAGAAAGTACATTATTTATTAATCAAGTAGACAATGCTTGTCTAGATTGTGACTTTTCGAGGAAAACAAATGCAACTGGATGATTACTACTGTACCTGAAATATGAGCATAAAGCTTCTCTTTTTCGAAATGTACAGTCAGTGAGTCGTTTTTTAATTTTATCGTTATTCTAGATGTTAAACTTTACAATAACAATTTGAATTTATATATGTTGTTTTAAATTTATATGTATTATATATTATCACAGAAACACTAAAAAATATATATGATATATATTTAGAAAATATATATCTAAAATCTTGAAATTTAGTTTAATTCAACGAATTAAACAAACCAAATTGGGAAGAATTAAACGACTCATTGCTCGCTTTCATATAAAATCGTATCTATTTTCTGATTGCCCGATCTAATTTGTCAATCATATTTTAGTTTCTTCAACATTATTCATATCATGAGTTTTTGTTCTAATGATTGTCCTCCACGCGTCAAATACTCAGAGTCAATTTGTGATTTAGAGGACGAATCTGCCATAATAAACTCGCCGTAATCTCGTAAATAATCAAGAAAATGTATAGGGTTATTACATAATCGATTGGAGGAAACCACATTTCTCAGTCGGGCATACTTTGTTTAATCAGCTTAAGAAAAAAGATTTGCGCATAACGTACAGTCTGATCGAGACTAATCAGTCAGTTATCGCACACACAATCGGTCAATTATTTCTTGATTAGTTATAACTAGGTCACAAACATTATTTTCTTATTTAATACGTGATGGAGCTGTCTAAACGCACATCACATATCGACGAACTTGTTCCTGAAAACGTTGAACAAAAACAATAGTTTTAGCGAACCTAATGTTTAATGCGTTATGTAGTCATCGATGCTCCTAATGCTGACAAACGGTCTTCTAATGTAAGCGTGAAAATAGTGTTTGGCCTCCAACATAAATGATATACTGTCATTGTATTTTAACAGTTTCCAACAATCGCTGCCACAATAAAAGCGGCGTTTAAGGTTCCACTTTTAAATTGAAATAGTTGGAAAGAGTCGATTTTAATCGCGCAGTATCATATGTATGTATGTATGAATGTGTGTTCTTGTATGTATGTATCTAAAATCAATAATTGGCTGTCTTAGACTTCGACGAAGTTGATTTTATCAAAATTATATTTTTATACTTCGTAATGTAGCTTCTTGGCTGAGAATTTAGGAAATTGTTCCTCAAAACTAAGTATTATTTTTTTACAAACAAAAAAAGAGTATGTTAAATAATCACATCGTTACCATGCTTAGAATTGAATTCTATAGTTTATTTTCATGTTTTGTTTATATTATAAATATTATATAAGACACTTTTTTTTTATTATTTTTAATAAAAAGCTGGTAAATTATAATATTTGAATATAATACGAATACTAAATGAGCAATTTGCTTAATTATGTTCTTATTATAAAAACAAAAACTTATATTGTAAGAGTTTATTTCTTGTAATGGAGTAAAAGTAACTGGAAGAGCGCGCTTTAAATATTAGCTGTGAAAATTAATTAATATAAGAATGCCAGTAAATGTTCGGAAACGGCGTCTTTATAGGAAAAAACATCTTCAGTCATTTTGCCATTCTTCTAACATTCTGGATATATCTACTAATAGTTTTAAGAAACCTCGATTCGGAATACAGGGAGACTCTTTGCAACTATTTAAATTTGCGAACCGCACTTTTATCGTGATTCCTGTGTCACATGCTTCGACATTTTACTTGTGAGCTGTTGAAACCGAAGAAAATCGCCTCCTTGAATTTTATTCTCAAACATTTAGTCACGTTTGTTCAATGTATTTGAGGTGCTTTGTTATAAATAATGTTATGAGAGAGATCTCAGCTCGCGAGTAATTATTTGTTTACGTACAATCGCATGGAAAGGACCAATCCGCAAAGAGAGACAGTGCAATTGTAAAAAAGAAGCGGAAAAAAAGAAGAGATAAAATAAATGTGTGCCGCACAAAATGTGATGGTGCGAAAATACCTCTGTTATTTTTGAAAATTGCAACTTTACGATTTATCGGCTAAATTCTTTTAGAAACAGTTTAGGAATAAGGCTGTGTAATCGCTATTAGCAACATTATTTTGCAATCTGAGTTCCTTCTACGATGTGGACAATCGTTACATTAAGTACACTAAGCGCCATGACAGCAATGACTCGGTCAAACTGCGTCGCAGTATGCGAATTAATGTGTTGTTTATTCGCATTATTTTGAGAATGAGAAGTAACACGGACTCAAAGGAAAAACCGCCGATTCAACGACGATACAGTCTCACGAATACTTTATAAGATGTGATGAGCTTTTTATTCTGTAGGATCAACAAATGGACACTGAAATACCATGTAAATTATAGTGTAATATAGGTAGCTTGTCTGTTTCGCGAAATGCAGAGATTTAATGGAAAAAACAATGTTTTAAACAAATTGATGTTTGACTTCGCATTTAAAATTATTACCGTAGCCATACGGTAACGATAATTTCTAATTATAAATTCTGATCTTATTAATATATTTATCTGCGAATAAAGCATCCAACTATGTATCTTTTTCTTTTTTATTCTTTTTTTTTTTTCTTTTAGTTTTCATTCGAATACGAAACATGGCGAATGGCGCTTAGTGCGCATTGGCGGACATTTATTCATAAGTTTATTTTTAAGGTAAAAATTAAATTTTTGTATTTTGCAAAATGCGGATCTTTAATAATGATATTAAAATACTGTAATTCTGAGTGCTTCTTTTAAGTCTTCGGGAAAAAGCGTATTGAACGCCGATGAACATTTTGTCAGTTTTATGTATGACTTCGTCGCGGTGTTCCTCTTTTAATTATAATTTGATAGCGGCTTGGCCCATTCCTCTGCCAAAATTTCCTCTCGACGTCGCTCCCTTCTCTCATTATTGTTAATAATATGTATTCAGTATTTGTGTTATTTTAAATTCTTATTAATTATTATTATTATTATTGTCCAAGTATATTGCAGTTTATTATATCATTATTACCATTGTAATCTATTATTCTATAATACATGGTTTTTCCAAAGTTTGCCTAATGTTGTTACATAATCTTGATTTATCCGTTAAACCGTAACGTAGCATTATTAGTTAAATGTACGTAAAATAATAAAATAAATCCGCTAGTGTAAAGGAAATACATATGTATTTTCTGTGCACCAATTGATTCATCTCATTGTTTTGTTCATTAAAGTATTAAGATATACGATTATCAAAAAATTAATAACCTACAAGATATTTAATATTTTATGTCAATATATGCCAAAATGAAGTATAAAATATCTCGTATGACCCATGCAGGAATGTAAATAAAAATCTGACTAATAAAATTCTACATAGATAATGAAGAGCTATATATATATTTTGAGCCAAGCCAGTTGTTTTTGCTTATTTTAAATTCTTTAATGTCAAATAAATATAAATAAACGAATTGTCACCACATATGTTTCAATCCTTCACGTTGGGTCATCGTCAGTGTAAATTAACGCTTTAATTTCGCATCCTAATATCTATTTATAATATCCACTATAAGTACGCCGCAGTCCTAATCTTGAGGACTGACTAATAAAATATTTAAAGAATGCTTATGAAAAATAGAAAAGAATAGAAAATAAGTTTACATAGGACAGAGGCAGAAATATACGTTTGTGTAGGAACCGAGAATTAAAAAAGGAAAAAAGAGTCGAAAGTGTACTTAAGGTTCCTGAGTAGTCGCCGCATATGTATATTGAATCATGACGTAGCAAGAAATGACACGTTAAAGTTTCTTGCATGTCATTCATAAATAAAGAGAATGTAAATAAAATAAAATAATCAAATTGCTTTAAAACATTTGTAAAAATGGGTAAAAGCTTTTCTTATCTGTCGTGACAGTCGATCAATAAATAGTCGTAAACGACATGTAAAAATTGTCTATGCATATGCATTAAATAAATAAATTTTTACGTGCCTTTTTTTATCACTCCTTATCTCAATTTATTGACTGTCAAGACAGGTAAGGATAGCTTTCGTCCACTTTCGTAAGTGTTGTAAAACAATTTTATTATTTTATTTTATCCATATTCTCTTTATTTGTTTATAATACAAATAGTATTTAAGAAATGTTAACTCGTCATTATTCGCTGACATTATAATTCAATATGGCCACGACGACTACTCAGGAGTCTTGTTTAAAAGCGTTTAAAAATTCAATAGCGATTTAATAAGATACAAAATCTTTAAAATAAAACAAAAAAAATTTTTAATGAGCCTGATTTTAACATTTTAATCATTATCAGATGTTAGTCAGAATTTTATTACCCATATTTTGTACTAATAATCGATCATGATTAAAAACCGGTTTTTTTTTTATAAATTAGAATACAAAATGCCACTGTATTATACTTAAGCATATATAGATATAAATTCTGTCGACAATGCTTGTGAGTAGATAGAGCGGACTAAACTGAGATAGAAAATCCTCTATCCGTTTTACATATTTTTTTTCTTTATTTTAGAATTAAATATATGTTAACAGTTTTATTTTATTTTTAATTTAGTTTTAATTTGACTCTTCGCCCTTTTATTGTTATTGATCATTGTTTATATAAAGAGTCCTTGTTATTATTCAATTTAATTGTTACATATTTTTGTAACGATTAACGAAATATTAATTTGTAAAGATTATCTAATACACGCATCTGCCCGGCCTACTACTGCCAGGCATTCCTGCAGGCAATCCACTTAGGCCCGGTTGCACCAACACTTTTTGATTTTAAACGAGACTTAAAACTCTATCTATCTCGTTTTAAAGCCGAAATTTTTGTTCTCGCCGGTAGATATCACCTTTGTGCTGCATGCATTATAAGCAAAGTACCAGTTGTTGCTTGAATTGTGTTAGAATAAACAATTTTCAAAAAGTGCTGCCTACGCGTCTCGTTTCAAAGCAAAGGCTTTATCTCTTTACTGACAACCTGAATGCTGAGAAAATATGTTAAAAATATACTAAAAAGCTTTGATTCCGTCTGCCCAACGCTGGTTTTTACTTCAGTAAAGATGAAGACTGGTTATTCCAGGAGGATATAATGACGCCATACACCAAAGCCGGTTTTGCACATCCTGGAAGGAGAGAAATAACATCGAGACACTCCATTCACAATCACTCGATGCGAATCTCGTTGAAAATGTGTAGTCACTCATCAACAGGAAGCTTCGTAGAAGACCGACATCAACTTCGAAGCGCTTAAAAAACGAAATTCGACGAATCTGGAGGTTTTTGCCACGTGAATATGCGATTTCTTTAATGATCTATTATAGACGCAGCTGGTGACTTCCTACATTTTGGCCACAATCCTACTGAATACAATCAATATAAGTTTTGAGGCTAATAAGCTATTTTTCTTTGAGATAGTCCTGCCACGCTCTTACTAGACAGACTGTATATGAAATTATTGAATATTCTGATTTTAACTTTGTATATACAAAGGTAAGTCAATACATAAATGTAAAAATTATATGGTAAACCCGGTATATACGCCGCACCTATCGAAAACTTAATTTATCAATTATTGTTTACTATGTTTAAAGCAAATTAATTATACAAATAAAAACTTTGTATCATCTACTACTGTAAAAAAAATATTAGAAATCCAAAATAATTTATTTTCCATATTAAAAAATAACTTTTTCAAACCCCTGCATTTTTGCCATTTATCCCATAGGGGGGGGGATAATATGGCCACTCGTATATAATTCATAAGAAAATCACAAATAATCTATAAATAAGATGTAAAATGACGACGTAACTTGCATTGTTTATTAATATATGACAATTTTTATTGTTCAGAATGAAAATTGGAATACAAATAGGACTTAATACAATTTTTAAAAATAGCTTCAAATCTTTGAAAATAATCTTTGAACGTTTAAGATTTATCAATATTTATGCATTAATGTAAAATATAATTGTTAGAATTAACAAAAACTTCTTAAATAGAGCGTCTGTGCTGCGGCACAGCATCCCGCTCGCTAAAAATGCCGTATATCCCAAATAGATGGGATATATATGACAACTAATTAAACAAACAATACAGGAGCAAAGCACTTGTATTTTGCTATACAACATGCTTTACTATTCCTCTACACATATGTATTGCAAAATAACCACTAAGTCTTTTACACGCTCTATAATAATCATTTTATGTAGATTATAAATTATGATGGCACTACTTATTACAGTAAAAAATAGAACTCGCAATAATTTCATTAATATTAACAGTAAAGAACTGAAATCATAACATAATACTAATATACCATAAAGGCATGTAACAAAGTAATTGGAAAATGATCCCCACTCCTTCTATTTTTTCTGACTTCTGCGGCGTATTTCCTGACGCGGCGTATATACCGGGTTTACCCTAAAAAATTATAGAGTTGTAAAACATTGTTTTAAATATAAAAATATCTTCTTATATACGTAAAGCGGCTTTTTATACATTTCTTTTAATAATATTTCAAGAACTTTTCAATCGCAAATTTCTCAATCACGAAAGAGCCATATATATAGGAGTCGAGTACGTGAGTATTCGTCACCCTGCCAGAAAAGGATATATTCTAGTTCTTTGTAGTTGGCAGTATTTAATCGACCTATATTAAGTCAATCGGAATTAGTGAAACATAGGCCATTATCTATTATAAGGTATTAGTAGATAATGCACGATAGTGCATAACAATTGTAGTGTACACAGATTTACTTGTGCTTTTTACTTATTGTTCAAGTGTCATTCGTTCTTCAAGTCATCAACGTGTAGGTTGCGCGCACGTTGATTGTTGTACACGTGACATTTGGAGACAGTTTAAACGCTGATTCCGGCAAGCAACGATTTCTTCAAAGAGGTTTCCTAGGTAAGATATATACTACTTGGTGGTTTGCCACTGTTTTCCGAGAGAAACTGTGACTGTACGAAGATTTTCGATTCTGCATGTTGAAAATCGAACCCGCGCGAGATCTCTATATGTACAGCAGAGTATATAGCAGACCAATGCTAAGTATGTGTGTTTGCGCTTATTTTATTTTACTGTTATATAGCTGCAGCGAAACGTGATATTAATAGTACAGTACTGCAGTATCTATTTTATTTTTAAGTTGATAGGGCGCTCTTTGAACGCAGCTCGTTATTGTCGTGATAGACTACGATGGAGCTTCGTGCTATGCGTAAAAAAATTCCACACGAAAAAGAACGAAGCAAAGTTAGGACTTTCCCTTTTTCCCCAGTCTATGCCAAACGAAGCATGCAGTTGACTCTCACCAGCCTAGACGCAACGTACATTCTCATGAAGCAAAGTCGGTTTTGTCGACCATCTGCCACTGATCAATTTGAAACAGTGACGCGGGCTTTTCCGGTGACAAATAGTATAATTTGCGCGAACGTCGTTAGTGCAGTGAACGCAAGTGCAAACTTGCAATCGTCTTCCCTTCAAAGAATTGAAAGCGACGAAAGTGTCACGGAATTAGGAATAATTCGCGAGTGTGTATCCGGACGACTGTTACATCCGATCAGGAAGATCTTTCGTTTCTCAACGTGAAAGCGACGTGATATCACGCGTCGTTCTTACTTTGCGCATTCAGAAATAGATTTGGACACGCGTTATATAACGTAAAACAAATAATTGCATTTGCACGTCGCGTTATAACGAGTGTGTTAAAGTAAATGATTAGAAAGACACTGTATTGCAGCCTTAATCAATTAACTTTTTCTACAATATTTTATTTTTTCTTATGCACGCCACAAAACTTTCATATGTAACTTTTAGAACTTTAATAAACTGAACTTACGTCACAAATGAATTTTATTATGTAATTTAAAATGTACAAATTATTATAGTTATAAAAGTATAATTGTTGAGATGATATCAGCAATGATTGTTCAGACAACTGGGAAGAGAAAGAAAAAAGGAGGAAAGAGAAAGGAGGAAAGAGGTAATTAATGAAAGGAGAATTCAATCTCTTTTGGAAATAATGGAGAACACATTCCTTTGGCATTGCAAAACTATGAGTTGCTTAAGTAGAAAAGTATCGTTAATGTTATGGAAGGGAAAATGTAAGATGTGGAAGGGGTTCCTTTCTCCAGAAGATGTGCGAAACCAGTTCCTGTAGCAAACTTACAATCAGTGTGGCTAAAACTTTCACAGTATATGCGTCTTGTACTCAGGACTACACCTTAAATATCATTTTGACTAGTTTTGTTCGTCAGTGCTGCAACCATTTCTCTCGAGTCAAACTGCTTGTTCTTACAGGTAGATCATCGTTATCTGTTTATAACGCAGTGATCTGGTGTGGAATGTGGAGATAAAATGACCAGAATGATTAACAATTTTTCGGATAATATTGCCCTGACAGGTTAGTTATTTTGTACGAAAGAGAAATAATTTTCTTTTAATTATTGTAATTATGTAAACGAATTTAGTTTTTTTTAATTAAATTTTTTTATGCACTCTATTATTAATATTATAGTTCTTAACATTAATCAGTTCATTGGTAGACTTAAAATTAATGTTTTTTTTGAACTGGTAAAAGCAAATAATTTCGTATTTTATATGTTTATCTAGAAGCTTTTTTTCAGATTACTAATGATAAATCTTGGATCGAAATTTCAAAATTCAAAATAGTGAATCCAACATGGTAGTTAAAAACATATAATTGTGATACTTTCTTTTCGCTTACATATGAATCATTACTAGTGTACTAATTAACAAAATTTTTCTTTACTGAAAGCTATTTAAGAAAACTGTTAAGTTATTATAAAAGTATTAATTTATATCTTATTATTTGAATTATAATTCTTTTTGTTATATTAAAGTTTGTAAAAATGAAATAAACGATACACAACAAAAATACATTTGATTTTATTTATAAATTAAATAAATACAAACACATTCATTAATTTGGAAGTATTAAAAGTTTTTTTAATATTTTATTATTTTATAAAGTTATAAGATATACAACTTTATTAATTTTATTAATATTTTAACAAACAATACTAAAAAAGTAATTTTTTATTTAATTTGATCTTGCTGCAACATACATTACAATATAATAATAAAAAATACAATAAAATAATAATAAAATAATGAATTGTTTTTTTAAAGTAACTATAATTGTAATAAGTTACTTTTAAAATAAATAAAATACTTTTTCTTGTTCTCTCTATTGATTTTTATTAGTCTTAATTTTATTTATGATTATTACTTTTAAAAAGTAACTTTTCTAATTTTGTATGATATATAATAAGAATATAATATACATATTTGTATTTAAAATTTTGACTATGTACATCTATATATAGTGGAATACATTCATGTAAAAGATAGAAAACTGCAAGACACGCAAAATATATATAGATAAATATAATAAAATATAAATTAAATTAAAGGCCGATATATATATATAATAATAATAAAATATGCAATACTTATGTATGATATACTACCAACTAACAGTATACCATACTTCAAGAATACGTTTAGTGAAGCAATAAAGAATTTCGCAATATTTAGAAATCATATTCATAGTGTCTTAGGCTTTCATACATTGAGGCACACATTATATGACATTTCTATCTGGAAACATATAGATATTATAAGTGAAAGAGGATATTAAATGATGACATACAGCAACAATGTATTTATATATTAATGAAAGTATCTTATCGATAATAATTATGTTCTCAAAATTTTTGTCCAAATGTATTATTTATATTACGCAAAGAAATAATAAGATGATGTAATTTCTTTACGATTTACGATATATATAGAAATATAAAAATATAAGAAGAAAAGGGCTACGAGTCAAATGTCCTCAACGGTTAAGTAAAAAATTTTGTCATTTAATTAAAATTTAAAAGAAAAAACAGTTAGGTGTCATTAGGTTAAATTATACTTAATAATTAACAAACAATGAAAAAATAAAAAACTAAGACAAAGAATAAAAGACTAAACAAATTATATAGAAATTAATTAAATAATATAATCAGATGGTTTCAAAAAATATACATCCTTTTTTAATATATACATACATAGTTATTTATAGAATTTTTCAAATATAATAATTTGGTTGATCAGAGATATATATATATATTACATATACATATATCTATATACCGGGTGGGACAATAACTTTGTCCACGTTGAATATCTCCGCTATTTTTAGAGATATGAAAATATTATAATTACAAAAGTTGTACGTTATTAAGAGGACCATAATATATGCTGGTTATAATTTTTTTAGGTGGAGGCGCTTCGGAGATTTGAAGCTCAACTTCATCTCTTTAAATGGAATTATATGAATTTTTTTTCACTATATGATTCCTCTAATTATTCTGTAAATACATAAAAGTATCAAGGTAGAGATATAAAAAAACCAATAGTTCACGAGTTGTTAAACATTTTATGTCAATATGTACCAAATATCTCGTAAACTATTGGTTTTTTTATATCTCTACCTTGATACTTTTATATACAGAATAATTAGAGGAATCATATAGTAAAAAAAAATTCATATAATTCCATTAAAAAAAATGAAGTTGACCCTTCAAATTGCCCCACCCTACGATGCAATTATTGTAAATAATAATATTAATTGTAAAAGTATAATAATAAGATATATGCAAATATTAAACTTTTCATCAGTAACATAGAAAGTAATAATATTAAGTTATACAATTATAAGTAAAAAAATCTTAATATAATAATAATAAAAATATGCTTGATAATAAGCAGAAATAGTAAATAATGATTTAAACAAATTTTCTTCTTTATATTATTATTTAGCACTAACAAGAAAATAAATAATATGTCTGAAGGAAAAGTGAAGTGATTGTTGTGACCTCGACTTAAATTTGCAACTACTTCTTGCTGTGGTATTTGCCGTATTGCACAACGTTTGAAGTAAGAATTAAAACTGATTAAACAATTTTTTATCATCAAAATTCTATTTTTTAAAACTTTAATAATGACTAATTAATAAGCTCTCTAATTTGTCTAATTAATCTACTAAAGTCTAATATTTTTTAATTAAAACACATTATTTAAGATCAGACGAAATTATTTGAAAGTTACAGGGTACCTTTAATGAATATTATTGTTATTGTATATGTATAAAGCTTATTGTATTTAATTCCATGTTAAAAAAAATTAAAATAATTGGCTTTAAAAATATATCGAGTAAAATACTATATAATATTACGTTATAATCTTTTCATAAATTAATATATTATGCAAATTTAATACTTTACATAATATTTTAAAAGGTTTTTATTTAATTAATGTTAAGATTTTTAATTAAAGTAACAGTTCTTAAATCGCTTCTTAAATAAAATTAACAAATCACAATAGGTAACATCAAAATAATAACATTAAAATAAACAGTGAACAATTAAAAAGTAACTTTCAGTTATCATTTTAAAGTAATTTTGACATCATTATTTGGCATCATAATGACTTGTGTTCTGCTGGAGTTAAATCCTTTAATGTTTCGAATGTTTAGAATAAAAAAAGCACATTTTTTTAGAAATATCGCATCTTTTTTTAGAAAAAATATACTTTTATGCTATAATTAATTAATGATCTACTAATTATCTAGATTATTATTATCTACAACTGTAAACCGTTCGTCATTATATTATATAACGATCCCTATTATTTCCTAAATATTTTTATCTTTGTTAGTTATTATATCCAAACTGATTGCACTCTATTATGTGTATGGGTCCTTGCGCTCTTTCTTTTTAAAAACTGCACTAGTCAATTTTTTAATATCAGAACATGTCGTGTTATTGACATTATTTCAAAAATTTTACCGCTTTTATTTATACAAAAATCTCTCTGTCAATTCAATCTTCTTAAAATTCAGTCCTTATCAGCTGCTCGTAGAGAACAAACTTAATTTGTTTTTGAATCTTTGTCTTTATCAACATGCCTGTATACTGTTTTAATAAAATTAATAACAAATAAAAAATGCGTTTTAGCTATATTAATCAACTAATCCAAATATGTTAAAGATTTATAAAGATTTATTATAAAATATATATATATTTCATATATTATTTATATTTCATACATATGTGTGTGTATGAAAATACATATTGGACATTTCAAGGGTTATTCTACTTTGGCGACTTGTTTTCAAGACGATCTTTGGGAATTAAATTTGTTAAAATGGTTAAATTTATACAGCTAATGTTACATATTTAATATTTTACATTTATCTATACTTCAAGTATTACGTCAAATTTTTACAAAACGTTCTATTGTTAATTGTAAAAGATATAAATAAATATATAGATCATGCTCGAAAAATTTACTTTCGTCGGACGTAATGATTGCTCCTCGTCATCTGAAACGAACAAATTCTTTTTCGTTTTATTCTTTACAAATGTAGTTATCGTTCGGTCTACTAATAAATAATTAGAACAAAAGTTGATAAAATGACGGCACTTGAAAAAAAAACATTTCAATTTTTATTTTAAAAATATTCACTTTTCTCGATCCGGAAAAATACGTGGGCAACTTGAAAAGTTTCTTAATTCAGAAAAAATACAACATTTTTTCGGAGAAGTTTTATTTTATTTTTCAATATAACCTCCTTTTAATTTAATACACTTAGTCCTACGGTGCTCCAATTTTTTCAAGCAGTCAAAAAAGTACGATGGCTGAAACTCTGCAAAATAAACGTTCGTGGCGGCGGTATAACTTTCTCATTCGACGCGAATTTCTTTCCTCCGAGCCAAAGGTTTGGAAACGAACAGAAGTCGCATGGGGCTAAATCTGGAAAGTATGGTGGATGAGACAGCAATTCGTATCGTAATTCGATCGATTTTGTGGCAATTGCAGATGAATGGAACGGTGCGTTGTCGTGATGAAACAACACTTTTTTTTGGCCAAATAAGGGCGTTTTTCCTTCAATTTTTTGTCGAAACGGCTCAGCAAGTCGGCGTAGTATTTCCCGTAATTGTTTTTCTCTTTTCTAAGTAATCGATGTGGATGATGCCTTTAGAATCCCAAAAAATGGTGGTCATGACCTTTCCAGCCGATGGAACTTACTTGGGCTTTCTTCGGGATCGGTTCACCAGACGAAGTCTATTCCTTCGATTGTTGTTTTGTGTCGGGTGTGTAATGTCCCTGCAAAAAGTCAATCATAATTAAAGACAATATATCGTGAAATGATTATTGCAACGATACAATATTCTTCATTTAATTCGCTTCTCACGTATTCTCACGTACGTAATGTGCATCAATAATGTTTTGTATGTTTTGTATCTTTGATCGAATACACTGCGATCTCAGTCTTTTAAACAATTTTCGCAATCTATTTATTTATCTTGCTTTATATTCTACATATACGAATGGTATAATATTATTAATATTAAATTTTTTTTTTAATTATTAGTATAAGAGACAATTACAACTATAAACTCGTTAATTATTTTTATCTGATCGATAGATCGATTCGCTCATATAATTTTCAATTATTACATGGACGTTTCCTTAATATAAATTATGTAGGACATATATTATATGAAATTGTTAAAATTCACGAAATTTTCTAAATTCCATTCACGTGCACACGCACAGATGTTAACGTTGATTTCGGCATTTATACATGCGAAACATGTACAATCGGTTCTTACGATCGCTCGCACGACAGCATTACATGTGTCTTCTTGTTCTGTGAAGCATGGTTTTGGAAATTCCCAATTGTGCTGCACAATGGGTGATTTGAGCAAAGATTTCTTTTAATGCATCACTTTAGCTGAAAAAATATAGAATTGACGATGAAGAAAAATTAACATAAGAATTTGAAGCAACGAAATACAATTTTAATGTTTAAGAAGAGAATACTTTAAAAATATTCTTTTCAAACATTCTTTAAGAAATAGTATACATACTCTAAATTAATAATAATAATCTAAATAGTTTCTATCTACAAAAGAGAATATATTAAATTAAAAATATAAATGTTAAGGTTGTAACATGTAAAATAAACAATTTGAGTTTATCAGATATAAACATTATATTATACATTGCATAAATAAATACCGATAAGAATAAGCCATTTACAGTCAAGCTGGATCTTGGATGCTTATTCTAATATAAATTCACACGAAATTATATTAGAAGTATCCAACTTGACCGTAAATGGCTTATTCTCATCGGTATTTAGTTTAAAAATTCTCACGGTTCAAATGAGATTTGATATTACATAAATAAAATTTTGAAAATCAATTTTCCCAAATTGTTAGCACTTTCATTAAAAAATTCGAATTTTCAGATGAAGTGGAAAAACGACTGCAAATTATTCTCAACGAAGGCTCTAAAAGTTTAGTGGACTTCAACAATATGAAATCAGAAATACCGCCCTTCTATGACGAGAAGAAGTTTCGGTTGGGGCAGCAAGCGTTTCATAATAATATATTCTCCATGATGATTGCGAAACTTTCCGGTCTTGTCTCTCTTCTTGCTATTTCGACCATATTGGATGTAGTTATGTTTACCAAAAAAAGCGGTACTACCTGTCTGGCATTTCGCAGATATGCAGAAACGGTCCTTCATACATGTGTGTGGCATGAAGAGGATCCCAACGGCATACCTAATAAGTAAGATTCAAATAGAAGGAAATAAAAATATTGTTATATTTAAAAAATACTGTGAAAGAGGCATAAGATATATCTTGCAATTCCTACAAATAATCTTGTACTCAACATTTCTCTTCGACATATCCGGAAGTGGATTTTTCTTAAATAATTTTAAACTTAAATAATTTTTCTCAGTTTAAAATAATTAGTGAGAAGGCTCTATATGTATAAAACAATACAAAACTAAGAAGGGCAAAGAGCCAAATAAATCTATAGAAAATATCAAATATATAAAATTTAATAAAACACTTTAAAATTACAAAAAGAACAAACGTTTCGAACCCAATTGGTTCATTATCAATGTTACAAATAATAAAGTTGAAATAAAAAATAAACGCATTCTTCTTCCATTAAAAATGATCCTTCGATATAACAATTACAGAATTAAGATAAAAACGCATTCTTCATATAAATCAGTATAGAAAGAGTCAGATGTTGAAACAAACATAAATTGATCCTTATCAAAATACATAAGAAGCAAAAAGTCCATAATTAAAATCGAAGTCATTAGATATAAAATATATTTGAAAAACTGTAAGTCATTTTGCGGTATATTGTCACTATGAAGTCAGAACAGATAATGACTATTATTTTTTATTTCAACTTTATTATTTGTAACATTGATAATGAACCAATTGGGTTCGAAACGTTTGTTCTTTTTGTAATTTTAAAGTGTTTTATTAAATTTTATATATTTGATATTTTCTATAGATTTATTTGGCTCTTTGCCCTTCTTAGTTTTGTATTATTTTCTCAGTTTATTTAGACTAAAAACTTTTGCGCGTATTTTATAATCTTATTGAATTTATCGCAATAGACTCGAACATTTAGCATAAGAAAGAATATAAACAAATTTATGCAACTGATTAGCATCTGATTCAGCGTCTGAATAAGCAAATTAAAATACCGTTAAAATCGATTATGGAATGTTCTCGTTCAAAACATCAGCTTTCATTAGTTTAAATACTCACGATCCTCTAAGATTTAATGTTGCAAATTGAAATATGTTAATGTAAATAATATTATATGAGTTAAATAAATAATTCTTAATATTAATTAATATATATATATATATAACAATATTAACATACAAATTTTTGTTCCGCGTTAGAACATAATACAAAAAATGTACTTTTTATTTTCACAGCGTACATATCATGTACAGTTATTATTATACATATATAACAATTTTAGATTCTTAGAATCCTTAAAAATCGTACGTCGGAAACACTGTATTGCATTCAAAAGAAGCACCGAAGCTGGTATTCATAAGCCAACGCAATTAGACATGGCACTCGCTCAATTCGGCTTTGTTGGCTACATTATCATATGCGAGAAATATCTAGGAATAAATGCCACTCATGAGGACATGGAAGGTGTAGTCCATATCTGGAGGGTCATTGGTAGTATGCTTGGGATGGACGATAAGTTTGTACCTATATCATATTTTTTATTGCATGTACTAGGATAATGAAAACGTAAACAATGGTAGATTATTAATCGATATTTTAACAAATAATAACAGAAATGGCAATAAGAGCCAAAAAGGTTGTTAGTGCGCAAATATTATAATTATACATATATGTATCTGTAATGTTAACAACCGTTTAAATTTAACTCTTATTGGCATTTATTATTATTATTTGTTTCATCTGAGCCTATAATATTAAAGTTCAGTTCTGTTTAAATATTTTAGTGAAATTGTTTATTAAGGACGTAATTAAATTCGTGATTAAATATGTACTCAAATTCATTTATGTAATTTAAGAAAATTTGTAGATTCAATCTCTGCACGGGTACTGTCGAAGAAACTCGCGCTCTTTGTCACAGGCTATTAGAAGAGGTTTTCATTCCTTGCCTAGCAAATAGAAATAAGAATGAGCATTTCAATGAGATGGGTACTATACTGCTGGAGAGTCTCTGGCCGATCAACTTTAATATTGAGCCACTAGCATTCACTGCCTTCACACTTTATTTGGCTTCTTCGAATGCACGTAACAATAATCATTCCATCGAAATAGGTAATTCAATATGAATAAACTTTACAAAGCTGATAAAAATTAAAAATAACAATATATATGTATATGAGTAGTAAAAACGTAAATTTTTATCACAGTTAGGTATATTCTTTTTGGTTACACATATTTTTTTTTTGGTCAGTATATAGTTCAAGCAAACTGTATTAATTTTAAATATAAGAGACTATACATGTACATATCATTTACATACAATAAATAATATGTAGGGTGCGTTCTGTTTCATGCATGATGCGCATAATGTATCGTTTATCTTTGTTTCCCACCAAATGTCAAACGAGGACAATTGATGCATTATGCGCATCATGCGCGAAACGGAACGCAGATAAAAAGATGATAATGGGAATCTTGTAGGTATAATGGTATTATTCACAATATGATCCTAATATGCCAAGTCTCATAATGACATTTGTTACAACGCATTTTTTATTTTCAAGTATTTTGAAACATTTAGAACGTTATATCTTCTTCCTAATTTTTCTTAAAGTTATTTTTTCTTGAGTGTATTATTACATGAATATATATAATATATGTGTATATTTGAGTGTTTCGTTCATTTTTATGCAAAGTGAAACAATAACATGACCTTTTGCTAATATCAAAATTTTAGATGTACGAAAATATAATAGTTGTAAGAATCAAAACATGATATAGAATAAATTGGGGAACCGAGATTAAAGTTAATCTACATTAGTAGAGAAACAGGTAAATCATTTATAATTTTATGTTTCCAGATACTTCATCTATGCCTTTTTATAGCTGGTGCCTGTTCAACGTGCAACATTTTGTGTTGAAATACTTACTGCGATCTGATGCTTGGTGGTCTTCATTTTTTCGCTCAATTTTTAATGGTTTAATGCGTTTGTCGATTTTTTCTATAAGAAACTTTTCCATTTTTGCTTACTGGAAATTCGGAAAAGACTATTCAAAAGTCAATATATTTAATTATCGCTTTGATTGAGAATTTAATCGAAGTAACACACATATCGTAAACTATGATAAATTTTAATTTAAAAAATCTGTATAAATTATGCATGCATAAGTAATTCATTATTATAGGCCTTTTACAACAAGCCGTAGTTAAAAACTGTGATTGGTCCATTTCTAGCTTCTGATTTCTAATTTATGACCTATATGGCTTATTGTAGAAAACCTATTACATGTGTCTATACCAAATATTAATTTGTCGCAAAGTGATAAATATTCCAACAAAGAAGGAGATAAAAAAAGACGAAATAATATGCATGTAGTTATGCTAAGTAAAAATTGTTAATTTTTGAAAAAAAATAAACAATATTTTATTTCGCGACTTTATAAAATACGCATAGATGTGGCGCTCATCAACTAGTGTGTGTAAATTATAATAATTATAGCTACTACGATGTTACTATGTTAATTACAATTTATTATTCTATTAGAGCTCTGAATCTTTAATTTGAAAGTGAAAGATATATTCAAAATAATACTTAATAAATTGTTGTTAGTAATGCTAGGATGATTTCTAGATAATATAATAAATAAGGAACTTAATAAAATTTAAATTTTCGAGTATTAGTATAAGATGTGGGTAACGAAATCTTGTACTACAACACCTATTATAATAATAATAGTTTTATCAGGCTCTTTTTTATAAATTAAGGTATACAATGTTACTGGCACTTTTGCACGCCACACTGTAAGTATATGTATACATATAGCGTTTAAGAACGTTGTATAATAAAAGTAATTATAATAAAACTTGTGTAATTACAGTAATTATAATAATTACAGTAGTAATAGTATAATTATAGAAATTAGTTTTGAGCTATTTTTAAAGCTTTTAACCTAAATGTAGAAGATATAGGGGAAGCCCGGGCAAAATGGATGCCCTAGGCAAACCGAATACTTTTTATTTTCGCTTATCTATCAGAAATGGTGCTATGAATCTCTAGCTGTTGCAGGAATAACCGGCCGGCGACGCTATGAAAATACAAAACGCAACATGATTGCGATTGTTTACGTTTTATATACAAATATACGAAATTGTGTGTTTTCTTACGATTTTCGATTAGGTACATAGCGTAATTATTAGCAATAATTGTTTCTTAACCAGTGTAAATAAATTTTTATAAGAATTCTCTGTCTTTGAACGTGCATTAGAGGTTAAAATTTTTCACTTGTTGCTAAAACTTATTATAATTTTTTCTAATTTGCGGCAAGTAGGTTCTTTAGGCAAAGTGAGTGGGGGCAAAACGAATAGCACATCATCACTGCTGGACCTAGCTGTAGTGATGTAAACAGAAAGCGAGTTAAAAAAGAAAAGTCTGTTAATGATTAAGAGAACGTACGTTACTTCTGTTTGGTGTGTTCTCAAGAATACATCGATCCAACCATCCGAAGACTGGATCCAGTGCAATCAGTGCACTAAATGGGCTCATGAAGGCTGCACAACATATAGAGGATTTGGCAGCTACTTTTGTGACGATTGCCAATGTTAATTTTGATATTTTTTTATTATATTCTCATTATTCGAGTAATATTCGCTTTACCCAGGGGGGTTGGGTAAAGCGGATGATTTTTCTTTTCTTACATTTTTATTTAAAATACATATAAATGTTCAAGTTTTTCACATTTTATTTAATTTTATTTTAAAGTTTATTCTATAATGAAACTTTAAGAATAAAATAAAGTTTCTGATCTTAATTTTAACTATGTCATTTTTCTTCCCAAACCTTAACATATCCACAGTGCCCAGGCTTCCCCTATGTGAATTCGAGAAACGTTTTACGTTCTTATTATTGATAAGTTTACTTGGGCTTCCAAAATTATACTATATGAGTATACCATGTTACTTAATAGATATTTTATTTATTGCGTACATGTACCTTAACTGTAAACGGAACAATAAATGAATTAATATTTAATTATAATATTCACATTTTGTGCATCTTTTTAAATATTTAATACTTTAAAAATAAAAATCTCTTAGTATCGACCTAGCGATAATAGTGCGCATGTCATCACCTTAATAGACGCGCATATACGTGATCTTCACGTCATACATGTTATACATATATTTTACACGAATATAATCGTAACCAAAATCGTATATGAATTCGGTTTGAAAATTCAAGAAATTATTTTATTTTAGTGCACGATGCTTATCGGTAAGTCTTTATCTGAATGTTCTTGATATGAAGCATTAATGATCAATTATCTTAAATAATCTCATAATTTATCTTGACTTTCAATCATTACAATAATTATTCAATTGATGTTGTTCAACATAAAACGTTAATAAAGTATTAAAATGTGATATTAAGCAAGACATCATAATTGAGTCTAAAAAAATTTGTGCACAATTCTATAGACATATCATACTTCAATCTATTTTTTTTATATTAAATAAAAAATTAATTTTTAAAATGGTATAATCTTTGTATAATTGATATAATAAAAGGAGAATGATATTCCAGATAGCGCGCACAATATTTATAAGATTTACTTTAAATATTTTGTAAATATTTTTGTGGTATTAGATTGCACACATTATAAACATTTATTACAAATATTATGATATATTTATTATAAATGTAATAGGCCTCCTATACAATAAACCATAAGTTATAAATCAGAAGTAAGAAATTAAAAATTGACGACTGTGATTGGTCCATTTCTAGCTTATGACTTATAATTTATGACTTATGGCTTATTGTAGAAGGCCTATTATAGTAAACGCTATAAAAATACTTGATGAAAGACATTCTAATCCAGGTAAAAAATACTTATTAGAAATATTTATTTGTATTTATCATAAATATTTTGTGATGTCTAGGATTATTTTATATAATATTAAAAAAAAGAATACAATTTTTCGCGATCGTTCGAGGATCGTTTTATTTCTATATTTTATTTTTCTCCCCCTTTGTATATTATGTTAAATCATTGCTTTTTAAATTACTAATAAATATTTATTAATTCATAATTAAATATACGAGTGGAGGCTTATTAAAAATGAAAATGTCTAGTAATAAGCAGTTTTTCATGACAATATTTTGAGATAAATGTATATATAAATTGTACAATAAATTGTTGTAATGACTTTAGGATACGCGTATATGATATATAATACATGCAAACGCGACCTATTTGCACGCCACATCAATTACAGTCCCGTCGCGCGTAATTGTATCTCGTCAAAACAATTTTTTTCTTTACCTCTTCCGGTATGTGCAACAATGATGAGTAATAAACGGTGCACACATGTGGCAGTTGCGTCCATGAGAATTCGACATTGCGAAATAATGTCATGTACAAAAGTATTATAGCATGAACTAGTGACAAGCAGTAGAACAAAGAACGTTACTTCGTAATTGTTAAGTTAAACAATTATTACTATTTATATATTCGCGCACAAAAGTCTTGTTTCTTACAATTAAATATACGTACAAAACTACGTTACACGAAGTTGCAGACTTTACAACAATGTATACACAAGATTACATTTAGTGCTGTAAATTTCTCAAAATGTATTCTCTTAGTTAACTTAATCCAATAAGAATTAACTTACAAATCATTTCATCAATACAGTGATAATTCACGCTAAACGTATATATTTAATTATGCGATCACAGGTTAACAATATTCCATTAAAATTTTTAGGTACGTTCCGTAGCTATTATTTTACACGCGAGATACTCGGAGGGAGAACGAATAATATAACAAAACGGCATTATCCATAAAATAAAAAAAAAAAATAGGCCGCGACTATTGAATGACAGAAAACGGTCGCAACTTGGTTTACCGCAAAAGAGTACGTTGCACCTGCGAATGGGAGGTGAAGTTCGGTTACGGCGTAGCTTTCACGCTAGCCGTCTTCGAGGCGAAGCGCCTCCTCGTGATCGCCTTGGAGATATTTGCGGAATGGCAGGTGATCCGTATCGCAGGTGGCTTCCAGCCGGTTGTCCTTACCTTGGCGGACGTGGCTTTGGGTTTGCCGTGCGCCCTTATCACCGTACGCGCTATACGCAGGTAAATGTTCGTCTACGAAACGCAAGGACGAACGAGTAAGTGAGACGTGCACACTTGAAGATATAACATTTATTAATATTGTAATTAAAAAAATCTCTACGCGATATCTGACATATAATTATTTTTCCAATTGATCTTTTTTCGATAAGTAAGTTAAAGTACGTAAAAAGACAGGTTACGATTAAAATATAAATATCCTCGACCTATATTGAACATGAATCAATCAGGAAAACATTACGTATAATAAGTTTGTTAATTATTACATTATTGATTGCATTACAAAGTATATACGTTACTGCATATTAAATTTTTTGTGCAACTTGTAATAATGGATGCATTCTTGCAGGCGCAAATCGAATCTTTATTCAAAGATTAGGCAGGTGCTGAAGTATATTCTGATAATGATAATTACATGTATTGTTATGAATATAGCAACATTAGCTCTGATAGGATATCGCATTAGCGTAAGACAAGAAACTTTAATCGATATTTTCAACGCTTCCATGCATCTGTATGCCACTGCTGCGTCACATAAATACGCGATCGACGAGATCCAATTTGTGTTGCAATGCTGCGGTCACTCCTCTTATACTGATTGGTTTCTCTTTGACTGGCAGGTAATTTTCCAATATTACACATCGGCCTCGTTTGCAGATATCGAAAACATTCGAGAAGATTCGTCGATTAATAACAAATAAACAGACTGCTTTTATTAATTCGTCGAACGGAGATGAATAAACGGTCTGTTTTTTTTATCAAGCGACGCGGTAGCGTCGCGACGCCAAGTGCATAAAATAAAAATATAACCGTTTGACATGATGACATGATACTTGATGCGTGTATATGTTCATGTCGATGTCAAATTCACGACGCTACCACTAGCTTTATCTCGAGTTTTCACATCTTGAAACTTTAGATTAAAATTACTCAGAATTTAAAAGCACAATCAAAAATCTAAAAACACTTTTATTATATAATGTCATCGGTATCTTTCGATTGCGACCAGTCCGAATAAAATTGGTGCAGCCGATACCGAGATCTAGAGACCGAGTCCCGAAAAGGGTACGTTTCAGTTATGTTCAGACGTACGTGTGACACATACATGTATTTTTCAATCGTACGTGTAACACATACATGTAAAGCGTTTTGTCCATTAGGCTGCT